>NC_057343.1:130177651-130480681 GCF_016509475.1 Prionailurus bengalensis
GGAGGCACAGAGAGGTTAAGTGACTTCCCTGAGGTCAGAATTTTAACTCAGGCAGTCCATCCCGTAACTGTATTGCTGTGACATCTTGCCTGAGAGACAAGTGTATAGAGTATGCATGTATAACTTGCAAGGGGGGACCTTTTCAAGGATGTTGCCCATGTGGGGTGGACTTCCAGCATCTCCTGTGGCCAATATCCCTGTTCCGTACCGTGCCCTGTACCAATGGTCATGTAGCATCCCTTTGCCGTCATCCTTGTCCCCAGAGCACAACAAGAGAGAGGATTCCTAAGTGTATCCTGAACATCATGGGGGGAGCTTAATTCTCAAGTGTTAACAATGTGAAACTCTTGGAGAAACAGGTTCATAATGTGAAAATTCTGTGAGATAGTACATTGTTTTAAATCAGCATAGTTACTCTCAAAATTAGAAAGGAAAAAGTTTCTTGCTACTGGCATTTATTAAATAGTTTGTCTCAGCCTAAATGAAAGCATTTTGGTAAAAAAAATTTTCCTGCCATCTATAAAAAAAAGAGAGAGAGAGAGAATCACTGATTTGTATATAAAGAAAGGGAAAAGGGGAGAGGCAAGGAGGAAAGACACAAGGAGGGAGGGCATGAAGAAAAGAAAACTTTTTTCTTACTTTGGACTATGCATCATGGTAATGAGAATATAATCTGATCACCTAAAATAGTCTGGCCTTACTTATGCCCTCTGGTTGGTGATTATTTTTGCCTTCATAGGAAATATTTTGATTTAAAATTTTCATTATATTAAATCTTCCTTAAGTCTTAGAGTAGTATGCCCCAGGCTGACATTCACAATTTACAAACCATTTGTAAACCAAAGCTTACAACTGGTTTGGCCAGGGCCCCAACCAGTCACAGCAAGTGCTCCCTGGTATATGGTGTCCACGGGAATCAACTAGATCTCAACCCTCAGACGTCATTGATCTGGGATTTTAAATTGAGATCAATGGAAAAACAATATAGCGAAAGCTTTCGCTCCTCTCAGCTCATTTTCTATAAGACTTAAATAATCTAAAATCTAGCCAGAAACCAGAAGAGCTCAGCAAAAAATGATGGAGCCACTTAGCATGTCTAGAAGGAGGTCTGTGTAGCAAGGCTCACACAGTCTGTTCACAGGACAGTTGATAGAAGGGATTCTCTGCCAGTGGTTTTGACTTTGAAACCACCTTAATGTTTGCCATGTTTTCATCAATCTTGAGACAGGAGACTGCAGAGGGAAGAATTACTTCTGGAGACAGTGTACGTTAATAAGAGCAAAAGAGACAAAGAGACAATAGCATAGGGGAAAACCCCAACATCCAGACACAGCAACTCTAAATACACAAGAAGCTGAGGTTATCTAGTACAGGGGCAAATAGCCCTGTACAGAGCAATCAATACTCCCAGAGGGCAAAGCATCATCACAATTATGTATACTGATGACTGGACCACCAAGAAAAGATGAAGTTGTGTTCTGGGTAGAGAAAAAATCAGAAAAGGATGAATTCAATGAATGGAAAATCTTTGCATACAAACATTTAAAATTCTAAAAAGAAAAAAAAAATCAAAAACCCTAAGTAATCCTTAAAAGAATAGCTTCTGATATATCTCTTAGGGTATGAAATAATGTTACTGTGTTTATATGTATTTTCTTACATGTAAAAGTGTAAGAATAGACTGTTCCACAGTATAAAGGAAATGGCATTATCTAGGAAAATTTAACTACTGAGTTTTATAGTGAATTAATAGCCATAAGGTAAGAAGAAGGAAGAAATTATATTTTCAAGGATTCCAAGGAGGCTGACACAATTCACTTGGTCAGCTGGAACTATTCTCCACCTGAAAAGTGGCTGCAGAGGGTGGCGGAGGACTGGGCTGTGCTTCCGGGGACAGGGTGACATGGGTGTGTGAGTTTCATGTTGTAAGCCTGCACTTTTCAGAAGACAGTGGGCATGAGGGGAGGCCAGAAAATGACAGAAAGCTGAGAGGTACAAGATCCCGTCTCTTATCAAATGTGAATCTCTGATCAACTTATCAGATTGTGTAAAAGGACAGGACTTTTTCCATGTACTAGCTAGCGGGGCACCAAATTAACCTCAGACTTTTGGATTTAGGAGAATTGGAGGAAATCAAGAGGAGGTAAGGTCATGAACTTGTAGGAATTGTGAGGATGACTGATGGGTTCAGAATTTGGGGATTTGAACCAATTTACCTAAATCTCTGAGACTCAGGAAAGCCCAGTAGAAATCTGTGTGTGTGTGTGTGTGTGTGTGTGTGTGTGTGTGTGATTGGTATATATGTTTGTATGTGTATGTGTATCTGTTTTTTAATAACCGATAGTTATTGAATACCTGTTGAGTGACAGGTGCTATGTTAAGTGCTTTTATATTCATGATTTCATTTAATCTGTAAGCCAACTTCTGTGAGGTAAGAATTGCGACAGTGAAGAAATTGATCTCAGAGAGGTTAATTCGCTTGCCCAAAGTCAAAGTCACACGGCCAAAGAGTGGTTATTCTAAAGTGCATTCTTTCTGCCCAACCTCAAGCAAATTTTAATGCACCAGAAGAAGCTGTTCTTTATTTACAGACCTACATTCTCTCAAACAGTCAGGGAGTCTGTCTTCCGGTTGTCAAGTTACTAAACCTTGACAACAATGAAGGAGAATTTTAATGTTCCAAGATTTCAATAGATCTGGAGTTTGTGTGGGAAATTGAAGATGCAGGTTTAATGCGGGACAAGGAGGACAGCCGTATCTTGTAGATTTAAGGCATTTGCTGTGTACACATGTTTGGAGCTGTTTTCTTCTGCAACCACCACTGCCAGCGATAAAGAATGAATGATACCAAGTTCACAGGACTGATATCCATCAGCAACAGTATTTATTCCAGCCTCATAGGAATAAATACAAGGATGTGCTGATAATTACGCCTTGATACACGGAAGAGGATAGAAAAACTCTTCCTCAATTTGTCTAGCTCTCTGTGAATAATAATGCTGTCTGTGTGTTTATGGGAGGCAAAGTATTTAAAGCTCTATTGTTATTTTCACAGAAAAACAACTTTGAGAGAGGCATGTTTTCCGTATGCACTGGGAATGTGGGATTTATCTCATGGCCCACGGCCCCCTTTCCTTTTCTAACCAGCACAAATTCCTAGTGTTTTGATGCATGGGAGACGCTCTGCCTTCACTGTGAGATGACAGAGGCTTACAGAATGTCAAACAGAGCCCTGGTTTCCTGACTTCTGACCTAGCTCAGGTTTTTCTGTTTCTGTTTCTGTTTCTTTTCTTTCTTTCTTTTTTTTTTTCCCTTTACATGACTCAGACAGGCTCTCAGAGGCCTAGAGATAAAAGACCTTATTAGAAGTGCAAAATATGACTATTATTACCTCCTTCAATAAGGCTTCTTGCCAATTTTTCAAATGACTAGATTCCGTGTGCTAATTATTACTCCACAGATTCTGCATTTCATTTTCTTTCCCTGAAGGAGCCCACTTCCTAGGAAGATGAAGACAAGTGCTAAAAAGTGTGTTTACTGCCATCTATGGGAGGGAGCGGGGCCACCATGGCAGCAGCAGTGGGTTCCCGTCCCGTGTAAGTCACAAAGCCACACGGAAATGTGCATGCTGTGTACAGGTTTTGCAGGGGCCTCCGCAGGAAGATACCGCTGGCAATTCATTTGTTTAAAGTTTTCCAGAAATAGAAGTTCACATTCCTGCTTTAGAGAGTGAGAACAAACTGCCCAGTTCAAGGCCATCATATTCATGTGTCTAGAAACATAGAAGCATGTGGGCCCCTCTCCTAACTCAGGGTTCTCCCCTATGAGTACCCTCCAATGTCCTGGCAGAGAATGCTTGAACTAGAAATTCATTTGGTGGATGATTCTGAATATTCTGAAGGAGGCCAAGAAGTGGGGCCTGATAAAGACCCTCGAATGGCCAGAATAGATGTCTAAAGTCCATGTGCTGCGTGGCCTAGGAAATTGACCCACGAATAAGGGTATTATAACAAATTATACTGTTTAAGTATCAGAAACTCAATTACAAGATGGAGCAGAGATTTTGAAAGACAGATGTTTGAGGGAAACAAAAAGTGATGGCACTGATCCTAAAACCTAGGGAGAAAAGAGGAAACTTAAGGAAAAAAACGAAATAAAACAAAACACCGGATACAAGAGCCCAAGAGAGCAAAGCAGCTTGGACAATCACAGTAGTGTAGCAATCCGTGTTCATGCTAATGATCCAATTATCAAAAAATGGTTAGATTTTCTTAGGGTGGTTAAATCAGTAACATGAAAGGAGCAAAGGATACGACAGCACAAGACACGGGAAGAAAAATATAAACAGTCCTTGAAATATGAAAAGGTGTTTGACCTCATTCTGCACGACGAAGCTGCAAGTTAAAAGTATGAGTTAAAGACAAGCCTCTGAACAGGAGAAAACATTTGCAAAACAAATATCATTTAAAGGTATAACCATAAGATACCAAAAGCTCTTCAAACTTGACAGTAAAAATAAACAACCCAATTAAAAGGAAGGCAAAAGATCTGAACAGATAGGTCACCAAAGAAGATATACAGGTAGCAAATAAATATGTGAAAAGATGCTCAATATCATATGTCGTTGGGGAATTACAAACTGAAACAACACCACTGGATACTGGATCCTACTATCCACATATGACAATGGCTAAAATCAGAAACAGTGACGACACTAAATGCTGCCATGGATGCACAGAAACAGGAACTCCCCTTCGGTGCCTGTGGGAACGCACAGTGGTTGAGCCACTTTGGGAAACAGTACTTACATGTACTCTTACCGAACAATCCAGGAAACGTGCTTCTTCTAGGTATTTATCCACATGAAACAAAAAATTTACGTTTCTGCAAAAATCTCCGCATGAATGTTTATAGCAGCGTTAGTCATAATTACCTTAAATCGGAAGCAACCAAGATGTCCTTCAATAGGTGAATAGATTAAGAAACTGTGATACAGCCAGACAGTGGAATATTATTTAGGGCCAACAAGAAATGAGCTGTGAAGCCACGAAAAGGTGTGGAGGACCTTTAAATGCCTAATTGTACATGAAAGAAGCCAATCTGAAAAGCCTACATATTGTATGACTCCAACTGTATGACTTTTGGAAAAGGTAAAACTGTGGAGACAATGAAAAGATCAGTGGTTAGCAAGGGTCAGGGATGGTGAGGTGGGATGAACAGGTACAGTACAGAGAATTTTTAAGGCAGGGAAACTATTCTGTATGATACTGTAATGGTGGATACGTGACATTATGCATATATCAAAACCCAAACACAAAGAGTGAACAACTTAGTTAATAATAATGTGTCTGTATTGCTTCATTAATTGTAACAAATAGGCCACACTAAAGTGAGATGTTAATAAGAGGGGAAACTATGTGGTGGGGGGTGGGGCAGAGATGAGGTATACGGGAAATCTGTACCTCTGGTTCAATCTTTTTGTAAACCTGATATTTATCTCAAAAAATAATGTCTTGGGGCATCTCAGTGGCTTGTTGATTAAGCGTCCAATTCTTGATTTCAGCGCAAGTCATGATCTCACAGTTCACGAGTTCAAACCCCGCTTTGGCCTCTGCCCTGACAATGCGGAACCTGCTTGGGATACTCTCTGTCTCTGTCTCTGTCTCTGTCTCTCTCTCTCTCTGCCCTTCCCTTGCTCATGCTCACTTTATCTCTCTTTTTTAAAATAAATAAACTTAAAAATAAAGTCTCTTAATTTGAAAAAAGAGTGGACAAAGATTATAAAAAAATGGAAACAATAAGAAAGTAGGTGTCGCAATCCTAACGTCAAAGTCAAACCAAACCATATATTTTTTAATGTTTATTTTTGAGAGAGAGAGAGAGAGAGAGAGAGAACAAGTTGGGGAGGGGCAGAGAGAGAGAGGGAGACACAGAATCCAAAGCAAGCTTCAGGCTCTGAGCCATGAGCATGGCACCCCATGCGGGGCTTGAACTCACAAATCACGAGATCATGACCTAAGCCAAAATTGGATGCTTAACCGACCGAACCACCCAGGCACCCCAAGCCAAATATTAGAAGAGACAAAGATGGGCACTTTACAAAAGCCACATTCCACAATATAAATATTTTTTTAACAAATGAGTTAATATTCTTTACTCACTGATTGACAAAACTTCAAAAGGAGAGCTTGGTTGCAGATCATGCCACTGAAAGTGTGGGGAACCAGGTCTGCTCATACAGTGATGGCAAGAGAGAATGACAGATACATACTCTGTGAGGGGCAATGTAACGGTAGTTACCAAAATTACAAATGCACATGGTCTTTCTTAGACCCAGTGCTTCTGAGATTTTAACCCACAGACATACTCAAACATGTACAAAATGAAGTAAATACAGAGATTATGATTACAGTATCTTTGTGGCATATTTTAGAACAGCAGAAGGTTGGATACAGGTAGATGCCTATCGGTAGGGACAGTTTAAATTATGCTGCACCCACACAATAATGCTGCCGTTATAAAGAATGAAGCATGTCTGTATGTACTGATGAAGAGTGATGACTGAGGTATAAGATCTTAAAAGGCAGGGTGCAATACAGTGTCCTAGCACGTCACCTTATGTGACAAAAAAAACCTGAGGAGAGAGATCCCCCCCACCCATAACCTGGTAATGGCAGTTATGTAGCATCTGTTAGGGATAGGAAGTGGGAGGCTGGGGCACCAGGAGGAGGAAGACATGATGATCACTCTCTACTCTTTTGTTTCTCTGCTGGAAAAAAAAATGACATGAAATGATTTTAAAATAAATAAGGCAAGAGGGTATATAATGCATTCGGGGATGTTTCCATTTACTCTTTTTAAACGCTGATCTCTAAAATGTTGGTTAGCTCTAGTTATCTGGACAATTTAATTACGTGGAACACCTCATTTCCTGACGATGCTGGATGAATAAGGCATTACTCTGGTTTGCTGACTTATGCACAATTACAAAGTTAACATTATCATCATAGCACAAAAGAGATTGGAATTTAGAACAAAGGATGGGCATACTTTTCAACAAGAAATTAAAGCAGAAGGAGAATGGATGAAGGAGACAGAGTCTGTAACTCTCACCCTGATTGAGGGATGAAGGTCTAATGAACAAAATATATGAGCCTTGTGTGAAGTGCTGTGCTGCTGAGTGTAACAGGCAAGGCTTCTGTTCACAAAACAGCAAAGCCGGTTGCTGCCTTTGTAAGAAACGCTTTGTTAGGCACCAGCGTTGACAGGGAGAATCGTGTTCAGCGCTCACTTAGGTGCTTTGGAGGGATTGCAAAGAAGGCAAAGGCATAACTTCTGCCCTAGGAGAAGCCCGGCCTTGACCACAGGACATGGGAATGTAAGCATGCCCTCCACATAGGAACTCAAGTGGCGGGCACCTTCCCTGGAAGAATAGAGCAGAAGTTGACCATCAGGCTGATAGGAATTGCAGAAATATGCCTCTACATGTTCTAAAAAATCTGGATGCGTCATATGGAAATTCAGATTGTTTAAAGCTTTTTTGAAAAATTGGAAGATCTAACAATGCAGGGCCTGCTTTTCCTGCATATTAACACCCACTAGAGTTGAGCAGGGACTGTCTGCCTTTAGATGGGACATAAGCATGGTCCTAGCTCTCCCTACTGGCCCATCCCTCCCAATTACTTGCCTGTATCTGTAGGTGCTTCAGTTTGTAAGTCCTGGACCAGACTCAGGAGGGGGTAGTTTCGAAAAATGTCTTGGAAATAGGAGATTCTGGAACAGATTTTGAAAGCCAAGATATAGTGGCCTGGTGGGTTGAGTGTGTGAGGCATTTCAGGGGGAAGGTTTCTAGAATGCCAGAGTGTTTCTTCTTGACCAAAACTTGGACCAATCATAGGGTGCCTGTGCTTTGGAGAAATCCAGATAATCCTGAGTGACCAAGGTCTTAGTTCCTACCCTGTGCCAGGTGCTTTGTAGGGGTACATCAGTGAACAAGACAAATGGTTTCAGAGAGCTTACAACCTGCTAGTGGAGGTGGCTACGGTGAGAAAATGAATTCTTATGTGTAGATTTACACAATGTAACTAATACTATGAAAGGAACAGACAGGATTGTCACGGGATTTTTGTGAAGGTGGGCAGAGAAGGGGACACAGAAGCTGAGACCTGAATGATGAAAAGAGTCAGGTGACGAATGTGATCAAGAAGGTATCAGGCAGAGGGAACAGCATGTGCAAAGGCCCTGCAGGGGAGTGGTGGAGGGGGTGGGGTGGGGAGGAGAATATTCCTGAGCCTGGAAGAACAACCAGAGGGTCTAGAGCATAGTGGGGAAAGTGGTATGAGGTGACACTAGACAAGGAAGAAGAATCAGACCACAGCCATCAGAGTAAAAGACGCCAGAGCTATATTCGACCCTGAGAAGTTATTGGCAGGGGGCTTAAGGATAGGAGTGTCCTGATTCAGTTTACAGGTCGAAGGGACTGGGCGATACAGAAGGAAGGCAGGGAGGCAGGGAAACACCGTTCAAGCAAGGGTTGGCTTGCTTTCCCTTTCAGCCTCCCACAGCCAGCATCTGCACACTGGTTCGTGGTCCTCCTTGCTTGTTAGCCGTCCACTCCACTCTCTCCTTGGTGTTTCATCTTTACCCTTGGTCCTCTTGTTTTACAGCTTTCTCCTATAACGGAATATTGGGAAGAGTCGGCTTCCCTTGTCTCTTCTTCCCTCCCCTGCAAACTGCCCCCTCACACACACCCCCCCCCACGACCGTGAGTCTGTGCCCCCACACAGTGATCTCAGCCAGCCCCGTGCTTAGGGACAGCAGTGCAGGTGGAAAGAAGCAGGTGGAAGAGTTTTGCCTGGCTAAAGCGGAGCGCACCAACCTGAGCTTAGCAGGAAGGATGGCAGTTAGGCAAAGCAGGGCTAATTGGTAGTGGGCTTTGAAGCCCAAGACAGGAGGAGTTTTAATATGATTTGGGAGGCAGCTGGGAGCCTTTATGGGTGTGTGAAGAGGAGAGCGATGTGATCTAAGTGACACTGGAGGAAGATGATTCTAGATGATGTGTGTCCAATAGAAGAGAGGGGACCCCCACAGGCTGGAGGAAGGGGAGCTGATTGGGAGGCAGGAGTCCATGTGTGCAGCGATTATGGTTTGGACCCAAGCTGTGGGACAGAGAAAGCAGGCAGAAGAAGAAATAGCAGGATTTCAGGTTGAAATTAGGTGCCTCTGTGTGTGTTGGGGGTAGGAGGCATGGCTACAGAGATGAGGTGAATAAGAAACCGAGCACTCATTTGACTAGACAAAGACTTGGTAGAGCAGCCAAGAGAAGTGCTTCACAGTCCACTCACGTGTCACCCCTGTGGGAAATCGACCCTTCCTCCACCCCCACCTTGGATGGGTAACAACTTTCTCTCAGGTGTATGTCCCTTTCTATTCTCGTACCATGATGCCGAGTTGTAATATGTCTTTGTCCATGCCTGCTGCTAATCAGTAAGCCCCACAAGACAGAGCCCCTGTTTTACTCCCTTTCTGTTCCCAGTGCCTAGTTAGCACGGGGCCTGGCCCTTAGTAAGTACTCAACATGTTTTGGTGAATGAGCAGATGAATGAATGGAAACTTTCCAGAGGCATGCCATTGAACACCAGCCACTGTACAGCACCATAAAACTTACAAATTGTGTGGCAGCTGCAGCGTCCCTGGAGCAGTTGTGGGGATCAGGTTACAGCTGGGAGTCTCACAAAGCCCCAGCCACTGCGGCAGCTGACAGGTGGTCCTGGAAGTCAGGCTTGCGATGGCAGACAGGAGGCTGGGGGAGTTAGCTCAGTGCCGGCAGAATCTGAGATCAAATTGCAGGGTTGTTTAAACACCTTAGGGTTACAAATGGGCTTTCACCCTTAAAATCCCATCTGTAAATATGTAGCCTTAAACTGTCTAAATAGCCCTCTTCATGTTGTTAAATCCGGGGTTGGTAGAGGCCACTGGAAAGGCTTTTGTGGGCTCTCCAGTTGATTTCACTGAAGTTACGTTTGTGTTACAGCGAAATGTGAAACCTGGAAAATACATAAAAATGAACTTTTCATACCACGTGCCAGCCCCCCAACTAACGTCAACCAAAATGAGTAAACTTTCTAGATATCTACCTTCTATTCCACTTTTTACTATGTGCCAAACATTTGGTTTTATACCCATTATATTATTAATAGTCACAACAAGTACACGAGACAGGAGCTCTTGCTCTCAGCTTCTTTATTTGGTGAGAGCTTTGGCTGATAATGTTAGAGCAGGAGAGATCTTGGGAGACCATTTAGTTCAAGCTCCTAAGTTTGAGGTGCAGAGGGCTGATGCTCTCTAAGGAAAGAGATTTGCCTGTGGTTCCACAACTGGACGACTGACCTACTGGGGCTGGAACCCAAGCCTCCTTTCTTTTCTGCTGGAATATTCCCCTTTCAGAGACATAGGAGAGTTAAGCACCCAGGTAGAAACACTGTCTCAGCCATGATCTTCAGTGCGAGGATTTTCTTGTTCCTTGTTTTTCGTTTAAGTCCAGGCAGTTCAGGGAAATGAGTCTTGAATGAGCAAAGTGGGAGCCTCTTGGAAGCCTGTTCCTGGTTGGAAACCCTTGGTCAGTTAGGACCAAGATCAGAACCATCTGCCTGCTCTGGACTCTGCTGTAGTGCTGAGGGAATTGGGTCTTTTATTTGTGTTCATTTGGATGGTTAATTATGTAAATATGTGTCTATTTAGTGCCCTAAGCATTTAAATCAGATCTAATGGTCATATTGGTTTGCTTCCCGCACTGCCCAGTGAGGAGCAGATCATTGCCAGTAACTTCTGCACGAGGAGAATTACAAATTGTTCATGCAAACATGGTGCTCTCTCTATTTTTAATGCATTTTTTATGCATTTTTTTACATTTTTTTTAAAATTTAAAACAGGATATAGGTGGACATGCCCTTGGGACACGTCTCTTGCGGTTTTCATCCTAGGGTATATATTGAGTTTACCTTATGGGATAAATTCACTTGACGTGCTCCGTGTTCCCAGGTTTCACCTTCCCTGCCTGATTCTAGGAGCTGCCAAGCCAACCCTTCAAGCCAACTCTGGGAGCTGGGCCCTGGCAGCCTGGAGGCCTGGTAACCAGGGGTTGCACAATGCCCCAAACCTCGTCAATTACCCCAACCAGTTTCGCACATAGTTTCTGGAACTTTGCCCCAGGCAGAATCCCCACCCCACCTTGGACAGCTCTGCAATTAACTAGACCATTACTTCTTTTCACTAATAGTGACCTGGATCTGGGTGTCTCATCAGTTTAATTTCCTGGGGCCACACAGCGATAGATTCTGTGGGAATCGAACAAGACAAGAAGGCAAGTCAGAGTGGAATTTTTCCCAGCCTCTCTTTTCCTTCCAAGTGTGGGTTCCCTGGCTGGGCTCTGCCTGAGCAGCCTGCAGGAATTTGGACCTGAGGGAAAGAGGAAACATTGTATTAGATGGGACTGCATGGATATTCTAGGAGAAGGTGTGCACAATAAGCACAAAGCTCTGAATGTAAGGGGCTTGTTAAAGCTTCGTATCCTTTCTGGCAACTCTGGAACTATTCTTCCCCAGCCGTCTGTTCATATTCTCTCCCCTTCCCCTCTGGCAAGTACTTTCTGGCATGGAATGTACTCCGTTTTCCTATAAACAGGTCAGAACTTCTTTTCATTCTGGACATACATTTTCATGGCTAAAAATATAAACTCAAAGCACTACACTGGGCTGGACTTTCTGAGGGGCACTCTGGCAACTCCTATCAAAAACCAAAAGCCAATTACATTTCGGGGGATTTAGCCTAAGGAACCAGTCAGACTCCTACTTAGAGCTCTAAGTACAAGATGTTCATAAGAGTGTTGTTTAGGTGAAAGCAGCAGGACTCTAGTTCCTGCTGAGTGGGCTCAGGCAACATCTCTTCTCCCATATGCATTTGCATTCACTGGTTTAAGAAGCTGAGCACAGGCTAAGTCAGGAGTTGAAGGGCCTCTTGAGGACAAAATAACTGAAACGTTATGGTTATTTTTTGTTTTGTTTTGTTTTTGAGGTTGAGACATATACAGGACGGTTTGGTGAATGCGGCCTCAGTGGAAACCGGATGGGGGGAGTGCTAAGATGAATTTTATCATATAGGAGGAGGCAAGTCAGGCAGGACCTCATCATTAGAAGTAACCAGTGGTTTGAAACACAGCGTGTTAGCTGATGCCAGCCCTTGAGCCAATCCCTCTGCTAGTGACTGATCTTTTTGGTTTGCCTGGGACTGAGGAGTTTCCTGGGGCCTGGGCCCCCCAGTGCTGAAATCAGGAAAGTCTCAGCAAACTAGAATAGCTGGTCCCTACCTCTACCAGGGAGACGAGGTTCGCGCTCAGAGAAAGAAGTTATGTAAGAATGATAGAGGGTGTCCCTCCACACCGGACACACTGGGCTTGGATTAGCCTTGCTATGGGACCCTACCTGAGCATGGTAAAGGTGTGTTTTCCTTCTCACTTCACAGGGGTAGTGCCAGCAATAAAGATCATCCATTTTGAAGTACAGTAATGGTAGTTTGGTTGTGCCAACATTGGGAATAGCGGATTTTCAGAACACCGTGATGAGTCGGTACAACAAGAGAAACAAAACTCCAGCCTAAAGTGCCCCCCCCCCCCATGGGACTGTCCTACACGGGATGTGTCTGTCACCCTGGCCTGGCTGGCCGTGGAAGCAGGCAATGGCAGGAATGATCCATTGACACAGGTACATACCCCTGGGGGCTCCTGGAAACATTTAAGGAGAAAGATTCTGAAAATGATGGGAATTGGGGCCTTAGCATTATTAAATTGGGGAAATTTATGTTACTGGGATTACATTTGTGTTCATTGGCTAGCAAAAAGCCTGAGACTTTCAGGTCACGTTTGTGAATGAGAAATTAAAACATGCAGTCTGATAATAGGAAATTGATGAAATAAATTATACTATTCATAGTCATTTAGAATAAAAATGTAAATATATATATTATGACAGAGACATGCAAAGAGAGTTATAATATTACTGAGTGGAATAAAATCAGTATGTAAAATATGGCCCATTTCTATTACAGGATGTCGACATTTTTAATTTAGAGGCACATATATGGACAACCACAAGAGTCTAGAAGATTAACAGTGATGGACTCTGAATTTGGGGTCACTTACATTCATTCTTGTTTCTGTTGGTATCTCTCAATTTTATAATTTTTCTAAAAGAGCATGCATAATGTATGCTACACACACACACACACACACACACACACACACGCTTATTAAAACTATCTGCACAGTCTACACGGTTGCAGCTTCCCAAACCTTTTCATAAAAAACGCATCGTATCAGGGCACCTGGATGGCTCAGTCAGTTAAGTGTCTGACTCTTGACTTCCGCTCAGGTCATGATCTCAGAGTTCATGAGTTCAAGCCCTGCGACCAGCTCTACACTAACAGCGCTGAGCCCGGTTGAGATTCTGCCCGTCTCTCTGCCCCTCTCCCGCTTGCACTCTCTCTTTCTCAAAAATAAGTAATAAAAACATTGAAAAAAAAGGGGTCGTGTCTACAATTTAAGATATGTTTATATTGAACGCTGACATCTTGGCTATATTCAAAAAGAACAAATCACCTTTAGGCCTGGGCTAGAAACTCCGTGCAGTTTGAGGCTCAGGAGGTAAAGAGCATAGGTCTCAGTTTTCATGACCATCTGGGTTCAGGAATTGGTGGGGAAGGACTTAGAACTCCACTTTCTTTTTTGCCGGCACAGGCGTCCTCGGTGCCCGCACCTGCATGCAAAACAAGCCCTGGGAGCTGCCCAAGCTGAGGTAGCACGCCAGGAGCCCTCTCATGGGCACGTTTGCCTGAGCAGAGCACAGGCTGTGACAGGGCTCTCCGCAGACCTTCCCTGGACGGGAGCCCTCACGTCTGTCATCCCAGAGCCTGGCAAGAAACAGAGGTGAGGGGGTCCCCCCATATGTGTTCGCTGCACTCGTTACACGATGTCGACCACCACAGGGGCCAGAAGCACTTGACTGTGCTCTGTAGCTCTGCATTTCGTGAGACGCTTTATGCAGTATGAACGCAGTGGCATTTCTTATGCTGGATTTGCCGTCTCTGTCTGTTCCCAGCCTAGAGGAGTAACCAAAGGGAGTAGCAAAGTAGCCGCTCTGGGAAGGGGCTCTGGCTGGTGCCGCATATTGGAATGCACTGCTGATGGCCCAGACAGTAGAAATTAAAGGGCACAAAAGCTCCTCTGCTTGCGTCTGCAACACGCCTTGACTGGTGATGAGTAGAATTCAGAGGGCTTAAGAATCACATACTTAACAGAAGCTCATCCAGACCTCTTTGGTCTGGATAATGGGCTGGAAATCAAGCTCTTGCTGAGAGTTTCTGGTTCAATCAAGTCAGAAAAGAACTTGAATCCCAATTTTTTAAATACATACAGTTTTATAATATGATTGAAGGGGTCCTTCGGCCTTCAGTTTTTACCAGCTAACCCACATTTCTTCATTTGTCACCTAGCATCCAAAAATGCACAGGGATCTGTTCTAGAAGATTTCATTGTATCCAAGCTGTCAAGAAAGGAGCACTTATTTAAAGTACTTGGTCTGTCCATCTAAGGGTTTAAAAAATTTGTTTTAATGTTTTTATTTATTTTTGAGACAGAGACAGAGCACAAGTGGGGAAGGGACAGAGAGAGAGGGAGACACAGAATCTGAAGCAGGCTCCAGACTCTGAGCTGTCAGCACAGAGCCCAATGCAGAGCTTGAACCCCAAACCATGAGATCATGTCCTGAGCCAAAGTTAGACATGTAAGTCACTGAACCATCCAGTTGCCCCTGTCTCAAGGTTTCAAAAGAGTTCGGCTGACCTTACAAGGTGGAAATATAGAGCATTTTAAAATTGTGCCCATTGAATTCTTTAAAGTATGATACTGACTAGAGAAGCTACAAATTGGGACATAGTAATTCCTGGAAGCAAAACTCTGCTCAGAAGAAAAAGAAAAGAAGAAAAAAAAGAGGAGGGAGGAGGGAGAACATTGAGAATGTCATGAACCATATAAGTAAGGGCACTTCTCTCGGAACTTCAGGTCACTTTTCTGTCTATCGAAAGTACTAAATTATGTGAAAAGACATCTTTTATCCTATGTATAAAGGTGGAGGAGAGGGATGTAAGACATTAAGAGAAGGGCATACTAGTAATTTGAATTCTTTAAGTAATAAAAATTTCTGGAAATACCACTAAATGGAATTATGCTCTTCAGAAGGTTGGACCTCACTCAGTAGTACACTGACTTTAGAAGCTTCTTGGATTACCCGGTGAAAGAATGCAACTCGAGTTGGAGTCGGGAGTTCAGAAGTCATATACATTTAAATCTTAGCGTTTCCCTTTTTTTCCCTTCAGATATCTGAAGCAACTTTAAATGGAAGCTTCAGTTCCTCATACATCCCCAAACTGCAAAATCGCCTCTAGCTGCTGAGCTCTCTCAATCTCCATTAGACTCATGCCCATTTACTGAGGCCAAAACTGTCCACCTCTTACTGCTCGCTCACTCTCTCTCTCTCTCTCTCTCTCTCTCTCTCTGTATTTTTTTTCTATTTTTTTTAAATTAGTACTTCCCTATAGGAAATACAATGAAGTCTGCTCTTGCCCTGAGGCCAGATTCAAGACTTTCAGAGTGTTAGAACAGGCAGAGATCCTAGCACTGAGCTGGTCCAACCTCTCCTTTTCACAGGCGAGGAAACTGGGGTCGGAGTAGTTAAAGAGACTTATCTACAGTCATAGAATGATTTCCTGCAAAATAAAGAACAGTATGGATTGTGTAGAATGACAGGCCTCTGAAGTTACCCAGACTGCATATGTGTCCCAGATCCACCTTTTGCCCTATGGCCCGAGGCATAACCACATAACCACAGCTTCTACGTCATATATAGGAAGGGGATAATAAAATATATATGAAGGGTTGCTATGTGGACTAAATGAGAGCTAAAAGAGTGTCTGCCCCAGGATAGACTTTCAATAAACGTCAGTTTCTTTTCTTACAAAGACAAGATACCAGAAGTCTTCAAATATTTAGGGGATTAAGATGGCCAAATGTCTCAAATTTATTTTAGGCCACATGTAAACGAGGTAGAACTTCTATTCTTAACTGACTTCTGTAATCTGTACCATTTCCTAAAACCCCTTATCTCCATAGGAACTCCTTGAAACAAAAATATTTCCACCAATGGCAGAACGCAGTACTCCTGTGCCTTCCTCTTGAAGCCTGAAAAGCGCTCTTTCTTCACATTGGAAGGGGGAAGGGACCTTCCTGACATTGGCCTATATTACTCAGGATGTAGCTCAAGATGCAGAAGATGGGCCTCCTGGTAAGATTCACATAGCAATCACAGAAAATCGGGCTCAGCACTTGGTGTAGAATCAGGAAAATTACAAGATGAATGGACCGTTGTGAATATGAAACATAGCCTGTTCTTCAAAGTGAAAAGGAAGGAAAGAAAGACCCTGGCAATTATCGCCCTGTAAACATCAGTTCCAGCTGTAATAAGTGTGTGTGTGTGTGTGTGTGTGTGTGTGTGTCTGTCTGTCTGTGTGTGTGTGTGTATGTGTGTGTGTGTGCGCGCACACGCACGTGTGGTTAAGTAGCAGGAAAGTGATGATATCAGGAACAATAAGTGGCTTAGGCTTCAAAGAAACAAATCATGCCAGCACAATAGCTTTTTTTTTTTTTGACAGAGTTATGAATAGATGGTGGGGAAATGCAAGAGATGTAATATATCTTATGTTAGTAAAGATTTGATATGTCTCAGGAAATTTTATTTGCAAAATTAGCTACAAGATCACAAAGAAAGGTTATTGATAAATTGCAAAGTATCTGGTGGTAGGAAGGTGCAGAGATGGCCGCCGGGGATGGCCTTATTTAACAGTTTCATCATTAATTTGGAAGAGGGAGTGAATCTTTCTCTGTGTTCATAAAAATTGCAGGTTATACGAAATCAGGACATGGTGTGAACACTGATCAGCCAGGGACTGACACAAAGTGGTCCCCAAAGAAGGAAGATTGGACAGAAACAAGAGGCAACTGAGAAGAGCCACATTTTTAGGTCTGTTTTGATTTACCTTTCTTGTAGTGCATAAAATGAGAATGTGATAGCCAAGTGGGGTGACACAGACATGGAGAAGAAGATGGGCAACAGAAAGGAATCTGTTCAACACACACTCGTGGGGACCCTCATTTGCTGGGGCCAGTGTGTGCCAAGTTCTGCACGTGGACTTTGTGCTGTGTGAGCAGGTACTCAGACAAGGCTCAGGGATATTAAGAATCCTGCAATAGGAGAGGAACTTAAAGTTTTGCATAATCTGACCATTACTCATCAGGTATAATTTGACATAGATTTGACTTCCTTGACTTCTAGGAATTCTGTAGATTTACATTTATCTGTAGGTCAGTGGTCCACTTTGAGTTAAGCTTTGTAATAGGTATGAGGTATGGGTCAAGGCAAAATTTTTTTGCATAGGGATATCCAGCACCATTTTTTGAAAAGACTATCATTTCCTCTTGAATTGTCCTTCTTTGTCAAAAATCGGTTCTCATCCATGTGTCACTCTACTTCTAGAATATTTGTTCTGTTCCACTGGTGTGTGTGTCCATCCTTTTGCCAGTAACTCACTTTCTTGATTACTGTAGCTATATAGTAATTCTTGAAACCACCTAATGTAAGTCCTGCAAGCTTGTTCTTTTTCAAAATTGTTTAGGTTATTCTAGTTCCTTTCTTCTTTCATATAAGTATTATAAACATATTAACATATTGGGTCAATCCATGAACACAGGGTATCTCTCCATTTCTTTAGGTTTCTTTGATTTCTCTCATCAGTAGTTTTTTTAAAGGTATGGATCCTGCACTTGGTGCTATTGTAAATGATATTGTTTTTTTTTTAATTTCACATTCCGATTTTTTATTGCTTGTATATAAAAATACAAATGATTTTTGCATATTGACCATGTACCTCATGGCCTTGCTGAACTGACCTATTAGTTCTAAGACCTTTTTGTAGATTGTTTGGAATTTCATAACAGGCAATCATGTCATCTGTGACAGAGAATTTTATGTCTTCTTTTTCAATCTGTATGGATTTTATTTGTTTTTATTGCCTTATTGCCCTGACTAGGACTTCTAGTACAATGTTGAAGAAGAATGGTAAGAGAAGAAATTCCTGTCTGTTCCCCATCTTAGGAGCAAGGCAGTGAGTCTCCATATATGATGTTAGCTGTAGGCTCCCAGCATATGTCTTTTATCTTAAGAGAGTTCCTCTCTATTCCTAGTTTCCTGGGAGGTTTTAATCATGAATGGATGTTGGATTCTGCCAAGAAAATTTTGCATACATTTCAAGAATCAAATAATGATTTTTTGCTTTAGATTCTCTGTTATCTTTTAGAGAAGCTAAAAGTGAAATTGTGAGTTTATATCATACCACATTTCTTAATTTTATATAGAACTAAGTTTTTGTCTGATATCATATCCCTTCTACTGGAAGACCTTTTTAAAAACTTTTCTTGCAGGCTACATATGATGGTAATGAATATTATGTTTTTCTTTGTCTGATAAATTCTTTATTCCTCCTTCATTTTTAGAAGATATTTTTTCCAGGGGTAGAATTCTGAATTGACAGATTTTTTTTTTCCTTTTGGTCATTTCATTGTTCTTTGGATTGTATAGTTGCTGACAAGAAGTGTATTATAATTCTCATCTTTGTTTATCTATCTGTATTGTGTTCTTTTTTTCTAGCTGTCTTTAATATTTCTTCCCCTCTCCTTTGGCTTTGAGCAGTTTGGATATGATGCTGGTAGAGGGGTGTGTGTGTGTGTGTGTGTGTGTGTGTGTGTGTTTAGTATTTATCTTGCTTAGTCTTCTCTGAATTTCTTAAAGTTGATATTTGATACTTGTCATTGATTTTGGAAATTTTGCAGCCATTATTTCTTCTCTTTTCCTTTCTTTTCTTTCTGGGATTCTAAGTGTACATACACTAGACCACTCATTTTCTGACAGCCCTGAGATGGAAAGAGGCTGTCTCTGAGGTGCAGCAAAAATGGATGACCTAATGCTCAGGGTAAGGCAGCCACTGAGAAAAACCCCATATTTGTTTATTTAGCATTAGTGATACTCTCTGTGTTTCAGTTTTTGTAATTTATGTTGACATATCTTCAAGTTCACGGATTCTTCCTTCAGCTGTGTCGAGCCTACTGATGAGGTCTTTGAAGGCATCACTGAAGGCTCTGCTACTGTACTTTTTTCACTTAAGCATTTTTATGTGACTTTTGCTTATAGTTTTCATTTCTTTGCTGAAATTACCTATCTTATCTTGCATTTTGTCCTCCTTTCCTATTAGAGTCCTTAATATATTAATCATAGTTATATGAACTTCCGGGTCTGAAAGTTCCAACATTGCATCATATCTGGTTTGGTTCTTTTGTTTGCTTTGTCTCTTTGCAGTGTCTTGTTTACCCTTGTTTTTTTTTTTTCACTTGCTTCATAACTTTTTTGTTGAGAGCTGGACATCTTCTGTAGAACGGTAGAGGCTGAGAGAATTTTATGCTGAAACTGGGCATGGTTTTCTTATGCTAGTCCTTTACTCTGCAGTTTTAAATGAACCCAGTAAGGACTTGAGCTGTGTTTAGGGTTTATTGTTGCCATGGTTACCCACAATGCATCGCATGCTCCAGATGCCTCTAGTTCAGGATGGGGGCTGGTTCACTATGGGGTTTTTCTCAGTGGCTGCCTTATCCTGAGCATTAGGTCATCCATTTTTGCTGCACCTCAGAGACAGTCTCTTTCCACACTATTGCAATACTCCCTACAGAAGCCCATTGTTACTTGACATGTGTTAGCTTGGTGATGTTGACAGGGGCCTCTATTGTTCAGATAATATGTCAGACTTAGATAGTCACTGGGCCCTTGTGTCTTATGGGCTTTCACTGCTTTGTCAGTCCTCCTGCCTCTGCCCTGAGTTTAGAAGATTTCGTTTTTCTTTTTCCTTCCTCAGCTACAATAGGTTTTTGACAGAGCCTCAGAGTGACCATGTTTGTTTCCCTTCTTCCCGCTGTATGAGGCTTGTGTTCCATAGGGGAAGTATGCGAAGGATCATGGAGAAGGGAGCCCTCACTTTCCCACAGCTCTGCCATTCACCTTCTACAAGCATATACTCCAAAGGATGCTTTCTCATGACCCTCACCATTATGTTTTGTGAGCACATGGGTAGGTTAGTTAGAAAAGAGTGTACACGTGTGTAAAAATCTAAAGCCCCCGGCAATCTTATATTCTCTCCATTACTCACTTATATCCTGCCTTTGTTGACCTACACTCAATCCTCACCAATTTGTTCACAATTTTAGCTAAATTCTTCTTACCATTGTCCAGGTGCATGTGTCCCAGGTAAGAAAATGGCCTCACCTCCTCTGTCTTTGTAAGCAGCTGTCATTCCTTACCTCTCTGGTAGGGTAGAGAGAAGGTGTGGATTTGCCATTTGCCTGCTTTTGTGTGTGTATGTTGTTGCTGTGTTTGCTGCTGTTGTTTTTGTAAGGATGAGTGTGATACTCTTTCCAGCTTTCTGTGTCCCCAGATGGAGCAGAAAGTGTCTTTTTCTTTTGATAAGACAACTAGAAATCTGCCGTGTGTTTGAGACCAGATCCCATTCTGTCCCCCCATGCCTCTCCCTTTCTTGTGGCAGTGATTTTAGGGATTTGGAATTAAAGGTCCTAATGGAGAACTGAAAAATACACTCCCCTTGTAGGTAAAATGGTATCCACCTCCTGTATTGATATGAATCATTTGATATTTGCTATAGAGTCCATTTTGGATATTTTTTCATTATTCTCCTGATCAAGTCAATAAAATCTTCAGAAATTCTCATGTGTTGAGAGAGCATGTGAATTACGTTATTACAAATTTATTTACCCTTGATAACACTTCACAGAAGCTTTCCTAAACCACATTTCCCATTTCCTATTTCAAAGGTATAAAGCCAACAGGCTATTCCATTATTTCAAAAAATAAAAGAAATCATTCAATTAGTAGTATGTCAGATGAAAGGGACACTTTGAATTGTGGCATTATTCTGAACGTATGAAAAGCAAAGTCTGCACCTGTCATAACTATGGGATGAGGCATGAATATTCTATACATTTCTGATTAATCAAAATCCACGCAAAAATATCAGTCAGATCAGAAGAGTCAGAATTGATTAAACCATATTTAGCTTATCTGTATTGTCCTGGTATCACACAGATTAGAATAGAAGCCAGTGTGATAGCGTGAGAACAAAAGACTTGTCAACCTGACACTATTTTAAACACAGAAACAAATGGAATCTTGCAAACCAATCCTGATTAACTAAACCTGACTCTACCTTGAAAAACATAATGGTATTTTTATGATTTTAATATGGTTATCAGCATATCCCTTCTATTCTAAGATATCTAGACACATAATCTTCAGGTATTGGGAAATAGCGTCTCCAATTTGAGAATAACATGGTCTGCAGTATGCCAGCCACATACAGGAAACTACAGGGCAAACTTGTCTCTGGTGTGATTAAAAGCTCACTTGAAAGGACCTCTTTGCATGTGGAACTTTTCTGGGCAAAGGATAGAGGGCTTCTTTGTCTTCAAAGAGCTTCAAAGGATATACAGAAAAAAGCATGTGCAACTGGAGAATCAGATGTGTGAGGTAAGGAAAGTATTAACATTTTATGCTCAGATGATGCCTAGTAGTATCTCAAGCCCCCTACGCCTTGGCTTCTTCCCCCAAACAAAATCTGTTCATATATAAGCGGGCAGAACAAAGCTCCACCTGATCCCTTCCATTGCTGTTGTGCTGGGCAGGCTGAAGGCTTTGGAATACTGGGTGGCTATGGATGGTGGCTGTGGATGCAAAGGCGGACTGTAATAGTGGGGGCCACTGCTGGGGATGATCTTCCCTGCCTGGCCTCAGAGGACCTTGCAGTGGGCAGATGTAGCCCTGGGTCTGTCCTCTACCTGACTAGAATGTATTTTGCGAACGACTTATTCACCATGCCTTTTAGTACCATATTACCCACCTGAAGATTAAATCTTACACTCCCTGAGAAGCTGGAAGATAAGTTGAGCATGCTCCCGAAGCTTTTCCTCTCCGCTCTCGGTGTCCTGAAACTCAACCCCATTGGGTCCCTACAGCCCATTTTTTGGACTAGGAGGCCTCCTTCCCTCCCGTGATCCACAGCAGCATTTCTGATGGAAGAGGCTGCTGGTCCTTCCACCCTGGTGGGCAGAGGGTGATGTGGTGAGCTCTTTCAAGAGGGCTGTGTGCATTTAAAAAAACAAAACAAAACAAAAAAAAAACTCCATCTCTGCCAAAACCTATAAATACTTTCAATAAAGGCATTTTCTCTTTTGTTTCTAAGAAGAGAATAGCGTGGTGGGGGACAACATAAATTTTAAAGTCCACAATTTGTTACATTCAAAACCAATTAGCAATCAGAGTGACAGTGGGCTTTTTCTGGGCTTCCCGCAGCATCAATACCACAATAGCTCTTCCCAAGCTAGCTGAGTTGAAATATTCTCACCTGACATCCCTTTTTTTTGTTGTTGTTAACCCACCCCCCCCTTCCCTTTTTTGGTTTACTTTTCTTTAAATCCACAAACTGTATTCATTGGCAAGCAATGGAAAGAAGTGTGACTTGTAACATTTACAAAGGCAGGGCCAAAGCCTCTCATTTAAAACTCACTGACCACTCACAGGAACACTCCTCTATTTGACTTGCAGTGAAATTCCACTTTGATAAACCCTCTGGAAGAAATAGTTTTTTACAAAGGTAAGATATTTATTTATTTATTTATTTATTTATTTATTTACTTACTTACTTACTTAAGAGAGAGCTCATGTGATTGGGGGAGAGGGGCAGAGAGAGAGAGAGAATTTTAAGCAGGCTCCACACTCAGCATGAAGCCCAACACAGGGCTTGATCCCATGACCCTGGAATCATGACCTGAGCTGAAATCAAGAGTCAGGTGCTAAGCTTACTGAACCACCCAGGTGTCCCCTCAAAAGTGAGATGTTTTAGACTCAAATTTTCCTCAAATTCTCTAGATAAGAGATCCCTTTTGAAAAAACTTCTCTAATTCTAGTCCATCCTAGGTATTCATAACCCTGATACTCTAGCCAGATGAAAAGATGTTTTAATAATTTGTTCCTGTAATATCAATCAAATCTGCTCCATTACATATTCTAGAATCCGTGTCCTATTCTGAGGGGAGTATCTATGAATGGGTAGTAATGAAACTTCTACAGATTAAAAGATCAATCATTTTTAATGTTAAAACTTTTTAACGTGGGTATTACTTTTTAAAACTGTCTGATCAGAGAAAGGGGAACCCTCTTCCACTGTTGGTGGGAATGCAAACTGGTGTAGCAACTCTGGAAAACAGTATGAAGTTTCCTCAAAAAGTTAAAAATAGAATTACCTTACTATCCAGCAGGGATAAATACTAGGTGTTTACCCAAAGGGTCCAAAAATACTGATTTGAAGGGATAGAGGTACCCTGATGTTTATAGCAGCACTATCAACAATAGCCAAATTATGGAAAGAGCCCGAACGTCCAAAGACTGCTGAATGGATAAAGAAGATGGGGTGTATATATGCAATGGAATACTAGTCAGCCATCAAAAAGAATGAAATCTTGCCAATTGCAACAATGAGGGCAGAGCTAGAGAGTATAATGCTAAGTGAAATAAGTCAGTTGGATAAAGACAAATAACATGTGATTTCACTTATATGTGGAATTTAAGAAACAAAATAAATGAACATGGGGGGTGTGGGGAAGAGAGACAAACCATAAAACAAACTTTTAACTATAGAGAACAAACTGAGGGTTGATGGACGGGAGGTAGGCAGGGGGTTGGGTTAAATGGGTGATGGTACTACGGAGAGCACTTGTTGAGATGAGCACTGGGTGTTGTATGTAAGTGACGAATCACTCAATTCTACATCTGAACCTAATATTATACTATACGTTAAGTGACTGGAATTTAAATGAAACTTGAAAAAAAATAAATGCCATTGACCAAAGCTAATTAGGCAGAGATGTTTTAGAGTAAGAAATCTAAGTGATTGGCAAAAAAACTGGAGGCAGGTGAGGGCAGGTGAGGAGAAAGAGGGACAAAGTGGGGATGACAATTTTGACACAAAGCATTGGTTTGCAATTTTGTGCTTTCTGCATACCAGAAGTAACGATGAAGGAAGATGGATGAACAGAAAATGTTTGTGCCAGGACTGAGAAAGCATGGATGTTGAGTGACATCATGAACAGAAAGTGGAGTCCAAGGGCTATGTCTTCCTATGGAAAGTTTGTAATGCTGTAGTAAGAAATGCCATTTGTTTAGTGAGTAGAGAGCTGTGCTTCAGAGACCATCAGTTTGGTTCCACACAGAAGTGAAATGTTAGCCTGTGTTTCCTATTGGCTGTTGTGGGCACTGGTGGTGATCTTCTCAGCATCCAACTCTGTTTTGTCCTGTCCCAACAGAACTTGGACTTGTTCGGGTATCCCCCAGGCTTCCACACACCCCAGGAGACACGGGAAGCTGACCCCCCACTCCACAGTTCCCAGGAGTGAGCCTGATTTAATAAGGATCATCTTGTTCCTGCAGAGGAGAGGTAAGCAAGCCTTTCCTGTGAAGGGCCAGAAGGTAAACACTTTAGGCTCTGTGGTCAGACACCCCTGTGGCGACCACTCAGGCCACTGTAGTGCAAAAGCAGCTCAAACAACACATAAATGAATGGGTGTGGCTGAGTTCCAAGAAAACTTTACTTGGGAACACTAAATTGTTAATTCCTTATAGTGTTCACCTCATAGAATGGCGTTCTCTTTTTTGATTCTTTTCAACCACTTGAAAATATAAAAACCGTTTTTCAGCTAGCAGGCGGTACAAAACCAGACACTGGGTTGAATCTGGCCCGTGGGCTGTAGTCTGTTGACACTTGTTCTAGGGACCAGCACTTCTAACAGCATTTTGAGGGATAGTGGAAATGTTCTATAAGTGGCCACATGTGACTTTGAGTACTCGAAATGTGTCTGGGGTGAATTATTGTGTTTTAATTCTATTTAATTCTAAATAATTTAAATGTAAACAATCTCCTTTGGCTAATGTAATAAGGAATCTTCATTTTGGATGTTTGCTGACAGCTTTTAGGCCTCACGCCTCTGTCTTCCCCTTGTGCCTGCATCTATGCAAGCAGATAAGAAAGCCTAGGAGCTCCTCCTTTGCAGCAATGGGAGATTCTAACCACCCAAGCCCTTGCCTGCACCCAGGAACTCTCTTACTGGTCCCACCCATGACTATAATAAAGAACCGGGCCAGCCCCCTTTCCTTGCTCTCTTGAACTATTTTGAACCTGCTTGAGAGGGCTGCTGTGCTCTCGAGAGAGACCTGAATTATGTAAGCTATCAAACCTTTCATATCCTCCTGGTGTATATGTGGCATCATCAGCTTTGACATCCAAACCAAATTTCGGGTGAGGGTTCATTTGCCTCTCGAGGTGACCATAACAGTGAGTCATTATCATGTTGGACAGCACAGGTCACAGAATACTATGGGTACAGGGTAGGTGACTCTGGAGTTGGACTACTGAGAAAACAATGAGAAGTTAGGGATGTCTGGGAAATTTCTTTTTAATTTTTTGGAAATAATCCTCTTTCTTTGACTCAGCGTGAACATGGAATTCTGCAGTCCATTTGCTGCTGGCATCTGTGTTTTGCCTATAAGGGGAAGCAGCCTTAGAGAATGAAATTGATCCTGTGATGGGATAGTGAGTCTTTAATGACAGTATTAAGCTGCTGGATCAGCCCCTTCTTGAAGCTGCCACCTCCTCTCAGCTTCCAGGGATGTGATTTCTGAATCAGATTTCTGTTAGTCTGAAACAGCCTAACATATATAATTGATTCTAAGAACCACACTCCCCAACCCAATTTTAAAATCTCTAAAACTGTAATCAGTCTTACAGTCTATAGTACAGCATAGTTTATTGGGAGAACCTTCTTTCTTCTTTGCAATACATAGGATAATATTGTGTCTTAAAATGTGGTGTCTTAGATCGGATGAACTACTATAGATTTGACGACTACTTTAGGCTTTGGGGTTTCTTTCTTTCTACTTCTGGCTTTTAATGCTTTAAGTAAGCTTTTGTTCTAAGATAATCTTTTCTTTAAGTTTGCAATAACCCCCAATATTATAAAGCTGTATTTTCAGGTTAGCACATCTTCAGAGCATGCCTAGTTGAACTTTAGTGCCAGGGTAAGATTTTATTACCTGAACAATACGTTCTCGTTTGTGAACTAAAGGCAATGTGCAAAACATCGTCCAAAAGTGGAGAGATCATTTGGGAATATCAACTAAATTAAAAAATATTGTTAAGGGGCTGACATATTCTAGCGCTATTCAAGCACTGAATGAACTGGCCTTGGATGAAATGAAAAAGAGTGTATCTGCTTAATTGTATGCTTGATGCACTCCATTGTCCCTGCCTACTGGTGGGCAAACTTAACTGTGAATTATATTTCTGTTATTATTCGATTTTTAACATTCTCTTTGTTTTATTGCAAAAATTCAGCCTAATGCAAGCATATTATTATGGGTTTTAAGTCAAGAACCACCAAGCATTGCCATTAATTCAAATATACTGAAATCCAAAATAAATACCCACTTTCAAGAGCCAAAACTCCCAATCATGTTGAATTCTTTTATTACAAAAAGGGCCTTCTTGCCAGCATTCCCTCTACTCCACCCCAAAACTGTATCCAAATGGGAACAAAAAACTGTAATGGAAAATAAAGTCCTATTTCATAATTTCAACAAAAAGATAAAACACCTAGAAAAATATGTGACCTATTTGCAGAAGAGTACAAAAGTTTGACATCTATAAAAGAAGTCGAATAAATATATTAATGTAATGGTTTTGTGTTGAAAAAGTAATGTCAGTCTTACACAAAATACTTAGTAGATTTATGAAATCCTCATAAAAACCCAAGATAAATGGGGAGAAGGGAGTGCGATACAGTGATTTTAAAGACGAAGGGCCAAAATAATCAAGAATATATTGAAAGTAAAGACTAATGAAAGAGAATCTGCCTTACCAGATAATGCAAGTCCAATAATTAAAGCAGTGCGCTACTGACAACAGAATTGGCAGATGGATCAATGTAATGGATTTGATAGCCCAGAAATCGACCCCAGTATAGATGCGAGCTTAGTATATATTAAAGGTGGCATCACAAATCAGTGAAAAAAGGAACCATTATTGAATAAGTGGTCCTGGAACCCATGGTTAACTATTTGGAAGAACACAGTCAAATTACCACTCTAAAATAAATTGCAGTGGGTGACCTTTGACCTATTAAATGCTAGAGGTAAGTATAGAATGAGAAGTATTCTTTCAGCATAAATGAATCAGAAGAAATCATAAGGAAAGTAAATCACAATAGAAGATGTAGCCTATGTGTCTGTCTCCTCTCTTGTCCTCAGTGCCCATGAAATAGATAAGAAAGAATAGACTGAAAGAATCAAATCCTACGTAAAACAAACAAAGTAAGTACCGTTACCAGAAAGTGATAAAGCTCTGGAAGATAGAAAGTAGAGAAACTATAGTCCAAAGCAACAAAGGAAAGGTCCTCCGCAGATAAGAACTATTCTCCCCAGTAAAGCCCTAAAGCAGGCATTCTTGAGGATGGTCCTCCGACCAGCAGCAGAAGCTCCTGGGAACTTATTAAAAATGCAAATTCCTAAGTCTCAGTGCAGACCTACAGAGTTAGAAATTTGTGGAGTGGGTCCCGACCACCTGGATTTTAACACGCCTTCCAGGTGGTTCTGATACACATAGCATTCAAGAACTCCTTTTCTAGGAGGGCTCCTGGGTGGCTCAGTCAGTTAAGTGTCCAACTTTGGCTCAGGTCGTGATCTCACGGTTCATGAGTTCAAGCTCTGCGTTGGGCTATGTGCTGTCAGCTCAGAGCCTGGAGCCTGCTTCAGATTCTGTGTCTCCCTCTCTCTCTGCCCCACCCCTGCTCGCACTGTCTCTCTCTGTCTCTCAAAAACAATAAACATTAAAAAAAAATTTAAAAAAAAAGAACTGTTCTAGGAAAACTCCATGGACAAATACAGATGTTAAAGGGATAATCAGCAGGATAATTACATAATGGTCTACATTCCTAGCATCTGGGCTCATAGAACCCCCTCTTTACTGCCCATAACACTGAGGACAACTTTTTGTGTAGGGAAAGTGCCTAATGTCAGCATGGGGGCAGTAGGGAAAGTGGAGCAGAGACTTAGAATTTCATACCCCCTTAATGCTAGCAGAGAGAGGAGGAAGAGATTTTTCTCCCCAGAATGATTTATATACAACGTGGCTCTCTGAAGTGGTTCTTCTGACAAGGGGGACTCTTAAGAGTTGTTGTGGAGCTGAGGAAGCAGGCATGCACCCCAGACAAGTCACTGCCACCAGGTAGAAACTGAGCCTCCTCATCTGGAAGTCAAAACATCCCTCTCGCCATCTGTCCCCATCTTGTCCACTGCACTCACCTATATTCAGAACTCTTATTCATCAACAGGAAAACAAGCATGCCATACAGCTTTGGAAAATTTGCCTTCGGCTTAGAGTAGCCATTGTTTTCTGTAGAGAGTCAGATAGTAAATGCTTTTGGCTTTGCACATCAGTTCTCTGTCCCAGCTACTTAGCTCTGCCACAGTAGCACAACAGCAGCCAGGGAGCACATGCACAGTGTGTGTGTATACAGTAGGAGTCGTTTTCCTGGCACGTATCCCACTGGGTGTTCTCTGAGCTTCCTGGATATGTGCTTTACTTTCTGACATTAATTTGGGAAGTTCTCAGTCATCATGATTTCAAATGTTTCTTCTATTCCTTTCTGTCTTCTCCTTCTGTTCCTCCCATTACTCACATTATACCCTTTGTTGATGTCTAGTTGTCTTACAGTTCCTGGCCACTCTGTTCTGGATTTTGTTGTTGTTGTTCAGTCTTTTTTCTCTTTGGTTTTCAGTTGTGGTCATTTCTGTTGAGCTATTCTAAAGCTCAGAGATTCTTTGCTCAGCCCTGTCCAGTCTCTCATCAAAGGCATTCTTCATTTCTGTTAGTGTTTTTGATCTCTGACATTTCTTTTTGGTTCTTTCTTGGAATTTCCATCTCTCTGCTCACAGTGCCCATCTGTTCTCACATGCTGTCTACTTTGCCCTGCGTATGTTAATCGTAGTGGTTTTAAATTCCTGCCTGGTCTGATGATTCCAACATCCCTGCCATTATCTGCGTCTGGTTCTAATGCTTGCTCTGTCTCCTCAATCTGTGTTTTTCACCTTTCACTATGCCTTGTAATTTTTTTCTGATAGCCAGACACAATGGGCTGGGTGAAAGAAACTGCTGTGAGTAAGCCATTAGTAATGCAGTGTAAAGTGTGGGGACAGAGAAGTGTTCTATAGTCCTATTAGCAGATCTCCGTGTTCGAGTGAGCCTATCCTGGACTGTGAACCCCACACATGTGAACCCCAGCCCCCTGCCCCTTAGGTAGGACAGTAGGGCTAGAAGGGGCCAGAGTTGGATATTTCCCTTCCTTTGGGTTAGGTTCTGGAAAAAGCCCAGCACGTGAGGCTGTGGTTAAATAGTTTCTCCTGTGGGCAGATATTGTTAAGAACAGAATGCTCTGACATTGTTCAAAATAGTTCCTTTTCCCCTCTCACTGGGGAGGCATGTGGGGGTTTTGCTCTGATGTGCACTGTGAGGACCTGGTAACACTCCTGGAGGTAAAACTCTCTCAAGGGTGGGGACTCCCCCCCTCCCCCCGCAAAGACTGGATCCTTCTAGAGTTTTTCCCTCTCAGAGTTTGTCCTCGCTTAGTGCCCACCGGTTTGTCAGCTGTAGTTCAAGTTTTCCTCCTGCATGCTCCTTCCTGCAGACGCTGTGCTCTGGTGGATAGTGGTTCTGTTTGCCTGTCAGTCTCGCCACTTCTAAGGGCTGCCATTTGCCCTACAACCGTACTTCTCGTATGCGTTGAAGAAAAGTTGTTGACTTCTCAGTTTATTCAGCCCTTTACTTGTTAGGACGGAGTGGCAAGCTTCTTCCATGCAGAACTAGAAACCAGAAGTCGAAACCTGAATTTAATGAATGGGCTTATTAATCACCTGATTTCTATTCCAGCCTACACTGGCAGTAGAGATAAAGTGGCTTTCATTGGAAACTCTGGCCGGACAACGAAATGAAGAAAACCGGGAAGCAGGGGAATAGACCAGGGCTCTCAGAGCTTAGCGGGGAGACATTACAAAAGCCACAGAAGAGATGGCAGTTTGGGGAGAGGAGGCATCCAGCTAAACGGTTCTCATGGAAACCAAGCGTACCAGTTGCATGAGAAGGAGCTGAAGGGACCAGGATGAGGGCTGCTTGATCCTGACAGGTAGCTGCTAATTAGCAATCAAAACCTAATTGAGATTAACAGCTGTTTTTCTAGTACAGTTACTAACAGGGAGGCAGAAATGGTATGAAGATCATCCAAGCTCTACAAGCTGCATTTTAACATCAGAAACTACGAGAATAGAGCAATGTGCCAAGCGAGCAGGGAGATGAAAGCGGGCCATGAACACAGAGCTGAGCTGACAGGCCAGAGAAGGCTGGATCCATAGGACCAATTAGGATGTCTACAGGGGTGCTGGAGGCAGATTAAAGGGGCAGGATGCAAACAACAATAGAGCGTCTATTCACTGGCTGGTGTGGCCGAGCGACAGCCTGGCACTCCTGGAGAGAAGGGCACATGGGCGGGCGCAGCTCTCTTAGCTATCAGCCGGGCCTCGGGTTAGGCTGGAAATTCTTTCAAATGCACTGCCTGAGCACCGTCCTAGTCCTGCATGTAGGAATATCTATTGTGTGGAGGCCCCAGTCTCCCCAAGGGGGTGAACCTGCTGACACTTCCGACAGGTAAAGCACACTGAATGGTCAGTCTCTCTCTTTGAAATCCTTTCAGTGGGTTTTCTTTTTCCAAGGCACTCTCAGCCTAGTGGCTGTGAAGGGGTTCCCTTAATTACCACTAGGAGAACTGGTGACTGCCAGGAGTATGGCGCAGGACCTAGGAGGAAGTAAAGCACTGCACACTCAATCAGCGTGGTTTAAAGCCGTTAGGCATCCTGCTGCCTTGGCCATTGGAATCTACTGAAAAGCTAGAGGAATATGACACAGCACCTACTGTATGTCCAGCGCTCATCTAAGTGCTTGACACATAGTAATTCGTGGAATCCTCACAGCACCCCTGTGAGATACTTGTGCACTGCTATCGCCCCCACTTTACAGATGAGAAAACTAAGGCAGAGAGGTTAAGGAATGTGCTCTGATTTACGCGGCTAAAAATTGTACAGGGAGGACTGGAACTTGTGGATTCTGGCTCCAGGGTCTGCACTCATAGCCACTAACCTGCAGTCTGCAGCCCAGCAATAGTGTCCTCACTTACCACCTCTCTAGAATACAGAAGTGCAGGCCCTGCCCAGACCTGCTGAGTTAGAAGCTGCATTTAACAAGGTCCCCAGGTGATTCCTATGCATATTAAGGTTTAAGAAACGCTGTACTATGCTAGTCACCCTCATACAGATCTATGTCTTGTATGTATAGTAATAATTAATATTAAGAACATAAATCTCTCCTCAATAACAAGGACACACTGCAGTTAGAGTAACACAAAAGACAGGGCGGGTAATATCCTGAACTGAATGCTTTTCTCTATCTTCATTCATTAGGTCTTGTTTCCTAAATAAGGCTTGTTTATTTTTCTTGCGACTCTGTCTGCCACAGGCCATTTTCATAGCCAGTGATTGTTTTTGTTTCAACAAATATCCCCTACATTTTGAAGTCATAATTGCCTTTTTATTACCCTTTTTCCTTCTCTTACCTCAAATATCTCAACTCTAAAGTTTTCGCAGTGATAGGAGCTTAGTTTATTTCTAGAACAACCAATTCCTGTTGGGTTTCTCTCCGTCTGCTCCTCCTCACACTTCCTTCCATGGTTGTCCTGAAATACTGTTTATTAGGAATATACGTAGAGACTGGACCTCTCATACATTGCAGGTGGGAATGTAACATCCTTTAGCCCCTCTGGAAAATAGTTTGGCACCTTCTTATAAACGTACACATAGATTTTCCTAGGAGACCCCGCAGTCCCACTCCTGGGTGCTTAACTTAGAAAAATAAAAACTTGTGCTGTCACAAAAATGGACACCTAAATGTTTACAGCAGCTCTTTTAATAATTGCCAAAGAAAGAAAGAAAGAAAGAAAGAAAGAAAGAAAGAAAGGAAGAGAGAAAGAAACTCGGAACAACCTAAATTTCCTTCACCGAGTGAATAGGTAAACAATTGTGGTTCGTCTATATAGTGGAATACTATTCAGCAATAAAATGGAATGAACTACGGAGATACTAAACATTATGGATGGATCTTGAAAGCATTATGCTAAGTGAAAAGCCCAGACATAAAAAAAAAACCATATCTTTTGTCGTTCCATTTATATGAACTTTTAGAAAAGGCAAAGCTATAGTGATAGAAAGCATTTCTGTGGTTGCCAGGGGCTGGGGGCTCGGGGACAAGGGTACAAGGAAACTTTTGGGGCTGATGAAAATGTTCTGTATTATAATCATGGTGTTGGTTACACTGCCTTATGCACTTGTCAAAACCCACTGAATTGCAGATTTAAAACTTGTGAATCTTATGCATAATAAAACTGTGATGGTTAACTTTATGTGTTGACTAGAGTTGACCTCATGGTGCTTCTATGAGGGTGTTTGTGGAGGAGGTTAACATTTGAATTGGTAGACGGAATAAAGCAGGTTGGCTTCCCTAACGTGGGTGGGCTTCATCCAATCAGTTGGAGGCCTGAATAGACCTAAAAGGCTTGACCCTCTTGCGGTGAAGAGGGAAATTTTCTTGCCTAATCACCTTGAGCTGTTGGGACATCTGTGTGTTCTGGCCTCCAGACTTGAATCGAAATATTGGCTCTTCTTGGGTCTCGAGCCTGCTGGCTTCCAGGATGGAACTGCACCATTGGTTCTCAGGGTTCTTGGGTCTTGGGATCGAGACTGAAACTCACGGTATCAGTTCTGGGTCTCCAGCTTGCCGATTGGAGACCTTGGGCTTCTCAGCCTCCATTGTCATGTGAGGCAAGGCCTTATGATGAATGAATGAATGAATGAATGAATGAATGAATGAATGAATGAATTGGTTCTGCTTCTGTGGAGAACCCTGACTAATACAAAAGCTAAGCCACAGTAGAAGAATTAGGGATTCATTACAGGTTGATCTAAGGAAGAAGAGGGAAAGGTATCAGATCCACCTCAGCAGTTGGTGGTCATTATTTTCACCATTAATCATCAGATAATAAAAGTCTCTTTCTTTAGAGCCTGCAAATACCCAATGCTGGTAGGGCAGTTTGTTCTCTGGAATAGTCTGAGTAAATTCAATGCTTAAAGAAAACACATTATAAACATGTTTACAGTGTCCTGAGGCTTTAGAGTCTGAAATGAGTTCTATATAGATGCCATAAACTTCTTGTAATTAAAGACATGCTAAATGTTAGTTGCATTAATGCTAAAGAAATACAAATACATAGTCTGAAGCCATTGAGAGTTAGTTATCTCTTAAATCCCATTAAGAGTAAAACTTCAGTGCTGGTAGACCCAAGGCCCCATCCCTTTTGCTATCAGAAGATGCTTTTTGAAAAGCCCTCCTCCTAAGATATTTCTGGAAACCCCAAGGCCATGCTTATGTGTATGCACAAAGTGGCCTGTTAGCCGGTCAGCCCTCAAGTCTACACTGTCTAGCCCAGGCCTATATTTTCACAGAGGAAACACTGTGAGTCTGTGGGCTCTCTTTGCATGGCCCCTGACCCCAAAGTCATTCATAAGGTGGATTTGCCTCACCCCATCTTGATGATACTAAGCAAGCATCGAAATGCTTTGAAGCCAGAATTTCACTACAGCTCATACAGATTGAGAAGGAAAACACTTCTTTATTAAATGTTTTGGGGCTCCCAAGCACAACCACTTGGGTTCAAAAACATTAGAGCTGTTAGCAAACTAGCCCTTTCAATACTCAGAGACTCTTTTCTTTCTGATGCACCAGCTGGCCTGGGTCACTTTCAATACTGGAAGGCATACGTGCCAGGAGCCACGACCTCATCCCACAATTAAACCCTGCTGTTGTGTGCTTGACCAGTCCTTCCTTTCCCCTTACGGTCCTTGTTCATCCGGGGACCTCCATCACTTTTCACTCTGTAATCTGGCTCCCATCAGGGCTACCCCAGTTCACCCTCTATCTGTGTATCTCTGAATATTATATATGGACAGAGTTTAGCCCAAGAGTCTGTCAGTCTCAGTGAAAATCAGTGGCAATAAATAGATGCCTAAAGTGCATGTTCCAGAAGCTCCAACTCCTACTCAGCCGTGTTCTCCTCTTACACACAAAAAATTGTTCTCCAAGTATAATTTGCTTTTTATCATAAAGTGTATTTTTTAAGTCTATGGATTATATTCTAGAATTGAAAAGGCAGCTGAACAGTCAGGTTCTGAGAGGGCAGAAACTTGAACAGATCTGGGGCCCTGAAGAGCATGAAAGAAGGTATAGTCTCTACTGCATGTGTGGGATGCCTCTAGAAGGAGAAGTCAGTTGGAACCATTTTAATTTCATTTGCTTTTTCTAAACTGTGAAGTATTTCATACACAAAGCCCAAGTATAGGAGATAATGTAATAGACAACTATGTCCAGTACTCAGTATTATCAAATCATATAGATATTGCTAGATTTGCATAAATAAATTATTATATACCCAATGGGAGCTCTTAAGTGGCACGTTAAAAAGTGAAATGCAAGTTCTTTGCATCTCCTCCCAGCAAGAACCTATTTCTCCATCCCTTGACTGTGGGCTGACCCTGTGGCTTATTTGGACAATAGGATATGATGGAATGACATTATATGGCTTCTGAGCCTTGGCCTTAAGAGAGAAACCTCACAGCTTCCTCTTTCAGCATCTTGGAATGCTGCCACTTTGTGAACAAGCCCAGGCTCTCTCTCCTTGAGAGAGAGTGCATGGAGAGAGCTCTCATACAGAGAGAGGGTCAGGCATCAAAGCTGAGGCCCCAGAGCTGTGAGTGAGGACATCTTGGACAGACAGCTGCAGCTGACAAGCCAACTGGACAAAGACCTATGAGCAAGCACTGTTGACACTATGTAGAGGAGAAATGACCCACACCAACTGAGCCCTGCCCAACTGCCAACCCGTAGAGTCATGAGCAAATACATAGCTGTGGCTTTAAAGCCACTCTTTTTTGGGACAGTCTGTTAATTGCAGCAATCGATAACCAAGGCCACGCTGTGGACACCCTCCTCAAACTCATTCTCTATATTCCTCCCCCGAAAAAGATAAACACTGTCATTTCAATGCATGATTTTAGCATGTTGCTACATATTTGTGCTCCCTTAAAAAATATATAATCTGTTTTAGTGTTTTTTTAATTTTTTAATGTTAATTTATTTTTGAAAGAGAGAGAGACAGAGAGAGTGAGTGGAGGAGGGATGGAGAGAGGGGGAGACACAGAATCCGAAGCAGGCTCTAAGCTGTCAGCACAGAGCCCGATGTGGAGCTCAAACCAACCAACAGTGAGATCATGACCTGAGCCAAAGTCAGATGCTCAACCGACTGAGCCACCCAGGTGCCCCTGCAGTGTTTTAAACTATATTTAAATAGTATTAAACTCTCTTATTCTATGACTTGCTTTTATGCACAAAATGTACTGAGACTCTTTTAGTCTGGAACACTTCCATTGTCTTTCCTTAGCTTTCATGACATATTTGAAGATTACAGGTAGGTTATTTTGCAGACAGTCCCTCAATTCGAGTTCATCTGATATTTCCTGATGATTAGATTCAATGTAAGCATCTCTAGCAGGAATAACCCAGGAGCAATGTTGGGTCCCCTTTGCCACCTCTCAGGTGGCCCATGATTGCAGTTTGACCTGTTACTGATGATGTTCACTTGGACTGGAGTCAAGTGGTGTCACCCAGCCTCCTCTTTGTAAAGTTCCTCCTTGTTCCTTTGTGGTTAAAAAATGCCTTATGGGAGGTCCTTTCCAGCTATGTCAATATCCTGTTCCTTAGCAAACTCTCAATCAACTAATTTGTTTGTATGGACTCATGATACCCTATTTTACTCAATGGGCGTAGCCTTCTATTGGCATTCTATTGGTCTCAGCTTGTCACCCTTTTGGCCAGTGGAAGCCACTTCAGGCTGGCTTCGGCATCCTTTTGACCTGCCTCCCCTGAGTGCTTCCTTATCTTCAGAGTCAAAAAGAAATGCCGGATTCATCTTGTACTTCTCGGTGCCCAACCCTGGAATCATCCATCTCTCCTGGTTTCTTTTAGCTAAGAATGCCAGTTAAAAGTCTCGTTTGTACTAGGTGTGTTCATTGCTATTGAGAGTTTGCTGTTGCCAGGCCTTTTCAACCCTCTTAGCAGACAAAGCTACGGAAATGTGTGTGTGTTGTATTATACACGCCTGCACTTGTGTGTATGTTTACTTCTCTTTATAATTACATAGATCAGAATCCATAAGCTTACACTGGTATCTTCATTTCCAATCCCAAACCAGAGTTCATTCTAGGTGTCTCTCCTTTCATACTTGTGATTCCCTTCTTCAGCGGTGAGCAATTCAGCCCCCCTTATTCTTCACATGTTTACTTACTTGGTCAGTCTTCTTGTACATAAGAAATACCCCATGGCATCAGTATCCCCCCTCTGCACCCCACTCTGCTCTGCCGGACTCCTTACCCTGCTTCTACTCCTGCATGGGCAGCTGCCTCACCTGTCCAGTGCATTCCCTTCTACTCCCTGCCATGTGCAGGCTGCTCTCATCCACCCCTGCTTGGTCACCCTCCTCACCCTGCTCTGGCTCTGAGTAAGAGGAATTGAAAGGAAGGGAAGAAAGAAAGGGAGGACGAGAGAGGAAACTGATCATATTTTTAATCCCACTCCCTCCCTCTCACTGGAAACTGGAATGATCTCTTCTCTTGAACACAGACCTGATTGTGTTCTATTCCTCTGCACTGCATTCTCCCTGCAGGCTACTCCTGTCCTCAAACTATCTTTCCACACACTTCTTTTCTTTTTCTTTTTAATTTTTTTTTTTAGTATTTATTTATTTTTGAGAGAGAGACAGAGCATGAGCAGGGGAGGGGAGGAGAGAGAGGGAGACCCAGAATCCAAAGCAGGCTGCAGGCTCTGAGCTGTCAGCACAGAGCCCGACCTGGGGCTCGAACTCACGGTCCATGATATCATGACCTGAGCCAAAGGCAGATGCTTAACCGACCAAGCCACCCAGGCTCCCTCCCTTCTTTTCACCTAATCCTCCTATTTCAGATCCGTTTCACCCCCCGAGTTTCTCCAGAAGGGCCTCTCTGATCATTTCCACCACAGTCCGACTTTCACCTCTAAATCTTTCTGAACCTGTCCTCCCCGAAGGCATTAAGGACCTGTTGATGAACCATATCCAGTAGCTCCCTTGCAGGATGTCCCCCTCCCTTAGATATTATAAACTATTGTCTCCATCCTGAAAGTCTGCCCTGCTTTTTCCCCGGGCCAGCGCTCCCTCTGGTTCTCACCCCGTCAGCACCCCTCCATCCTTCCCTGTCTCTTCTGCTGGCAGCTCATCCTCATTTTCCCAGGGGTGGATGTTCCCCAGGGATCTGTCACTGGGCTTCTCTCTTTAATCTCTATTTGCTCCCTGTGAAATTTTATTTTGTCAGTTCCTTCTCTCATTTGTAGGTGGATGATTTCCAAATTGACATGGCAAGTTTGACCTCTCTACTGTGCCATAGGATATTTCCCCATAGTTACCATGAGCTATTTCCCTGTCTCGCCAGGTACCTCAAATTCCAAAGTTTATTCAGTGTCTCAAATTATCCGGCTTGTCCCGGGTAATATCCATACATAGATTAATAAAGCACAGTTTGTGCAAACAAGAGGTTTAATCCAAGCTGGAAATGATAGTCGTCTTCAATATATTCTCCCCCTAACTTCCCGTCTCCAACCCGCCTTTCATATCACTGTAATATTTAGCTTTCTAAGGCACAATTGCCTGGAAGCTTCCTTTGCCTTGCTATCATCCAAGGTAAAAATTTGCAGCTCTTCCACTCCTTTCCCTTATTCTTTCCAGCCAAACAAGGTGTTTATTTTATGCCTCTGTGCCATTGCTCATGCTGTTCCCTTCTAGAAGAATGTTCTTCCTCTTTTTCTCACCTATTAAAGTCTCACTGTCTTTTAAGGTTAAACTCAAATGCCACCTCATGTTGTCTCTCTGCCTCTAACAGAATGGCATCTGGGATTTCTTAGCTCTTTGAATTTTGTCTAAATTCTTGTTATGGCAAATATCCTGAATGACTGTGGTTGTAGGACCTATATCTCTCTGAGCAGCTACAAAGCAGGGACTGGGTTTTATTTAAGTTAGTTCCCCTGTAGGACAGTCTTTCCCACACTTTCAGTTCACAATGCCCTTGATGTGTCAGCAATTTTTCAGGATGCCCATAGGCCCATAGAAATACCTAATAGTTTCGCTTATTCAGTAGTTAGGTCCAAAAAACCATAAATATTTATGTCCTAACAACTCAGCAGCTTTTTGAGAAAAAATAATACATACACATTGAAGGGAAATATTAAGATTTTTATTCCATTTTAAAATAATGATAATTACTTGCCAACGAGATATGTATCCTTATTAGGTATTGCACAGCTTCTTAAATCTTAGACTCCAGTTGGAAGTCCCCACCGTCATTTCCTACTCTGCCCTGATTTTCATGCAGTGCTTGCTTTTCACACAGCCACTGCCCTACCCGGCTTCACAAGGATATGATGTCACTGAAAAAGATGTAGTCTGACCTAACATAGAAACTGCGAACTACCTCGGGCCAGTGGTTCTCATGCTGTCTGACACATGTCACTGTGTTTTTTTCAAAAATATTAGGTATCCGGTGGTGTTCCTGAGACCTTGCTTCACCACCAACAGGCCACTGAGAACGGCTGGGGACTGTGGCTCCAGGGCTGGGCACCAGGCCCGCTCCACCATGGGATCCTGGCAGATGGAATTGGGTCCAGTTGTGTGTATGGGTCATTGGATGTAGATTTACCTCACATCTCAGGCCCAAACAGCTTTTATAAAGAATGAAAGCTTCTCTAAAGAATGTGTAGGATTAGGAGAATTATTATTATCATGATTTCAAACAGAACCAAGGACCAAATACCACTGGAGTGGTAAATCCTTCAAAGCCATATTTCCATTCATCTAGCAATTGCAAATAGGAGCTTTGTTTGAGCTGCTATTTTCAAGAATGAAATGGGTAGCAGAGGATGTCAACTTGGAGTCTGTTTATGCAACCATTGTTTGTTTATTTGAAGTTGTAGGTTCTCTGGAGGACAGTGTATACAGTTTTTGTCAGCTCCCCAAAGTGATTCGTGACCAAAACAGTAAAATTTGAGTCGTAACATTAAACAAAATATTTAAAAATCAGGAATGCCATGTTACTACTAATCTCAAAGATGGTGTGTTGCCAAAATTGATCTTGTTGATACAAAATAATTTTAATTTTTTTCCCAGAATTGACCCTTTGTCAATTGAGAATGAAACATAGAGGATTCACCACTTTTTTATTTAATTATTCTTCCATTTATTTCCCTCACTTTATAAAGATGCCTCTCTCCTTTAGAAATAATTTAGAATTTTGTGACTTACTTCCAAAATGAACAAAATGATTTTTTGTCTTCTTTTGTTCTGTAGATCTTAATTTTCCTGACAAACAAAAATTTCACTTGGAAAATAACATTTTCCAAAATACATATCCTTATGTAATTTATGATCTCCTTATGACATTCTGGCTAAATTGATGGCATTTAATATACTCTCTGGCTTGGATGGATCTTCCAAGAGATTAAAAACCTTAATATGAAAAAACCAGCCAAATGCCGAATCTGTTACTACATGATCTCATAGATTAAAAACAAAATGAAACAAACAAACAAACAAACAAAATCCTTGTAATTTATTGGGTTATTACAAAATATCCCAGTGCTTGGCATTGTGTAGACCTAATATCGAAATAATTGCTTCAATAAACTCAAGAGGTGTCAGATTAAATAATTGCTGTTAATAACAGATATGTAAACAGAGCTTTGCCTGTTGTTCCTCACTGTTCTGAACAATACTGTTCTTGTCTTTCTATCCAGCTCAGCGTATGCCCCAAATCCTCACCATCCCTGCTTCTCCAGCTAGGAGTGAAATCTCGTTTCCCTAAATTACTATAAAGTTCTAATCTTTAACAGACAACGTGAAGCAACTATGTTCTTCTCAGCCTCAAATTTAGATATATTCTCCATCCCTCATCCCAGTGCTTCATATACACTCAGGAAGTGAAACCTATAACCTGGTTTTGACCAGAAGCTTCTAGAGCAAAGAGTTGGTTTTGTTACATATTTGAAAAATTACTTCTTTTCTTTATCCTACTGTCCACTTTAGTTCAACCTCTTATTTCTTATTATCTGTATACAATTGTTAGAGACCCTCCTCAACCATGTTCCTACCTCTGTTTTCTTCCCACCCCAATCTGCTTGACCCAACTTTCTGACTTATTCTTAACACTGCATAGCTCAATTAGACTGTTCTGTTTTTAAACCCCATTATGGCTCCCATCGCCTAGGATAGGCCTTCACTGTATGCCTCAGCTCAACTTTACATCCTCACCCTCAACCATTGCCCTAGAATTCACTCCAATTACATTATCTGGCACTGAACCTATATGGCTAATTTTCAGCCTTGTGATTTCTCCACTTGTACACTTTCATAACACTGAATTGTGATCATTTGCTAGTGAACGTTACAGTTCTTTACATATTCATCTTCCCTTTTTACTCCCTTGTAAGCTTTTTCCATACAGTAAGATTCGTTTATTCGTACATTCATAGTGTATTGTTTCCCTGCTGATTGCCAAGCATTTGGTAGGAACGGATGTTCAAAGTTGAAAGATGACTAAGCCCTGTATGTACTTAGATCACAAAAAGGATTTGTTGAATTAAGTTTTAATGGTTTTCAATCAGATAATAATTAAATTGAGTTGGATCCTACTTTTGTATTCCTTTATATATATTTTAACTGTGCCAGTCTTATCTCTCTCTCCAAGAGGAGAGGGACCCTATCTTATTAATCCTTTGTATTCCCCAGATGGTACTCTACAGATATACCTGCAAGGGATTTTCAGTAAATTCATTTTGGTTGAATGATCAAACACTTGATTTTCTTCCATACATGTGATGTCATGTGACGTGGGCCCATCACGTATACAAAGCAAGACTGACTGGGGCGCCTGGGTGGCGCAGTTGGTTAAGCGTCCGGCTTCAGCCAGGTCACGATCTTGCGGTCTGTGAGTTCGAGCCCCGCATCAGGCTCTGGGCTGATGGCTCAGAGCCTGGAGCCTGTTTCCAATTCTGTGTCTCCCTCTCTCTCTGCCCCTCCCCCATTCATGCTCTGTCTCTCTCTGTCCCAAAAATAAATAAACGTTAAAAAAAAATTTTTTTTTAAATAAAAAAAAAAAAGCAAGACTGACTGACGTTGCATGGAGTGCAAAACTTGAGTTGACTGTGCTCACTTACGCGTGGAGAGCCTTTGCCAATATTTAATTTTTACTTTTGCACGTGGAGTTTTCTGAAGCCAAAATAGCATTCAAAATGAGTTAACCTATCACTTGATCTTTTGAGAATCTCAAATATTGGTTTAGTTCTTGTTTTCTTATCAAGACATCCAAATATTGGGCAAAGACAGATCTAAATGTCAGAAATCACTCCAAAACATTTGTATACATTTTGAATAATTTTTAATGCTAACTTAGCTTCTTTCATAAGATTTCTTTACATCATTGTACATAGAGATGAGTAGATATAAAGATTTAAACAAGATTATCTATTCAATTCAACAACTCTTACTGAGTAGCCAGTATATAAAAATGCAGGATTCCATAGGAGAATACTGCCCTGGTGAAGGTCAGGTATTAAGGCACCCATCAGGTCATTTGTTCTGCTGTGCTTTTGTGGGTGTGTTCGGGAAATGTGAACTTCAACTGCCTGAAAACCAAAAAAAAAAAAAAAAAAGTGCAAATCTGTGATGACTATAATAACCAAGTCCAAGTGAAATTCTGTCTATAAAGCACATAGTAGGTGTTCAATAAACATTAGTTAACTTTCCCCTAATGGCTGGGAATAGAATTAATCAACTATTTACAGTAGAGTGGAGTGAATAGGAAATTCTTATTAGAAACTTTCATTTAACCAGAAGGACTCAATTGTTATTGTGCTTTAGTTGCATTTATCAGATGACTTTATTATTTTCCTTCCCCTGCATGATAGAACTATCGAATATGAAAGAAGAAAAAAGGAAAGTGAAACAAAGAAAACCTTAAAATATAACATGCTGAAAGTATGGTGAAATCGGTGAGGCACCTAAAGTGGGAAAGATCATGCTGGAAGAAAACACAAAACATGTATTACAAGTGACCTGCTTCGGAGGATAACCAAAAGGTCCTCCCACGATACTTGACATAGTGGATTCACAGTAGATACGTAGAGATTGACTGCTATTATGTTAAAAGGCTCTGACTAGTATACCTACTGAATATGTAATTTTTAATTACACAGAAATGAGAATGTACCAAATTTCTAGAAGAGAACAGGATTGCACGGCACCCTACAGGATGGCTTGGCCTCGGCCTGAGGTTCACGGGAATCTTCCATTCTTTGCCTTTTCTGAGAGACTGGCTTACCAGAGCTGGAGTGTGAGCAGGGACTTATAACAGCTAGAAGCTCGGCCTCCACATCCAGCACCCAGGAGCTTCTCCACTCAGCCAGGAAATTGCCCAGCTGGATGGTGCCTGGGGATTGCTCTCCTGGTCCTCAGAAAGGAATGACAGCGACACCAGCAACAGCTGGCATCTCTACCTGGTCAAATAGCCAAGTGGTTATGAAGGAGACCCTCAGTAACTATCAGTGGTGGCGGTGGGAATGGGGGGGGGGGAGGGGATTCTGCTCAGTCAGCAGGGTGACCTCAAAATTGTGGGAACACATCATACCAGACACACACAATTGCTATTTGTGTTAAAATTACACCAACACAACGGGTTGTTGTTAAAACTGTAGTTGCTGTATGTTTAGATTTATTGAAGTAATAAAGAATTCGCTCTGCCGTCTTACGACATTTTACTGGCAAATTCTGCTCAAACTGGTTTGGATCTGATTGTAATCATTGTGTAGGCTGAAAACTGGCTGGAATGTATTAAAACGGAGCTTTCCGATCCTCTGGAAATCAATCCACTCAGCAAATGGCCAAGTGAGTCGCCTCGGGGTAAATGTTAGACCTCAACGTGGCTTCCCTTCCAAATGTACGTACAGCCTCAGTTCCATAATAAACTGCCGCTTGGGCTCCTCAGCTAGATCTGGCCAAGTCACTTAGACAATTCACTGCCTGATATAGACTCTAACTACCACCATATCTGTCCACTTTGGTTTTGACAAGAAGCTTCTAGAGAGCAGGAAGCATTTCTGTTTTTCCTGTGTGTCGAATCCACACACTGGGCTCTACTCAGCAAGTTCTGGAAAGAAGAAGATGGTCACACTCCATAATCATTATCTGCCAGGCACTGCGTTAACCATTTTTATATATTATCCCAACAGCTCTATGTGCTAAGTGTGATTGTTTCATCATTTTATAGATGAGGAAACTGGTTCACAGAGGATCAGGAGCTTGCCTGAGTTTATGGCAGAGCCAATTGGCCTCATTTCATACACTGAGCTTCCCATCAACCCTGTGCCCGGCTGCCTCTGTATGATGAGGTAGTGAACCTGGGTGCTTTCTATGTTCCAGATGGAAGAAAGTGGGGTGACCCTGTTTTCACCTCTCTGAAGAACTCAGAGCTTGAGTGTGCCTGTGGGTGGGGGAGATGTTGCCGCTGATTTGGAATGTGCTTGGTCTAATGGTAACTGAGCCTACCAGAATTCCAAAACAGGTGACGTTTGTCTTTTGATTCTCTCCTATTTGTTTTCTTTCATTTTAGTGACCTTTAATTTTTATAACAGTTTTAGATTTAGAAAAAAAATTGTGAACATTGCACAGAGACCTGGTAGGGGCCAGATATCAGTAGGGTACATGAGTCACAACTGATGAACCACTATTAAAACATTGTTATTAACTGAAGTCAACACTTGATGCACTTTATTCAGATTTCCTTAGTTTTTATGTAAGGTTCTTTTTCTGTTCCAGAATCCCATCTAGGATACCACATCACATTTAATTGTTATGTCTCCTTAGGCTCCTCTTGGCTGTAGCAGTTTCTCAGACTTTCTTGTTTTTGATGACTGGGACAGCTTCGAAGAGTACTGGTCAGGTACCAGATTGGTCTGACGTTTATAACATGAGTTGTCTGGAATTATGAGTTTTGGAAGAAGACCCTAGAGGAAGTGTCATTCTCATCACATTCTATCGAAGGTACAGGCTATTAATGTAAGAACTCTATCACATATGAGTCATTTCGCTAAGGCTGACCTTGATCACCTGGCTAAGCTAATGTTTGCCAAGTTTTTCCACTATAAAATTAGTCTTTTCCCCCTTAGCATACTCTGTAGCCTTGGAAAGAAGTCACTAGGCACAGCCCACACTTAAGGAGTGAGGAGTTAGGCTCCCTACTTGAGGATGAAGCAGCTACATACTTTATTTGGAATTCTTCTGCAGGGGGAATTTGTCCCTTCTCTACCATTTATTTATTTATTCATTCAATCATTTACTTACATTAATATGAACTCATGGATATTTACTTTATACTTTGGGTTATAATCTAATACTATGTTATTTATTTTGTGTTCAAACGGTTCCAGCTTTGACCCTTGGAGGCTCTGTTCAGTTGGTTCCTCTGTCCCTTTCACATGCCCCCATCACTGGGGGGTTTTGTGTTTGTGTGAGCACTTCCTTACTTTCTGGCACCACTAGATGTTCCAGGTTCTTTTTATATACTTCCTGCTCCAGTCTCAGAGTCAGCTATTTTTCCAAGGAGCTCTCTCATCCTTTTTAGGAAAGGAAACCCAAAGGATCTGGAGGACAAATGAAAATCATGATATTAGGCAGTCAAGTGAGAGCTTATGATTAGATTCCTATTTTAGAAATATCAGTTCTGGCTGGATGAGACTGAGACTACAGGCAGAGTCAGAGAGACTACTGCACCAGTCCACGCAGTTGGGGGGGAAAGTTGATGTCTTGAATGACTCAAGGGTCATGCAAGCCAGATGCTTGAGAGGTAGGTCGGCTTGTATTCCTAGCAGAGCCTTGGGGAGTCTAAGTGCTGGGACTTGTTCTATGATGCCACAAAGTACACAGAAACTTTATGGATGGAGGAGAAGGATAATTAATAGTAGTAATCACTAATGTTTATTGGGCACTTCCTGTATCCCAGGCACTAAATACTTAATTGCAATAGCTCATTTAGTTCACACCACTCTCTATGCTGAGCACCGTTGTTACTCCCATTTACAGATGAAGAAATCAAGAATTGAAAGAACCAGTAAGTGGTCCAGTAAGTGTCGCAGTTACTAAACAGCATTCTGAGACATGGGTGCAGGGAGCCTAACCACAGCCCTGCACTTCTCAACACTGTGCTATAGTACGTCTTGCTACAAGATGGCTTCAGAGTTGACAGCTCCTTGTTGCTAGAGCTGTGTCTAGACTGCCTAGACTGGCTGCTGCTCGTAACACTTCTCTTCCCTCTGATTCCTAGCTCATCCTAGCTCATCCTAGCTCATCCGCTAAAGCCAGCTCAGATGGACCAACCATTGCATCTCTACCTGCCCAGGACCAGCTGCTCATTTGATCTAACTCACTTCCACATTTTTACTTTCAACAACACTTAGGGAGCACCTGCTATTGCCTGGAATTCTTGTAAGTTGCTGGAGATAGAGAGGGAGTAAGAAACATTCCTGTCCTCAAGGGGCTCAGAGCGTGTGCGTGTGTGTATGTGCAAAAATACAGTGTGGTCTCCGACTCCACTTACTCCATGACCTCTAACTGTCTTTCAACCTGTCATACCTGTGCCATAGCACTGGGCTTTCCAATTGGCTTTAGACCATACTCTCTTTCAAATAATTGGCATCCAGATCTGTGCCCAGGTCTGGCCCCTCCTGTGTCTGTCGTGACTCTTTCTGCTTGTCTGTGGGGCTTCTAGTCTGTTGTTCTTGTGCCATTCACAGCTATGTCACTGGGGGCCACGAAGGCAGCTTCCTTTCTCTCCTGTTGTTAATAAGGTCAGCCTGGAGCATGCCAGGCCAGCCCAGGCTTCCAGACTGCTCTGCTCTGAGTCATGCTAATTTTGTTTCCAGAATTGTTTTTCATTCACAGTCCTGTTAGAGCTTTAGGCTCTTTTTTGCTCCAGAAAAAAAAAGTATGAGGTGAATTAGGGGTGATTTGAAGCCAGATTTCTTCTCCCACTCCATTTGAGCCCATCTGGATTTTTCAACTTGACTATTACCTGATTTGGCCCGAGTCATTCTGCCACCAAGTAGCAAGACCATTTAAATAATTTGTATTATTTATATAATGTTTGCAAATGTTTCAAAATCCATCTCCTATACATTAATACCTCCCAGAGGGTACTGCCTGCTTGGTTGAGGGAAACATCTTCTCTAGGTAGAACCTAGTGAAACCATTGCCATGATTAGTGTAGAGAGATACCAGATAATTCTTGTGAACTTTTTAAAAAGAATGCTAACAGCTTTTTCCCTTTTCTTCCCAGATTCCAAAAATATATGCAGTTAGCTTATGCGACATAATTAAGTGACATACTTAAGACTCACTCTTGTCTTCAACACCTTATTTCTAGTTTTTAAGGCACCTTGTTTTTCCCAAATTGTGAGCACATATCCCTCTTCGTCGTTTTCCTGGCCTTTCTGAATTTCTGGAGTGGCAGATCTAGATCAAAAGCCATGGGTGATGGTGTAGAGAAAGGAAAAGGAGAAAAATTCTTTTCAACAGTCTTTTTACACACATGACTCTCCCTTCACCACCCCCCCCCAACAAATCGCTCACTCTGTAGAATAGTATTCTTCACTGTGCTCTCAGAACCCACTTTCAGAAGTCATTTTGCAAATTATCTGCCACAGATAAACACCAAAGTTGGAAAATAAGTGAATTTTAATACAGGATTGTAGATTCAGAGGTAAACCTAAAATAAGTAGCTCTCATTCTCTTATGTGACAGTTTGCTCTCCTGAGTGGGAGGGAAAGTGAGGGAGTTTCAGCCTGTGGGACACTTGTCCCTAAGCCACTGAATGTGTTGTCCTGAGCATCTTCCATGGAGGAATGATAGAGAACTACAACAGACTGATGCCATCTTTTCCATTAGGGGCACCTGTTCACTCCTCCTGAGCCAGAGCTTACTCGGTGGCTTCTGTGAACAGTAGGAGGGCAAGAAAAGTCCAGCCCTCCGAGAGGTGGCTTCATCTACTTGTTGTCCTGTCTACATAGTAGAATCTCTGGTGGTGGCTTCTGGGCCCAGGGGTGCTATCCACCTTCACTGCAAAACTCTCAGAACCACTGCAAGGCGAGAATGAATGGACCACCATGAGGATCTGTTGTGCAGTGGACAACAAGTGGACAGCACCTCAGACACTTCCTGTAAGCCCAGCCTCCCTCCTGGGGATCCCCAGTGTCTCAGAATGGCTGGGCATGGGGTATAGCTGGTTACACATTCACCTCATTTTAATGCATGGAAAGTGGGAGAGGAGAAGAGTTCAGTTTTCTAACTGGGGGAATGGGTTAAGGTCATACCTGCCAGCAGGGACCAGAGATGGCCTCTTGAAGGTCTTTGGTTTTGCAGTGGAGAAAAGAATAGCTGAGAGAGTTGTGTTGCTGCTTGTTTGCTTTGCTTTTCAAAAAGGAACCAAATCACCTGTTCTTCCTCTTCTCCCAACCAGCAGACATGCCCACACAGGTCCTCTCTATAAAGAAAGAAGCATCAAAGGAGAGCTTGGAAAGGCTCACCAGGACCCTACACCGTGGCCTTTGTGTGACTCCTGCCTTCATGGAGTCCTGAACCCAGACTTTGGTTGAGCTTCCCGCTCTTTATTCAGTAAGCCTCTATGTTGGGCTAAAATGTGCACCGCAAAGCTCACACCAGAGACTGAGGTTGGGGAGGACACTAAAAGGAGGATATTTTGGCAAATGCTTTGCCTTTGCGCTACCTTTCTGCAGGTAGCCAGAAAAGCCCACAGCCAAGCAAATTGTCATTGGTTCCTATCTCTGTTTCAGAACTTGGTATTAGGCACTTTTTCTTCCATTCCTCATCCAATGCAAGCATGCCATCACCTGAGCTCTGTTCTCCCACGGAGTGAGTTTTCTGAGGGCTCCCCCAGAGCTGGGGAACGGATGGGAGGCCAGTTCTTCTGTCTCGCTTACATTCTTTATTTAAAATGTGTTTCTAAGCAGTGTGTGAAAGATCTGGCTGCTGCTGTGCCCTGTGTTAGGCTGGTTGCTTCTGATCCACCAGGTCAACATTGCCTCTAGCAGGAATTGAGTTGTATGTTCAGTAACACAAGAGTTGTTGCTTAAAGAGAGAGGGAGCGGCAGGGCCACACTTATCAGGAAAGTGTGCTAGGGAAGGGCGTCTGAGGGGTGTAATTCTAGCCACCTTCCCAGGCCCTGAAATTCCCATTATCTTAACTCCATGGTGACGGCATTCTAGCTTCCTGAAAGTAGCTCACATAGTAGCATGGAGACTATATGTGTAATCATGATAATAAAAATCTGATAGAACCTTAAGGTTTATAAAATGCTTTTATTTCACTGCATTTTTGTGGGATGGTCCCAGGTGAACCAACTTCACCTGAAATTGTATGGGTGGTTCTAGAAAAACCTCACCCTCATTATCCTCCTCTTGCAACTATTTCCCTGTGTGGTTTGCATGGTAAGAAGGAGTCAATCAGGAGAAAGTATTTGCTATCAAGGTCTCTGGGAGGCAGAGCATGGGACATAGGCTGAGATGTTAGAGAAGTCATAACTTGGCTCCAGCCCAGCCCCACACTGACTTTTGAGCCTCTGTTGAAGGAGATAGTCTTCAGGAAGTCCTGAAAGAGCAACTTTCCTGAGGGGCTAAGACTGGGAGCCCAAGCAAGTACTCTTTGTGATCCAAACTACTTTCTGTGGTACAGAAATGTGAAGAGTGTGGGTAGTCAGCCCATTTGTTCATGGAATATGGTGCCACTGCAGTGACCCAGGCAGAGGTAAAGAACTTGTAGTATTCTTTGGCACCTCAAGGGTTTGGTGGCTTTAGTAGCCTAGGAGGCAACCCCTAGCCTAGTCAGAAAGCAGCATCCTCATAGACACAGCAGATGTCAGTAGGGCTTGTGAAGGGAAGACAAGAAGGGATGGGCCTTGAGCAAATGTGCAGTATTTCAAGGACTCCAGGAATCTCTAGAAACACCCTGAAGGGAGTGGACATTGAAGCCCATGCTTATAGGTGGAACTTATGCGTCACGCAAAACTGCAAACAGGTCTGTGAACGTTGACATTCATTTATTCATTTGCACCTCATCACGGCTCTTGAGTATTTTCATTTTATAGGTGAAAAAATGAAGAATTGGAAAGATTAAATGACTTGGAGGCATTTAGTAGCAGAGTTAGAGCTCTTAGGAGTTTAGTTATCATGTTCTTTTCATGGTGCAGGTCTGCATTTGCCTTTACTAGTCATGGCCCTTCCGTCTTACAACTCCCATCTTCCCAAAGAAAAGGTAAATTATGACAAATGAGGGAAAGATTAGGAAAATGGAAGGTGATGAGGCATTGTGTGTGGGATGGTGACCAGGGAAAGCCTGAAGGTGCTGGATAAAAGTGAAGGTAGAGAGATACAGGATGTACTTCTGAAGGTTAACTGGCTAAGGAAGGAGAGAGACTAGAATGCAAATCCTGTCTCCTTACACTGCACAACGTGCAGATTGTGTTTACAGACACACACAATTGCCACAACTTACCTCCAATTTATTTATGAGAAGACTGAGGTCCTGAAGTTCAGTGACTTTTGCAAGACCACCAGTGGTGGGTCCACAATTTAGATCTTGGTCTTCCAATTACAGGTAAACCTCCTTTCTACTTTGCATCACTTCCCCTCCTTTGTTCCCTGTCCTACAATCTCATACTTTCTATATCCTTTCTTTCAATCTCTTTCCCAAGGCTGATGTCAATGAAGTTTTAAAAACCAAGCAAAGAGCAATGTTAAAAATTACTAAGTCACTAGGGAAATGCAAATGAAAACCACTGTGAGGTATCACTGCACATCTATTAAAATTGTTTTTAAAAACTGATAAAACCAAGTGCTGTTGAGATTGCAGAGCAAATGAAAGTTCATCCACTGTTGGTAAGAATGCAAAATTCTATAGCTACTTTGGAAAACAGTTTGGCAGTTTCTTATAAACACACATTTATGCAACCCAGTAACTCCACTGCTAAGTATTTACCCAAGTGAATTGAAAACTTAAGTTTATACCACAAAACCTACACATCATGTTTATATAAGTTTATTCATAATTGACAAAAATCTGGAAACAATCAAGATGTCTTTCAATAGATGAATGAATAAACTGTGCTATAATCATAGGATGGACTACTGGTCAGCAATGAAAAGGAATGAGGTATTGATTTATGCAACACCCTGGATAGATTTGTTATTATTGTTATTAATGTTGTTGTTATTTTAGAGAGAGAGAGAGTGTGTGTGTGAATTGGGGAGAGAGGTAGAGGGAGGTAGAGCATCTCAAGCGGGCGCCATGCTCAGCATGGCCCCCGGGCTAGGGCTCAATCTCATGACCCTGGGATCATGAACAGAGCTGAAACCAAGGGTGGATGCCCAGCTGACTGAGTCACCCAGGTGCCCCCACCCTGGATAGATCTTAAACACATTTCACTAAGGGAAAAATGCTAGACCTAGAGGTTATATATTGTAAAATTCCATTTATGTGATATTCAGGAAAGGGCTAACTATACGTGGGTAAAACAGACCACTGGTTGCCAGAGGTTGAGGGTATAGGGAGCAGTTGACTGCAGGGATGTTACACATGGAAACTTTGTAGGTAATAGAACTGCTCTGTGTAGTACTAGGGTGATGGCTACATGACTATGCATTTGGTAAATCCCATATGTTTGTACGCCACAAAGAATGAACTTTATTCAGATTATTTAAAAATCAACGAGAATGTCAGAGAATCTCAAGATGGAATAAAGACTGTGACAAATGAATCTAGGTGCACTGTAAATGTCCAACATAACCTTCCTGAAGGGAGTGGGGGAAAAGGAGCTGACCTAACTAACTTTGGAAAATGGTATTTTTAGGGATTACTGCAAAGCCAAAAATAAAAAGAACTGCACACGATACCTGGTAAATTTGTTTCTTGAGGGAATGTAAGTTAGCAATTCTGAAACTACATGTACATGGGGATTGAACAAATAAATAAATAAATTATAGATAATGGGAGTCAGATTCTCATGGTTCAGAAAAAAAAAACATTACAGATAAACAAGGAAGATTAGCTAGAAATGACCCTGGGGTAAAGGACTAGAGTCAGAGATATCATATGGACTCATATTTGTTTCAATATGGATGCACATGGATATATACAAAAGTAGAGTCATATGTGTACATATGGGTTCGTATATACATATAGGTCTGACCACTGAGAGAATGTGGATAGTTTCAGCCCAGTAGCAACAAACACATGCAGCACCCAGGTCTTGGTTTTTAACAACCATTCTCCAAAAAAAGGAACCAAGGGTGCGTGGGAAAGTGGTTAATTTGGGGCTGGGAAAAGGAAAACACCAGATGAGCCTGGAGCATCTTATAATGCCAGAAATTAAGAAAGTAAGGAAGTGCTAACAAACAAACAAATAAACAAATAGTACCTGCATGTCAAAAAGACATAGACGTTTCCGGTGGCCAAAGCTGGGACAATTGGAGCAACAAAATAGTTCCTCTAAGGGATTACAGCAGGGGCGCCTGGGTGGCTCAGTCAGTTAATTGTCTGACTCTTGATCTCAGCTCAGGTCGTGATCTCAGGGTGCATGTGGAGCCGGCCCAAGATTATCTTTTACCCTGCCTCTCTCCTCTGCTCACATTCATTCTCTCTAAAATAAAACTAAAAAAAAAAATTAAAAGGTTAAGGATTATAACATAATAAAATAAATATTCATAAGTCCATATGGATGTAAATAATTGAATGAATAAATGGGGAGAAGAAATAAATCTTACAGAAGAACTCCATGTAATACATACAGGTATTTCTCTCCAGGTGGTGGAGCTTAGCTCCTTTTCCTCATGAATGTGGGCTAGACTTAGTGACTTGCTTCCAAAAAATAAAGTATTGAAGGAAAAAAGGGGAGTAGGGAATTCAGTTAACATCAGCAGCGATAAACTCTGTTGTGCCGATAAACTCAGACGTGCCGTCTGAGATGTGATGGGGACACATTACCTGTGTGGTATACTTCCCCAAAACCCAGAAGTAGTCTAATCAGGAAAACACATCAATAAAGAGACATTGAAGGACATTCTACAGAACGATTGAATAAGAGTTTAAAATTGTAAGGTCATGAAAAACTAGAAAAGAATAAGAAAGTGCTCCAGATTGGAGGAAACTAAGAAAACACGACAACCAAATGTGATGTGGTATCTTGGATTGGATCCTGGAACAGAAAGAGGAGATTAGTGGAAAAACTGGCGAAACCCAAATAAAGTCTGTAGTTTATTTTATAGTATCATACCAATGTTACTTTCTTTGTTTTAACAATGTACAGTGGTTATGTAAGATGTTAACATTAGGGAAAGCCAGGTGAAGAGGAGACAGGAACGCTTTGTTCTATCTTTACAACTTTTCTGTAAATCTAAATTAAAAGTTGAAAAAAAATTTTAATGACCAGGAAGCCAGAGTACAAAGAGAACTGGACAATACACATGTAGAATAAATAAGCAGGAAATAATGGAAAGTTGGATGTAAGAATTGGCATTTCACAAAGGTTTTACTACTCCAGACAGTTGTTCAGATCATCTTAGGTCATCTGGATTTTGGACATTTTATCACAGTAAAGGCAAACAAGGAGGAACAGTGGTTTCAGGGGACTGGAAGAGTCCTTCAGAGATTCTGCCCAAAGGTTTGGTGTTGGGGAGATATGTTCATCATTGTGCTGAGGAGTTGAGTTTATAACTGGCTTTTGGGTACTGTTTTAGAAGACCAATCTAGATGAATTTTTCAGTGAATTAATGAAGTTGTCCTTTCATCTGCCACTTTATATTTTATAAAGATGTAAACCTGCCATCTTATATTGCCATTTTATCCGCCTTCAACATCTTGAGGCTTTGTCATGAAAGAGATTTGGGTTCTCATCTGCTGACGGCATTTTGCTCTGAGATTATGCCAATATAGCAAATTCTTAGAACTTTCCCAACCATTTTCAAAATATGATACCCACTTGTACATTTCTGTTGAGACCAAGGCTAGCCTTCCAAGTATGTGGAGGTGGTAGCCTCAAAGACTTTTCAAGTTCTCTTCACTCGAGGGTGGTTTAGTACCTTACAGTCTGTATTAGCAGTTCTTTTTGTGTGTTAAGCATACCACTTGCCAGCCTCTGCCTCTTGTGCTCTGTATGTGACATGGTGAGCATGGTGGATGTCATATATTGGATTCTCTAGAGGAGAGACTCTGAGTCTCTCAGATTTTCATGCAGGAGGTTTACAGGGGAACGCTCTTGGAATTGACACCAATTCCAATAAAAGAAGAAGGATTCAACATGGGGATAAGGTGAGCTGTCATGAAGTTGCAACAGGGATCTCAGATAATCTATAGGTAATTCTGGAGTTGAGATAGTCCTTTATATTTATACAAGTTGAGGAAAGAGAATGGGGCCCCACCCCATGACCAGTTATTGAGAATAGACCACACACTGTTGTCAGCTTGGGTAAGGCAGGTCCTGTTAGCAGAGGGAAATTCCTGGGGAGGGATTTGGGTATGAGTTGTCACTAACCAACACTCCAAGCAGTTATAAAAATCCTGCAAGGGGATCTCAGAAGCGTATCACTATAGTTCTCCATTATACTGAGTCTTCCTCCAAATGGAGTTCAGCCTATCTGGAAACAGCCTCTCAGGATCTTGGTTGGTTCTCTTCACAAGAAAACTTAACAATATTAAGACAGTGGAATGAACTATACCCCCCATCTCTGCAGCTGGTCTCAAAGCCATTACTGATACTTTTCCTCTCCTTCCTTTGCTACCCATTCTAGATTCCTCCCACTCAGTTGTATCTCTGAAGGTCTTGGTGGCTAAGCTGGTGGGGCCATACACTCCTAATCCCTGAATGTTCTGAGACACTGGTCGCTGTCACCATCTCAGGTCACGGCTGCTCCTTGAGTCCATGTGTTGTGAAGGTGGGTCAAAGGAATACCAAGAGATGGTCTAGCGGATCACTGATTTACTGAAGAATTCCCTGCCTTGCTTGTATAACCTCTGCAAGACCTAGATTGGCACAGGAGCCCAAAGTGACTGGGCAGCAATGGTAGCTTCCAGTTTAATTGGCTTCTCACTGTGTCCTCTGGGAGAAACAATCACTCCTTTCAGAACTATCACTTTAGACCTACATATCCTAGTCAGGAACAGAAAGTAGAAATTCCCCAGGTCACTGCCATTGATGCTACCTTTCCCTCTAGGTTCTTGGACATTTTCCAGGGGAATATATCACGTGATTGACTTAGGGTATATATTGCAACCTGGCGGATACCATCCCATTCTGTTAGGGCATCTTCTCTAAGATGGCACCTCATCTTCCCTGTCAAAAGGTAGTTCTAGAAGCCCAGAAGCTTCTGGAAGGTGAGGAATGTGATAAAACTAGTGAATCCTATGGTCATGTGCATGCTGCATCTCCTTTGTGGGAATTTGGGCCCCATGGTCTAATGTGATGTTATGTGCAATCTTTTGTTAGTGAGTCAAACACTTTAGAAGACAAAACCATATTCAAAACATGTGCTAGTGTCAATCAAGATAAATAGTTGCCCCTTCTAGGGTGGAGAAGGTCTAATGTAATCAACTGTGGCCAAGTGACCGGTCTCCTCACAGCATGGTATGAGGAACTTAAAGGACCTCTCATACACCTATCAGTCTACCTTCAAGTCACACTCTACCACTCCATGCAGAGTATTTTTATAAGCATAATTTAAAAGTCTTTCACCAGTAATGCTTACATTTTACCTCTCCATGCTGTTGTACTGTTGTTGTTATATATTTAACTTGTATGGATGTTACAGGGTGTACAATACATGGTTATTATTTTTATTTAAGGAATCAATTTTGTTTTTAAGAAATTGAAATATGAAAAAAAATGAAATATGAAAAAATCCCTGGACTTACCTACCTTTGGACTTCCTGTTAAATGAGAGAATGTACATTCCTAACATTTAAGCCACTGTTTTTCAGGAGTTCTGTGACTTGCAGCCAAATACATCTTAAGTGATAAGTACTTTTACCATGACTCAGTTTCTCAGATTTACCTGATTAGTTTCTTCCAGAATAGGAAAGATGATGTTCTGAGAATAGCGGTTGCTATCAGAGAAGGTGGAATCCCAATGGCAAACCACCTACTTCACAATTTTTCAAAGGGGTGGCACTATTGAACCATGACTGTGGGCAATCACAGAACCCTTAATGTTAGAGTCATTTAACAGACAATGGCTATGCAGAAGTTGCGCTGATAGGGAGCTTGCTGGCAATGTCCCTGGAAGGAGAGCTGCATGGATTCTTGAGTGGAATACTAACTTCCAATGCCCGTGATCCACAGGAAGAAAAAAAAAAAAAAGCCCTAGCCAAAGTTACTTGAAATAATATATATTAATACAGTTCCATCATAAATAATACATACTGTTAATATGGCTTTAAATAATGTATAATGCTAGATTTGCATAATAAATAATACATAAATATGTAATCATCCCATGAAGTCATATGAAATTAGTAATCGTGAAGAAAACTTAACCTATTAACATGCTACGAGAGGAAAGGCTTACAAGTGGCTCAGAGGGCATTAATCATTGCTGCCGTGCAATATCTTAGCTCCGAGAAACACCAGCCTTGTGCAAAGTATTTGATCTCTATTTCTTTCTGCAGAAAATAACTAGTAAGAGACTTTTCAGTGTGTAGTCAATAAAGAGTTTCTGAGCTCTGTAAAAATAACATTGTTTTTTAAATCTCCAATCCATCAGTGATTGAAGGACTATTGAAGAGTTATTTCCTAAAAGTGAGGCAATGAAAATCATTGTCATTGACTCCATCAAGCCCTTCCATTTTTTCCAGGGATTCAGTTGTATTATTTTATGTAATAGTAATGCTAGTACCCTGTGAAGTAGGTAGACACCATTATCTCCATTTTCCAGCTCAGGAAACGGGGGTGGGAGACATTAAGTGACCTATCCGAGGTTATACAGGCGGCTGGTGGCAGGGAGAGGTATACACTTCTCCCGAAACTAAAGCCTGTTGTTTTTCCTTTACAATGTGTACCCTGCTCTCATTTGAAGTGTAGCCTTTCTCTGTGGATTAAGATGCTGGATATTTTATCATTCAGATTCGGCAAGCCTTTGAAGAATTCATTTTGTGTGCCTGACGCTGTTTTACACACATGATGTAGGCGATGTGGTTTGTTCCCCACAGTATTCCCATTGGGCATTTGTACCTTTGCCTTCATCTTACAGGTTAGGAAACCGAGGCTCAGAAAATGAAATTACTTGCCCAAAGACCTAGGGTGTGAGGAAAAGCTGAGTCATGAGATTCCAAACCACAGCACGCTGCATCTCTGATGAAGGGTGATGTATGGTGCCTCCTGCTTTAACACCTGGCTCTTGGGCCTTCTCCAGAGAGCAGACCTAAGACTCTTGCCTGGTAAAACTGGATGGGTTCCTTCTGGAATAGGAGAGGTAATGTTCTAGAAGTGAGGGTTGTTGTTAAGATATTTGGGGGCTCGGAGAGCAAACTTTCTATTTTGCAGATTTTCAAAGGGCTGGCACTCTAAGTGACCTCAGGTACATCAGTAGCCAAGCCTACTCATGGTACTTCACAAACACTCAAAATTTTTGAGTTTCTCATGTTCTCCTTCTCTACAGGATACAGTTGGTTAAAAGTCCCCATTCCTCTGGTAATAGCATTCTTGCAAATTGTGCTTTGAGATACATTCTTCCGGGAAAGACATAACCTACTGAAGAGGTAGTAAGAAGGGTTGACACCATAAATGTCGAGATTACCCCAGAGAGTAAATATAAACCACTTGCATCTTTCAGGCTGAATTATAGCTTATCAAGCGCACATTAAACCTTTAAGCCTTTTTTTTCCTTAAGTAAGAATAAATCTAAGTTGACTATTCCAGCATATGTATTTGTTTTCCCTACAGTGTCTATAAACCATGTCCAAGGTGAGTATTTATAAGCCTGAGTAAAAACTAGACAAACAATTCTGAGAATAAGTGACAACTATAGCAGTTAGTGATAAGACAGTCACAACAAAGGAAATGCTATGCATTAAGTGATTTTTCTTGCAAATCCTTTATACATATGTCAGGCTGTGTGCTGGCAGAAGGAAAGAGCATAAATCAAAGAGAAAACCAATGTAAGAAAGGGTTTTTAGGCAAATGCTGTCTTATATGCATAAATCAAATAAATAGTGATTTTAAAAACCCAAAGGAACAGCATAGAGTTCTGTGGAATTTTGTACAATGAAGTTATTTAGCAATTGCACAACAATTTGTCTTTATGGCGCACTTTGCAATTATTTGCTCGTTAAATCTTATGACACTTCTGGCAAATGGGTCCATACCATTAGTGTAATTTTCTAGCCAAGGTCACTGAAGCAGGGAATCAGAAAGGAACCTTCTCAAGGTTGCACAGCCGGGTTCAGGTGTCCAAGGACTTCAGAACTCCTGTTCCCACAGTCTTGCGTTGGAGTTACAGGGTAATGGTTCAGCTCCCTGTTGGCTCCCTCCTTGATGAGGGACGCATTGGCAGGGCATACCCAGACATATGGAGGTGGGTGGTGAATGCAAAGACTCCTGGCAGCAAATCAAGAAGTGCCAGTGGTTGATGTTGGTGTTAACTTTGCAGCTGGAACGTGAACCCACTGCCGTGTCAACACATGCCTATATGATGCAAACACACATCTGCAACAGAGCCTAGTTTGAGATGTTCACAACCATGAGGTCTAAAGTTACAGTTCCCAGCCCAGGCTGCGATACCTGGAGTGCTTTAAAAACAAATCAGTGCCCCAGGATCAATTAAGTCTGAATCTCCAAGATTGCAACTTGGACAAGGATATTCTCAAAAGAGTGACCCAGGTTTTTCTAACATGTGGCCAGACTTGAGAACCGCTGGGATAAAGATCCTAATAGGTCCATGGTTGGGCAGGTTGTTCACTGCCCAAGGACATCTGACTGAAGGACCAGTGAGGACTGAAATTCAGCCCGTACAAAGTGTGCCCTCATTTGGAGGTGGCAACAGTTTTTAAATTAGGGTTATTTTTTGTCTAATTTCCGCAAAGGAGGCCCTGGGTCATTCCCCTATTCCCGGGTGTGCATTGCTACATATCCAACATACTCTGTTTCAGCTTATTTTATATGCATACATCAGCAATTATATTTAGGATCTACTGAATGCTGGGCCCTTGATATACACAGGGATACAAAACATTCACAGCTCCTGTCCTTATGGAGTCCATGGCCTGCAGGAGAAGGCAAGTGATTTAACAGCGAGTTACATGACACTACGAGTATGCGTGTAGGAAGAAGGGCACTCCAGCCGGACCTGGGGGCTCAGGGGATCTCTTGTGGAGGCAGTATAAAAGGGAGGGGCGGCACTGAAGGCTGAGTGCTAGCACTCAAAGAAATCTAAACTGAACAGAGACCAGGATTACCGGGGAGTTGGCAGTGGTTCAGCCTGTCCATCCACAGCCTGGGGTGTGGGAAGGATGGATGGGGGGCTGAGGAGTGTGGCTGGTTCTCCCAATCTTCCAAGAGGAGGGCTGGCCATTTGCAAGCTTAATCACTGTCCTCCACTCCTCAGCCCTGCCATCCTCCTTCCACGTTTCCATTCTCTCTCCCTCCCTCCCCTCTTCCTGTCAGATATGGTCCTTGATTAGAGTGGAAAATACCTAAACTGCTTGTACCTTACTTCCTGGAATCTTAAACTCCAGGCGCTGGAAAGAAACAGAAAGCTGAGACGCAGGCAAGGGAACAAACAAGCATGGGGACACAGATGCCACCACCTCACTCGGTGCCACCTGGCACAACCTCACAGTTGGCAGAGAGTCCTCCCTGCTCACCACTCTCTTCGCTTACCATGCCTGGTCTTGAATTCACAGTCCACATTACTGTCTCAGTCCCTGGGCTGGTGGGGTGGGGGTGGGGGGGGGGGAATGGGTGCTGTAAACCAAATGAGTTTGGTCACAAGCTCGTGGAATGATTGCACCCGAGTAATTGGGTACAGCAGCACTTGTTACACCAACCCCTCTATTTCTGATGATGTTTGAAATTTTCTGTTATGAAAGGAGAAAAACAAAAACCAAATCCAGATCCTCTACTGCTCCTTGCCTTTGTTCATTTTGCTTCTCATTGCCTCTAGTGATACTCTGTTCTTTTTTAAACCCTGATTTGATTTGATTTGGGTTCAAGGTTTTTTTTTTTCATTTTTTTAATGTTTATTTATTTTTGAGAGAGAGAGAGACAGACAGACAGAATGTGAGCAGGGGAGGGGCAGAGAGAGGGAGAGACACAGAATCTGAAGCAGGCTCCAAGCTCTGAGCTGTCAGCACAGAGCCCCACACGGGGCTCAAACTACCAACCGTGAGATCATGACCTAAGCCGAAGTCAGACGCTTAACCAACTGAGCCACCCAGGTGCCCTTCTAGTTTTTATTCCAAAATACATGCCTTCATTTTATTCATAGGGTGATTTAAATTTCCTAATAAGTTAAAATCGCGATTCAACAGATCAAAATTCGCTTCACTTCCCCCACCGCCTGCCAAAGTTCAGGAGTGCATGGGTACACCCATGGGTATATACATATATAACATACCCATCCATTTCTCCCCCTCGTAGTTCTGGTTGATGGTCCTGCTTCCCTTCTCACTGTGGCTAGGGCAACTCTGAACATTCGGAGATTCAGTCAGGCCGACACCCTGATTACACCACCCTGGGAAACTGAAAATATTTCTTCACTTCCAGTTGGAAGACCTACGGTGGGATTGGGGGTAAATGGGCATTCGGCTTTTGAGCAAAGACAAGCTCTGCACTGCCAAGCCGATCTCAACCCATTTCCACGCATTAGCCCACTGCAGGGCAGCTAAGTCTCTACCTTCCAGGGGCTGAGGACTTACACCTGTAAACCAGAAGGAGACTTTCCACAGTTCTCCAAGCCTTGGGCCATTCACTGGGTTTTACAGCACCGCCGAATCCCAGGACACAGGTGTACCATGAAACATGGCCTCCTCTGGACAGCCAGGGTACCTCATGCTTACATCTACCATATGCGGTACCACATCGTGTTCCATGATCTTCCTTATACCTTCTCCTCCCCAAAGACAAGCTCGGAGCACAAAGGTGGGGCAGTCTTTTCTAAACTCCCTATACCTGGTGTTTACTGTGTGATCCACGGTTGGTGATCCACATATATTTGTTGAGTGAATGAACTGCCAAATCGTACTGAAATTTAAGCCTATTTAATTTGGAAGGAATTTATGTGGAGATAAAGAATAAGTACATCCCATATTCACATCTTCCAGCAGACAAATATGTTATACCCATCTTTTGATGGCCTCAATTCCATACATGGGAGCTATGACTTGGCTTCCTAAGGAGCAGCCTACGTTCTCTGTGTCTGTCTCACAGACAGCTGGCCAGACAGCTGGCCATTCTGCCCCAGCTTTACCTTCTCCAAATCAATCAGTTGAAGGAAAAAGAGAGAAAAATCAAATTTTACCTTTGTGCTTTTGTCAAGACTGAAGAACTAGTTTATTGATGAAGAATGATCTTTATTTCAGCCAGTCTGTGGTAGCTTTAGATGGCTACCACTGAAGCCCTCATGGCTCTTGTCTATTCCCAAAGGCCAATTCATGTCCCTCCTGTGCTGTGATCTCCAAGGACCACAAATGTGGGTTCACTGAGAGCACGTGAGCAGCCCTCTCCACGAGACAACAGGCAGTGAGTTTACGGCACCCTCCCATTGCTGGTTCTGTCTTCGGGCTACCAGGAGGTGGATGAGGATTTGTAGCCCATGAAAGAACCACCCCTAAGCTGCACCCTAAAGGGAAACAGAAGGGAGAGTCAGCAGGCTCTGCCCTACTCTGCTACTGAGGAGTTACTAGATTACACAGGCATCCAGCCATAAACTTGCTTCCACCAGCATAAATCACACAAACATGACAGAACTGAACATGTGCTGGAGCCAAATGTGCATATTGCGATTCTTTTGTCATCTCCTCAACCAGACCTTAAAACAGTAATTTCATAGCTCTGCCCTCATTTGAAACCTGACATTGTCTTAACAGACCCGAAAGGGTGAGGAGTCTCACACAGCTGGAGCGGAAGCACTGCAGTTCCCGCGTGCCCTCCTCCGCACTTCCGGTGCCCTCTGACCCCTGCGTGGTGGAAGGAGCCGCGGGGACCCTGGCTTCGCCCTTCGTGGACTCCTGGTTTGGGCTCGCTTTGCACTTGAGGAAACTGAGGCTTGGAGAAGGTAAAACCGCGTCCGTCGTGGCGTCGCGTGAGGATCAAGGAGCTCACTGATAAAAAGGCCCTTAGCGTGGACTGCGGTAACGTTACTTGCCCGTCCTCCTGGTTGCCCTTGTTGCGTTGCTGCTTCCAGGGCGTTCTTTGGCTTGTCTCTTTTCTCTGACTCTGTCATTGTCCTGGCTGCCCCTCAAGGCCAGAGCCCACGTCTCCTCTCTGTCTCATGGCACCTTCTCTCATTAGGCACTCAATAAATGTTGTTGACAGACTGGCTGACTGCCTGACTAAAAATGGCATCTCTCCACCAAGGGCAAGTGTCCTTCACTGCCTTTATTTATTGCTTAATGTCAAATGGTGTCATCAGCATGGTATAATTTTCCTGAAATGCACATCAGGATTAATAAGAGGGGTAGAGAATTCCAAATTGTTTGGGGGTTTTGGTCCCAATTAGTATCATATCATTAGTAGCAGGACTTCAGTAATATCTTGTAGAGGTAGAAATCTTTGAGTTAAACATGCCAATTTAACGCTGATTTTATCTGATGTCCCCAATTTTTATGACACGATTTGTATGCATATTAGAGAATTTTCAGCTGTTATAGGTTACTTCCTACTGCTTTAACTTTGGGAGATGAAAATCAAGCGTCAGAAGCACATGTATGCTGTTTAACAAATGACAAGAACAAACAAAGAAAACCATTCCGTTTTCCAGTTGAAGGTCTCCCTTCTTTTCAACAAATTGTCAGCAGGCTTGGGAATCCAAGTGAAGGCGTCTCTGTTCCAAGCTACATTTTTGTCTGTGTGGTTTGCAAGAGGAGGGGGTGGGGGGAAGATATAAGTTTGATAAAGTCCTTATGAGGCTTTTTTCAAGTAAAACATTAAACACACACACACACACACACACACGAACATAGTAAATCCAGTTTTACGAGGTTTATGAAATGGTTCCGAATCGTAAAACAGTCCATCCATTTGTCTTTGGATGGACCGCTATTCTTTCAAAATCTCCATCATGACTGCTTTTGCAAACACTCGCCAAATGCTGTCCGATGGGTTATCATTGCCTTGCACTTTTGTTCTTTTGTTAATTTTGGATAAAGTCCTAGAGTGCAGCAATATTATTGAACTCATTTCTGCTTAGGTCTCAAGTTTCGATAGCTCCTCTATTACCAAGTGGCAGTGCACCCTATAGGCACAATAAATAAATAATACAACACTGAAGCTATAACAAATCACAAAATACATTATTAAAAAATTAAGAAATAAATATCCCCCTCTTACTTAAATAGAGATTGATTTTATAATGTGGAAGGCTGAGAAGAGCCTGCTCCAAGATGTATTAAAGCCTGGGGACAGGGAGAATACACTGTAATGGGCATTTTGCTCCCTCAGCCAGAGGAAGAAAAAACTCCTCCAAGTGAATGGATGTATTTGCAAGGTGGAAGCTGATATTCTCTGTTTGTTCGCAAGCAAGGTGTGATGCACTGACGCCTTCGTCATGTGAGGTTGGAAAGACCTGCAGGACACATCTGTCTCTCATAAGCACAAACTGTTAGTCTGGATGAGGATGAAGAAGACAGATGCTTTCCTAGAACTGAAGTTGGGGAAGCACTGTTCCTTTCCTTTAACTTTCAAGCACCATTCCAGCTTCCAAAAAGATGTTCTCAAACTAGGATTCTGCCAGGCTTCCTCCAAGGTGTCTTATTTAACAAGGAGACGATATGGCATAGATCTCACCACGAGGCATTCATTTCAAGAGAAAAATTAAATAGGATCCCTTCTCCAGAGGTATGAAGACTTTTCTGTGGAAAAGATAAAGCGCCTTGGGTACCTCCACTCTTGGGAAGTCACTCTTGCATCACTTACTTTGTATGGCACCAGCGACTCCCCGGAAGCCACTGCCTTTGTACTGAAGAAGCTACCGTCTGGAACAGTGTGGCTTTTTCCCTATCCCAGCAAACCTTGCTGACTTCATTGCTCCCTGCAAAGCCTCCCACTATCTCTGTATAAGGAGAAAAGACAGCTCCTAACAATTGCCCCCACCCTTTCCCCACTCCGTAGGTACACAAGACCTTTACTCTGGTGGCCCACAGACAGAAGTTCTTCATTTCCTTATCTCATTGCTGCCTGCGAAGGTTGCTGGGGAGACTCAAACATCCTCTCAGGCCTGGAAGTTTAAACCCATGCACAGGGAAGTTCCCACCTACTAAGTAGTTTTTAACAGACCACTGGAAATGGGTGACTTAAATGAGCTGCTCCATTTGGTTATATGACAATGACTGAGTGGGCCCCTCTGGTTCCAAAGGCTTATGACTGTGTCCTTTGTCTTTCTTCCACGATTTCATAAGGTGCATTTAGGCAAGGATTGTGGTGATGATTTCGCATTTGCTTGTCTCATTTTTTATGGAGACATTTTCTCAAATACACCTGAAATTCTCTGAAACGTGGAGACATCTGGGAGCCTAAGCTCCCAGAGACCACCGTCTTTGGTGTATGGCTTCTGAGGTCACCCACAGACCTTAATACCTAGCTGATAAATGAAGAAGAGCCAAGTTGAAGAATGCAGGGAGGATTTTGACATGCCAGGCCTGCTGTGCAAAACATTACTTCCGTGCATGTTCCCCTGGCCAGAACTGGATACGTGATCTTACCTCTATTTAAGTGGAGCTGGCAAATGTCCTCCCCAGCTGGGCATCAGCACGTTGGTGGTGAAGATTGCAATGACAGGAAGTGAGAAGGCTGGTGAGGAGCATGTCAGCTGGCAGTGCTGAGACCAGTTAAAACTCAGTGTGGAAATCGAACTTTTCCACACCCCGTGGCACGCCTGGGATTCTTACAGAGATCTTGGTGAATTATTGGGGATTGAAATTCTCAAGATGACTTCTGCCTTCAGACTCCCACTTTCTGTATCTGCTGTCTGCACTCTGCAGTGGGTCAGTGTATAGGCAAAACACAGCCGCTTTTTGGTTTTGGATGACGCTGTATGGCATGCACGCACACACACACATCCATGTACTCTCTTCACTCCCATAAAGTACATGTGAGGAAGGTAGATCCTGCTAAAACTTTATAGGTCATGGAGATTTATGGATTACATTGCAATTTGCATAGCCAACAACTTCCCATCCATGTTAGTTCTGCCACTGAGAATTTCTCATGTTCTCTGTCATTTCCAGAAACATCCAACTTTCCGATGCCTTCCTGGCTGACCGGTCTTTCTCTCTCCATTTGCTTGCTTTGCTCCTCTTCTTTCCCCAACCCAGGAGTAAAAGTCCAGATTTCTCTGCTTGCCTCATAGGGAGCCCATTGGCTTGCTTGGGCCCCTACCTCTGACCTTTAGCAGTCGGTCAAGGCTTTCCCCGAGATGCGCTGGGCATGAATTCTGGGAGGCACAAATCTTCCGAGCCATGTCAGAAGCTGCCTTCCGCTGTGAGTAAGGTGTAAACCTCTGTTGTGCTAAGCCACTGAGATTCCAGGTGTTATCAGTTATAGCAGCTGGCGTTACCTTAAGTCACACAGGGCAGGAGCAAAACACATGGTTCTTGTAAAGTGAGGTCAGAGGGGGCCAGGTTGTACGATGCCTTATAAGAAAGCACTGATAAGAAACTGGCTTTTATTCTAAGTGCAGTGGGAGGTCATTAGGTTTAAGCATGAAAGAGAAGGGATCTAGGTTTTCTTTCTTGCTACTGTTTGTAAATGTCCTGAAATGAAATGACAGTAGAAGCCAAGAGACCCATCGGGAGGCCGTTGTCATTTTACGTAGCACTGGGTAATAAAGAAACAGGGATATGATGGCTAATGTTATGTGTCAACTTGGCTGGCCACCGTGCCTCGGTATGTACCCAAACATCAGTCTGTATGTTTATGTGAGGGTATTTTGGATGAGATGAACATTTAAATCAGTGGACTTTGAGTAAAGCAGATTGCCCTCCATAATGTGGGTAGGCCTCAACCAATCAACTGAAAGCCTGACATCCCCTGAGCCAGAGTGAATTCTGCAGCAGACGGCCTTTGGACTTGAATTGCAACATGGGCTCTCTCTGCTGGGTCTGTAGCCTGCCAGCCCACCCTGTGGATTTTGGACTTGCTAGCCTCCATAATTACGAGAGCCAATTCCTTAAAATAAATCTCTCTCTGTCTCTCTACACATACGCACACACATACATATAAACATATACATACATATATCCATACACACACAGTATACTGGTTCTCTTTGTCTGGAGTCAGGACTAATACAGGGGGTATAAGCCCACCCAGTATCGAGCAGTAGCAGCAGCCATGGCAGCACATTCTGCTATTTTTTGAGTCCGATTCTGTGATCCAGGCACTCTGCTTGTTGTTTTATACACATCATCTCCTCCAACCACCCAACAAGTGAAGATTTTTACACCCATTTTACAAATGAGGAAAGCAAGACTGAGAGAGCTAAGTGAATTACCCATGGTCACATACCTGATAAGTGGTAGAATTGCCTGGTCAGGAGCCCTTCCCGCCAACCTCCCCCCAATGATTGAATTAAAAAAAAAAAAAAATGAATAGCAGCAGGAACCAAAAAATTCGGGTCTGGTGAATCCAAAATTCTGTTTTGCTGATGGCTAAAGCAAATTCATTAAATCCAGTACATTTTCCTTATGTATTAAAATAACATTTGCAATCTGCATGGGGCCCTTCTTTCTGCTAACGCATGGCAATTATATTTTTACACTGCAACTGCAAATCTGGTTTTTAGTTTTCCCGTTTTGTTTTCATAAGCATACTTTTACAGCCAATTGTTAACGGATTAACAACTTTGGGTGAAATCCATCAGTCTGCTCTGGTTTACCTCCATGGCTGGGAGTCTGTTGACAAGGACAGAGCACAGAGGAGCTGGCTCTGACTTGAATAGACCAAATGGAGCATTAGTTCCCCTCGTAAACATTCACTGGTCCTCTGCTATGTTCCAGACACTGTGCCATGCGTTCCGGACTCTGCCTCCTCAGCAGCACGGAGTCTATCTTAATCTTCTGGGCTCCCAGAATATAAAGAAATCCACATCATGAAATAAACACATCTAAACAGCAAAATATTTAGTTTCAGAAATACAGCCAATTGGATATGTCCCAAGTTTCTCCATCTATCTTTGTATCCATTGATCCATATACATCCATACCTCTTAACAGTTTCTAAGCAATTATATCTCAATAGCAGTACTTTGAGATAACCAACAAAATGGTAATATCTGAAACCCATTCTCTCCTGAACTTTTTTCTATAACCTACAGCTATCAAGCAAGTCCCTCAAGAGCTGCAGTCATTTGAAAGGTGAGGATTGCTAACCCTCAGGGTTTAACCCTCTGCCCCATCCACACAGCGGCACTGCGGTTTCTGGGGCACCAGAACATGACAAAACCATTCACATTTAGTTTTTCCCTGAATGGGAGGGATGTACAGAGAAAGCCTGAGTGTATAAACATAGCAGGTGTATATTCTTGTAGTTTAAATGAAGTAAAAAGGCAGAACGTATTCAAAGAAAGCAGACACAAAGACTTACACAAAATACAAAGTCACAATCTCCTTGCCCCCATTACCCCTCCTCCGTGCAAAGGCCAGTCACCGTCATCACACACAAGAAGGTGGGAAAGAGTTAAGTAACAAAAGCCGCTGAGGAGGCAGGAGGCAGATCTAAATCCAGCTGCAGAAGCCGAAGGATAAGGATGCCGGTGGAAGGTGCAGAAAGACCCCAGGAGCCACATTACAGAGTGGATTGCAGAAAGCAGCCATAGAGGACTGAACTTCTGAGTGATCCGGAAGAGAGAAACACAACTTTGCTTTCTGTCCATAAAATCCCTCACCCTGTAACCACGGCTAGAGTTTTGTAGGAGGAAGCATTCTCAGACAATGGCATTTTGGAGGAGGCATTTTGCCCAAGGCATCAGCAGAATACATTTGTCATCTGAAGGCAACACATGGAGAACTGTACCTCCAGCTTTTCTGCGTTGCACAGAATTATGCTGTCACCAAGAGGAACACACAAAGCTAGAAAGAGAAATGCAAACGACAAAGTCTGAATAGTTCAAAAGGGAAGGTTCTTGTTTTGCGAAGACTGAATTTCTATAATTACAGACAGGAAGACTTGATACCGGGAGCGTCTAGGTATCCACTTCAGTGATGGCAGGCAATTTGGATCAGCACAGGGGCCGTGGAGGCAAAGCCATGCTTCATCTCTGCCGAGAGCATCTGTGGTAGGACAGAGAAGGAGGCAGGAGAGAGAAAGTCACTCTTATGTGGATCCTGTAGGGTGAGTGGTAGTTCACCAGGCTAATGGTAGAAGAGAAGAAGCATCCTAAACAAAGCAAAGAAGCACAGAAATAAGAAACAGTATGCTCATTCACCAATGGCTGATGAAGAGGGACATAATAATCATTACAGTTCCTGAGGACTTTTTACATTCATTATTTCATTCAATCCTCCTAACATACCTATGAAGACAGCGTAAATACTTCCATTTTACAAATGAGAAAACTAAGGCAGGGAAGCCAAGTAACTTGCTAAAGGTGGTCTAGTGGTCAGTCATTGAGCTAGAATTAAAACCCAATTCTACACTGGACTGCACATTTTTTGGTTTCCTGTAAAAACATTTGGTACTTAAATAAATTGTATACAGTGTATTTAATAAGCCTTTTCTCAATGTAATGACCTCCTCAAGCTACCACCTTAGATTTCTCTTCCCGTTTGCACCAAGGCTTCTTGAGAGGGTTCTCATGCTTGGACAGCATTTCCTCACCTCCCTCTGAACCTACCCTCCACCTATTGGGATCTACCTCCTGTACCAGTGCTCCACCAACACTGCTCTTGCCAAGGTCAGTCAGGCCCATGTTTCATTCAAGCGATTGAACACTTGCTGGTGATGATCTGGCTGGGGCCTTGGCAGCCTTCAATGCCATACCCTACTCAAAACAATTTCTGCCTTTTGGCTTCTGTGGGTTAGCAGCCTCCCCAGCTCTCTTCTGTCAGCGTCACAGCTGAGCCTTCTCTTCCCCCTTCTCTGTCTCTCTTCCCTGGCATGTGGAGGCCCATGGCATGTGCCAGGCATGTGGAGGCCCATCAGGGCTCTGCTGTCCTCACACTCTCTCCATGTAATCCTGAAACATTTTATCAACACCCGGTCTTCAGTTGCCATCTGCACTCTGCTGATTTCTAGAAGAGAACCGCTGCTTTTATTTTTCTTCATTTGTTTCTGTTTCAGTATTTGCTGCCTAGTAGCAGCCACTTTTCTTCTGGTGATAGCACCTTTTGCTCTTAGGCCCTCCCCTTATTCTTAGCATCTGTGGTTTGATGGGACTGAATTTGGAGTAGTCGTGTGTTTAGAACCTTCGTTCTGGTCTCTTTGCTCCCGGAATTGCTTCAGATATGTATACACGGCCACCTGGCTCAGGACTTCTGTTCCCACTGTTGAGGAAAGAGAAGCTTCCTTTAATATGGGCCCTGAACCTGAAAAGATGTAGGTTGGAGGTACGACAGCCATTTTGCCACCACGAGGAGGGAACATCTTTGAGAATGAAGCCAAAAGAGAAAACATAATAGAGAAACTGGGGAGAAAAATGGATCCTGTTGCCCCATTTGAATCTCTATATCCAGCCGTGCCTCTCGACCTACACACTCCAACCTGGTATCCACTAGCCACCCATAGCTATTAAACACTTTATATATTTTAGTATATTTTATATTTATACAGAATGTAAATATATTAAATACCCTCTAGTACCTTTTTTATATATCAGGTTATTAAATTATATTATTAAAATTAATTTTGCCTGTTGGTTGTTTTTTGTTTTAGTTTTTTTTTGTTTTGTTTTATTTTCTTTTAGTTATTTAGTGTGGCTACTAGAGCATTTAAAATTACATGTGTGGCTCACGTTATATTTCTCTCGGACTATGGTGCTCTAGACTTTTAATTTCCATCACTGAAAATTTACTTTGTTGTTGCTGTTGTTTACATCTACAACCGTAAACACAAACAACTGTGCAACCATAAAATCTCCTATAATGCAGCTATTAAATATATCTCCATCCCAGCTCCTTCCCCTAGGCATCAGTCCCAAATGTAGTGAGATATCCAATGGGGTAGACATTTATTTTAATACTAGTGAGATGTCCTTTAAAAGTTTCTAGCCATTTTCTATCTCCACCAGTAAAGACATCAGTTTATCTTTGGAAAAGCCTTTCTTTGATTTAAGAAAATAATTGACTTATGAAAATAATTACCTTTTCTGACTCAAAGGTAAAGCAAATGTGGCACACATCATTTTTGAAGAAGATTGTCACCCATTAACCTGTAAATGCCTCAAGTTGACATGTCGCACATTTTGTTTAGAAATGCAAATTAATATATTTTTAGTAGGATTATGCACTTGAAAAGATTTTTTTCCTAAATGTGATTTTTTTAAACTTAATTGTCACCACATTGTTCTTTGTTCTTGGGTATATGTATATGCATATGCTCACATACACATAGGTTCCATCTTAAAATTACTCACTGGAGATCAGGAGCAGAAACCAGATGATTGATAGGATAGATGGAGAAGCATATCTTTACCTTTAACTGGAGGGTGCAGAGACATAAAAGGAACCAGATGGGAAATGCAAAAGTCTACTCTGGACTGAAAACCCACTTGTGATGTTATTTCAGGTGGTATAATCTAGATTTGGGGAAATTGAACATCAGACTTTTTGATTGCCCTGTCTGCACTCTTAGGACCAGACCACACACTGTGGTCTAAGAGTTGACTTTTTCCCTGAAGAAAATAGCTGTAAAGCTGAGAGAGAAGTATTTCTCTTCTCTTGAATGCCAGGAGCAAATCTGTCCTCTTGAGTAGGAGGGACATGAAACAGAACTGCCATTGTGGTCTGACCACTGTAAATGTTACAGCAGGCTGAGGAGTCCAAGAAAAGGGTTATAACCAGAAGGTAACCACTTATTAAAGCACAAGATCTAGAAGTAGAAGTTAGCTAATATCTTAGTTTTCCCCTTCTGTTTCTAACTACCTTTTAGTATCCCCAAGCCGTCTGTAGAATTTTGTTAAATACCACTGTCTGGTCTATGTGTGCTGTGTATGGTTAAGAGAGCTATATGTGTCCATCCTAGGATTAAACAGTAGAATGGAGAGAGCTGATGTAGTTCAGAGAAGTCAAATAAAAGTTGCAAGAGCTGATTTACCTCCTGGGTCTCATACAGCACCTAGAGGAAAGATGGCTGGTAGAGGTGACAACTGACCTTGGGAAGGGGGTAGTGGAACATGTGAGCTTGAGTGAGGAATTCCCAGAAGGTACTTGAGAGGGAGAACTTAGTAGAAAAACAAAATTCCGATGACCTGTGCAGTGAAGCCTTCAGACTCTATTAGCTGGGTATTAAATGAGATCATCAATGCATAGGAAAGGCAGTAACACTCACCAATACTCCCTGTGCTTCTCAACACTTCCTAGCATCCATACTATTAGCTGGGGGCCATGTGGCTAGTATTGTTGAGTGAGCTCTGAGGAGAAGTGAAGAGGCAAGGCACAATTTTCCAGGATCTTTTCCACTTTGGTGGCAACCAAAGAGTTGACATATTTCAGTTAGTGTAGCTACAAGATTAAAGAGCTGTCATCAGTGTGGGCCCCTATGTGTAGAGCAGGACTTGCCTCCAGTCTCTTTGAAGCACATAACCTAGCTGAGATAGAAACTTTTGTGTTCATTAGACCATGAGATTTTTGTTTATTTGTTTGTTTAAACTGCAGCATAATCTAGTATATTCTAATGGATACACCATGTAATTTGATTTGCATGGTGCAAGGTACAAAGCAAACACTTTATAAATGTTAGCTACTATGCAAGCTTGTGTCCTGCTTGCCTTCAGACCCATTCTTTGCCTGGCCTGTGTTCTGAGATCTGTCACAGAGGATAGACATCAACAGGCTGTGTTTACAGGACTCTTATGTCTGCTGATTTCTAGTTGGGTTCAGGTAACAGGAGGCACTGAAGGAAATAGGAGAGCAGAAGAATGTGAGAAGCCTGGATGTTTCTCCCCCTCTTTCTGCCTTGGATGGCATCCCTAGAAGAAAGTGCACTTTTAAGTTGTTGAAAGAAAATAACAATCTAAAATTCTATACCCAACAAAAGTCTTCTTGAAAAATGAAGGCCAAATAAGACATACACAGGAACACCAAAATTGATAGAATTATTCACCACCAGATCTATACTAAAATAAATACACAGGGATTCTTCATGATCCCAGATGGAAGCACAGAAATACAGTAAGGAATAAACAGCAACAGAAAAGGTAAAAAAAAATAGCTAAACCTAGATGAACACAGAATGAGCAATAATTGTAAAAATATAGTGTGATTAAAACTATGTGTACAACTTAAAGTTTTGTAAAATCCTTGCATTTTCTGGTTTGTTAGAAAAGTACCAATTTAAAAGAGATCCTAGTAAGTCAAGGATGCAGACTGTAGTCTCTAAGTAACCATTAAAAAATTATATATATGTATATATTTGTATATAATTAACAAGATACTAGAGAAGGCAATAGAATAAAAATTATTTGATTAATATAAAATGTGGCAAGAAAGAAGAATATAAGAACGAAAGAACAGATGGGGAAAAACTACTAAGATGGTAAATTTAAACCTGATGTATCATTAAGTTAAATGTAAATGGATTAAATATTCTAGTTAGAAAAGAAATATTACCAGACTTGATAAAAAAACAAAACTCAGTTATATGCTGTGTATCTGAGGTATATCATAAATGTAATGATGCAGAGAGGTTGGAAGGAAAAGGATGTAAAAAAGACAGACCATGAAAACAACAAAAAAAGGAGGAGAAAAGGGCCTAGAATAGCTAAACTAATATCTGCCAGAAATAGATTTTAAAGCAACAAGTCACTACAACAGCCTTCTAATGAGTCTCTTTTCCTACAGCTTTGTTCTCTCTAATCAAATCTTCAGCTACAAAGTGGTTCTTCTAGAATACTAGCCTGGTTTTATTATATCCCTATTAAAATACATTTAATGATGTCTCATTGTACCCAAAAAATAGCCTTAGTCCTGTCATCTATCCCTTGCCTTCCTCTCCAGATTTACCTCTTGCAACTTAGCACTTCCCTCAGGCTTCATCCATAACCAAAGTCTTTCAGTTCCTGAAACAGACCAGACTCTATCTCTTCACAGATGCTTTATTTCCTTTGGGCTTTGTACCTAACACCCCCTTCATCCATGGGGTCACATCTTGAGTCTATCTAACTTCCATTCATCTTTCAGTTTTCAGTATCAGGTCTGTTAACAAACCAATCTCCCTGTCCCCTAGTAAGCACAAGACAAATTGAGTCTTGACAGGCTTGTCCATATTAGGGCTTGTCCTCTCTCTTCCTTACATTTTGGAACTTTGTAACCAACATGAGAAGAAATCTATGCTGGCCAAACAAATATTGAGAGACCATGTGGAACAAAGACAAGCTATCCAACTGAGACCCTTATAGACCAATCTGCCAAAAATGAGATGCATAAGATCATCCTAGACTGTCCAGCTCCAGCCAAGCTAACCGTAACCAAAAAAGCCACTTCAGATATTCCAGTTATCCTAGCCAACCCAAATTGTGAGCTAAATTAAATAAATGTTGTTATAAACTACCAATTTTTTTTTAATGCTTACTTATTTTTGAGAGAGGGAGAAAGTACAAGCAGGAGAGAGGCCGATAGAGAGGGAGACACAGAACCTGAAGCAGGCTCCGAGCTGGTAGCATAGAGCCCGACGTGGAGCTTGAACTCACAAACTGTGAGATCATGACCTGAGCTAAAGTCAGACGCTTAACCAACTGAGCCACCCAGGCACCCCTAAACTAGCAAATTTTAAATGGTTGGTTTACCCAGCAAAAGGTAATCAATAGAACAGTCAATCTATATGTGAAAACTTACAGTAAATATCTTGAAATACTCATCATATTAATTGTACTTTAAAATAAAAACTCTTCTTTTGAAGCAAATATATAAAATTAAAATCAGTATATGTTGTCCATCTGTTCGATTTGCTAATGATTGTATATTTTATCATGTGATGATGTTGTAGGGAGTATTAACCATCCTCTTGAATACTTTCAACTCTTCTAGTTCTGGCTTCACAATTGCTTCCAGTATGCAAGATGACCTACCTCCACGTATGCAAGTCTCTGCTTTCTATTGTTGCCATTTGATCATTCTTAGTTTAATTCTTTTGTATATTTGAAGATAGCCATAGAAAGAATAACATGTCTGCTCTTGATTTTCTTCTACAGGTCTTTTTTTTTAATCAAACTAGGGGGAAATGATGTTTTTACTGCAGCGAAATTTGAAAGCTAGAATCAGAACATCTGAGTTGCAAGGGGTGGAACGAAGACTCCATCTCTCATTCTGTGGGTGAGTCCCACATCTCTCTGAGCCTCAGTCTCCTTTCGTAAGGGGGTAACAACACACACTTCACAGAGCCTTGTAAATGCTAATGCACTGCGCACAGGCAAGTTATTGTTACAAATGAGCAGCCTTTAAGTCCTCAGATGGTGGTTTTCTGTTTCCAGTCAAAATGAAATTGGTATGAAGTACAAAGGTCATGGGGCATCCCACCCCATGGAGTCCTTGTAGCTCCACACCTTCCCCTTGTCTTCCTGAAGAGACTTATTTAGAGGCCTTTGAGCTAGTTCTGGAGCTTGCTTTGTAGCGGCTCAAGTGTGGCTAGAAAAACCTACAGTTGTCAATCAAGTTATCCTGTAACAGGTAACTTGCTTCTTTTGATCAACACATAAGCAAACAAACAACATTTCAAATAGAGAACCATACAGCCTATGTTTAAACTAATGCAACCATCTCAGTTTCGTCTAATAGACTAGAATGGACTGGGTTTACAAGGAGAGATGTAAGTGACCAGAGGAATTCTTTGTAATCATTTGATAGTGCCAGAGGTGGAAAAGACAACTATTTTTACAGATACCTCTTTTCCCTTTTCAAAAATGACAGTGACGATAATACATTCAGCACTTTGGCTGAGAAAACTGATTCAGGGCTGCCGGCTTTTCAACACTGTGTCTGTATATATGTCTTCTGTTTTAGGGGAAGCAGGTTCAGCTCCTATTTCAAGGACCTTTCCATGCTGACAGTACTTTGTTACCTGAACTACAAGGTACCTTTGCCCTAAGTGAGTGGGTCTGTTCATTTGTCTATTGGTGTAATTTCCCAGCAATCAGCAAGTTGCCGCTCCGTCTCTAATGATGACTGGGTTTTTTATTTGCCGCGCAGCCCGGCAGTATTTATCAATGTCCCTGCTGCTTGCTTTTAAGTGATCACTGATCTATAATTCCTCTTTAGTTTATCAGTCAGGTCTACTTTATAAGATGACTATTTACGAGGCAATATGAATGTTGGCTGGCCTTGGACAGTTACAGCAACAGTTCATTTCAAGTGTCCCATTGTTATAAATACATTCTGGTCTCCACTCAACTCATCACAAAGTGGAAATAAATAGAGCAATGAATTTTTCTCTATAGCTTTTCCAGTTAGGTGAGCTTGTTTCATCTGGGCTTTCACCTCCCTGTCAGCCTGCAAGTAAACTCTCAACCCGTAAGACACCTAAGAAATAGGTAATTCTTTCTGAGATTCCAAACATTAGGCTGAAAAGCATTTAATGGGTCTGACTGAAAAATGAATAAAATGTCTGTGGGGTAAATATTCAAATACAAGAATTAGATTTCAGCACGGCAAAAACAAACATTTGTGAGATTTTTCAAATACTCTTTGTCTTTTTTTCCCAAATATAACTTGCATTTGCTAAGTTTCTTTTGTGTTTTTTTTTAAACATCTTGACATTTGAATCTCAAGAGAGTCTATTAGGTGCTCCTTAATAAATTATTCTAAATCTCATTAATTTCTTATCTTCAAGGTGCTTCTTTTAACGAAAGAGCATTGAATTGTAAATCCTTTCCAAGGTATTTATTAGGAGATACTGCTTTGTGACCTTTATGGCCATTATTTTGGCAGAACCATTATGAAAATAAACTTTGTTCCTAGAGTGTTTAAACAGAAAGAATATACTCAGGCTAACTTTCCATCTAAATTCATCCAAAATATACTCCAAGGATAGAGAAGAGCCATGTTGTTTAGAAAGTCAATCTTTTTAATTCTGCCTTTTTTTTTTTTTCTGGGTAGACTAAACAAATAAGTCACCACAGGCACTGTACATTTTTTCTATTCCTTTCTCTTGGGATGAAATATGAAATAATCTACAAAGTAATTTGATCCAGCAATTAAAAACAAGGACATGAATTACACTAACAACTGTCACATAGAAAGAATTAATTCCCTCATAACACTGCTTGATGTTACAGACCCTAGGTGATTACGAACAGATTGTAATTGGAAAAGAGCCAAACCAATTCAGGTATCTCCAAAACACAGGGGTAAGCCTCAACTTGCAAACAGAGAACATTTTTTACTACCCACAGGAGTATCTTTTTGCAATTGGTGCTCAGATGTTTATCTAGCGATTATTCAATGCACCCAGCGTTGCAGCCATCCGAGGTACTGCACGTGGCGATGCACCGATCCTTGCTTCTGAGAGTTAGCACATCATTAATGGGAAGCAGACCTTCTGGAGGTTGTGTTTCTAGAAATGATGTCCCCCCGAGTATGGATTATTGGCTGCTTGTGTTTAGTACTGTAGTATGTCATTCTAAATAATGGACATTAGCTAGCTGGTGTGTCATTGGGCAAAGTAGGTAGAGGACAGTGATGCCTGCTGCTTGTTGGGAGAAATTTTATTTTCCCAGTGGTGTGCAGATATCACGGCCCCTTTCGAACACTTTATCATTTCTGGTCCGAGGCAAAGCTCTCTATTGAAGAAAACTGTTACACTCTGATATAATGGAAAGAACTTCATTTGGAGAGTCAGAAGATCTAGGTTTTTTTTTCCCCCCTGCTTATAAAAGTACATAATACAAAAAGAAGGTGTACCACAAAAGTACATAATATAACAGGGCATAAGAATTTTTTTAAAAGCATAGCAAAAGACAAGAAAAAATTCTCAATAATTAATCTATTCATGGATAACAACCATTAGCATTTGGGGTTTTATTTTTCTAGTCTTTTTCACATTTTTTGTTTGAGGTCATCCTTTTTATCCAGTTTATACCCTGTTTTGTTTTATTCTGTTTGCTTAAAATTTGTCAAGTGTATTTTACCATGTCATTGAAAACCTTGACATATAATTTATAACAACTGCATAATAGCCTATCTTTTGGATGTTTCAGAATTTATTTAAAGTCTCCTGATGTTGTCTTCATTTTTAACCACATATTTGTACGTAACTCTTTGTCTACATTTTTGCCATTTCTTTTGGATGATTTTCTAAATGGGGAGCTAGTAGGTCAAAGGATGTGAGCCTTTTTTTGCAAGTTTCTTAGTCTCTGTTCTGATTGCATTGCAGAATCATTGCAAAAACAAAGAAACAAACAAAAGCCCTGATACTTAAAGAATAAAACAAAATTACCACTGTCTTTGTACCAATTCCTTCCTTCCTCCCTTCCTTCCTCCCTCCCTCCCTTCCTTCCTTTTTCCCTCCTACCCTCTCTGCCTTCCTCTGTCCATCCTTCCCCTCTTTCTATGGAAGAGCAATGGAACCATATGATTAAAAACTGTTTTGTAATTTGCTGGTTTTGCCTAACAATACACTGTGGACACAAAGAATATAATATTTTTAAGGCTGTTGACATATGTAAAACTGATGTCCAGAAAGGCCCCGTCAATTCCACTCTCGTGAGTGGGGTATGAAGTGACCATCTCATTCTACTAGCGCCATCACCAAATCTTGCCTCCGTTATAATCTTTGCTATTTAACGGTAACTTATTCTAGCTTTATGTTATGTTTATTTGCACATTTGTGAAGGTAAATGTCTTCTTCTCTTTGGACCCTTGAGTTCCCTCTTTTGTCCTTTGTTGCCTCCGTGCCTATTTCTTTCTGCAGTCTTGTGTGCATACTGATGGGCATGGGCTCCTGATGTAATAAGTGACTTAGACCTTTTACATCATTGTGGCAAATGCTTTTCCTTGTTTCTTAATCTTATTTATTTTTTTTGAATTGGGCTTTTAAAAATTAGTTAAATTTGTTTTCTTTCCATGTAGTACTTTTCTCTTGTTTTCAAATGCAGACAGTCCCTCCACATACAGAGAACAGGTAAATATTCAACTTTTGTTTCCTCTTTACAGTTTTTATTTTAATATACCTGGTATTTATCATGGAATACAGCAGAAGATTAGAATCTACATTGAACTCTGTTTCCAAATATTCAAACTTTCCTGTTAAATTGTTAGGTTTTTTTTTTTTTTAGCATATGTAAAGTTTTTTTTTTTTTTTGTACAAAAGTTGGTTTCAGAATTCTGCCTTACCTTCTAGAGTATAAGCTTCATGAAGTCAGGCATATTTATTGTGGTCGCCTCATGCCTATTATGTACCCGTCTCTGTTCGGCCTAATGAAAGTCAGGTAAGCAAAGAAGAATTGGAATTTATTCAGAGAAGTTAAAGTCCAACCCGTGGTAAACTCACCAAAATTTGTCACCCCACCCCTAAAATGCTATAGATGTGAATAAAATATTGTAAACCATGCCTGAAAAAAATATAGGCATAAATATCAAATCTATGAAATGCAATTTGTATAGAAACAAAAATCTGAGATCTGATTGAATTTTAGGTATGTAGTACTTTCCAGATGAATAGCCATGTCCCTTTAATTTTATGTTAAATGCTTAATCATAGGGTTTTAATTCTCCTTATTATGGTTTTAAAGGAAAATGCAAATGTTGCATGTACTGAGTGTGCAAACAGTGGGGAGAAGATACGTTAGGTTAAATTTCTCCAGAGAAAGAAGCTGCCAGTTTCCAAAATATGAGTTCAAAAGTACTATTCACTTAAAGGTGTTGATTTCTTAAAGAAATTGGGGTTTTCATCCTGAGTCTCTTTCTCTGTCTTTTAATGAAACATGAAAGGGGCTATAATACTATTGGTTGCATGTTTAGAGACAGGTCAGAGGGCTGAAGACAAACAAACAGCTTTATTTCCAAGGTACTTCTAAGGCAATAATGCCTGACTGTGTAAGGGCAGGACCAAAGGGACAGATGGAGGGGGGCAGGGAGGCAAGAATTTGTCCTGGGAAAGGTACAGTCATAAGTCACCAAGTTTGTTTAAGGAGGTTATGCCACAGAACTGTTTTGGCAGGTATACGTGAAAAGAAAAACTTAAAAGTGCATAAGCCTGGGTCTCAATATCATCTGGAGTTTGCATATTCTGGTAATTCGCAATTCGTTCTTGCTTAGTATCATCGAGTTAGCAGATTTCTTCTGAAATCACAAGCAGTCATGATAAGATAGGACTGCTAATGCTTTGCTCTGATGTTATTTAAAACTCTGATTCATGGTTTGGATAAACTAGCCATGCCCCGTGTCGTGATATTAACGGAGAGAAGGAAAAATCTGGATTCAAATTTCCTGCATCATGAAAATTCAAAACAAGAGCAATATTGCTGCCAATCAAATCTTCAAACCTGTTCTGATTCAGAGACCAGATTTCTAGATTAAACATTTGCAATCAGATCAGGTTTTGGAGGATGCAAAGCTATGTGGAACCAGCATTATTGAATATCTGAAAGTTCCAGTATGACCACTCGAGGTTTTCCACTGTGCCTTCTGGAACCACAGTCACCTTTGAAGTGTTTGAAGCTGTGAACCTCAAGTTGCTTATTATGGGCACGCATTTGACTTCATTGAACAGCACAAAGCTTATAAAAATATGCATCAGAATGACAATGCAGGTATGTTACTATAATCTTCATCTACATTTACCAACTCTCTCCCTAAATTCACATTGGGTCTATTAATAAGTATATTTATAATACCGATAAAAGATACTGAAAAAGACAATCTAGCATCAGACACATACTGGGTCAGTATCTGTTTGACAATCACCCTGGATTTTCACCCCACCCTGGATGAGGGTCATCCCTGGACCCCCCAAAAGCAATAACAGAAAATACCAAGTAGTTACACACTGTAAAATGTGATTTTTTTTTTTTTGGACAAAGAACAAATTTTTCTTTTATAGCCACGACCACTTCAACTAAGGTTTTTTTGGAGTTCCAGATTAAAGATATCTGCAGTGGAAGGAAGCATGTCAGTGTATGTTTGCAATAATAAAAATCTTCCCACTATCTATGCAAAATCTGCTTTGTTCCCTCAAGGTAAGTCTGCTCGCCCCTTCCCTGGGGCCCCTCAGTGTCCAGAGTGCTGTGGCAGGTGCTCCTGGAGACGAGAATATGGTCTGGCTTTATCTTTAGAGCATCTTTAAAATATAGATTACAAGGCAGAGGCTGACTACAGAGCGCTGCAATGTGGTATTTAGAGAGTGCCGAGTTCTGCAGACAGAAGCCTGCCGTTACATTAATTCATCTCGCACCATTTTCTGTTCTCATTATAATTTTATCTTAGGAATTAATACATTCTGCCATTTTCTATTCTGGTTACAATCTAGAGAAATCCGTGAGGCTGAATACATTTTGTACCACTTTGTTCTGCTTATAATGTTAAGATGTTTTCAAGAATGGATTAGTTCAATGCCACTTTCCCTACTTTATCTTGAGATTAAGAACTTAAACAGTCAGAAAACTTCATCCAGCATTGGTGGAAATGTATTGCTAGCACAAAGATTGTATAGAGAAGAGAAAGTAGGAAAACAGTTTTGTTTGTCTTTGTTTTTGCTTTTGTTGTTAAAGATACCTTGACCTCCCAGAAATTTTGAAGACAACCTGCAAAAACTAATTTTAAAAATAACTGGGGTAGTATTAGTCTGGTGATAAGACCTTTAGAAAGAAAGAGTTCTCATAGTCACTCTTTTTCCCAAGCGAAGCAAATAGAAATCCCTCCATCACAGTTACATAAAACAAACAAATAAACAAGCAAAAAACTAGGGGTGCCTGTGTGGCTCAGTCGGTTGAGCAGCCAACTCTTGATCTCAGCTCAGGTTTTGATAATAGAGTCTTGAACTCTGGGTAGTGAATTCAAGCCCTGCATTGGGTTTTGGGCTCCATGCTGAGTGTGGAGCCTGTTAAAAAACAAAAACAAAAACAAAAGCCTAACAGTTGAAAGTACACAAAAACTCTTAAAAAAAAAGAGTTTATTTTTAAAAAATAAAGTTTATTTATTTATTTTGAGAGAGAGAGGTGGGAGAAGGGCAGAGAGGGAGGGAGTGAGAGAATCCCAAGCAGGATCCACACTGTCAGCTTGAGCCTGATACAGGGGCTCATTTTGACAAAACCAAGAGATCCTGCCCTGAGCCAAAATGAGGAATCTGTTGCTTAACTGACTAAACCACCCAGGTGCCCCCAAAGCATACAAAAGTTCTGAGAAAATTTAAAAGTAGCCCCAGATGCAAAAATATCCTGTGAGCACTATAATTACCAAAGTGGCTAAGTCATTTTGAAAAATCATGTAATAATCAAGTTCACCAGGCGACTAAAATCAAACTGATGAAAGTTGTTTGCTTTTTTTTTTTTTTTTTTTTAATGTGGTATTAGAATGCAGTGTTCAAAATAATGGGAAACTATACAGTTTCGGGTAATATGGCATTTTTGCTTTGTTAAATTAAGGGACCAGTTCTTAATCTTTTTCTTCTTCTTTATTTTATTTTATGTTTTTTGAAAGAGTGTGCATGGGGGAGGGGCCGAGCAGGAGGGGGAGAGAGAATCCCAAGCAGGTTCCACGCCGACAGCACAGTGCCTGACATGGGGCTTCATCCCACAAACCATGAAATCACGACCTGAGCCAAAACCGAGAGTCAGACGCTTAACCACATGAGCCCCTGAGGCACCCCAAGGGACCAGTCCTTATTCTGACTGAAATTCAAAGTATACTGATGACCACAGACTGTTTCAAATACAAGATGAAACTGATGACTTGCCAGGGGAAGATATGCATGCTGACTACATTAGGATGAAAAATACCACCGTAAGCTATTTTTCATCCTTTACCTGCTGCCCCTAGCACTGAGGTGCTCTAGACCCTTCCAAAGTCTCCCACTTGCTTCTCTCTTATGCTCAACAACACACATTTGTGACATAAGTTGGGGGTGTATTCTGTGTCTGGGAAACAAAAAATTAATCGACTCCAGTATCTCCAATCAAATTAGCTTATTTAGCCACAGACCCATTACTCAGGTAAAGGCCCTTACCTCCACCTATCTAAGTGGTTTTCCTCTCCCATCCCCCTCAATAGGTATTGCAGATTTTCACCTTCTTTAAAACTTCCTTCCTTTCCAGTTTCTCCCTATTCTTTTCAGAAAACCACAACTTCTCTTTGCAGGGGAAAAAAAAAAAAAAAAGAGTCATCGTAGGATTCCCATGTGCCACCATCTCCCACAAATGTGTCTAAAGCTATTCCTTTCTCCTCTGCCCTGTTCCCTCCCCCCTAATCTAGGCAAGGGGTTGGGGGTCCTTCTTGCCTCTGGGGCTCCTCACTCCTTGTGCTCAGTCTTGACTACTGCATCACCTCCAAGGCTTACTCCAAGTCCCTGATTCTCCCTCCTGAACATTCCACCTCCTTTTTGCTATGCAAGCTGGACCCTTGAGTATACACAATATCTCAGGCCTCTCAACTCCTTAAAACATAATAATGAACCAATGTCTAAATGGTTTTAATCCCAAATATCACTCAGATTACCTCTTTCTTATTAGCCTTTTAAGTCAAACTTCCTCTCTTCCCACCAATTTCTGACACGCTGTCTGCAGTGTGACTTCTGCCCCCACTATCCTAAAGAAACTGCTTTCCCAATCCTAGAGTCACGAATGGCCTCAGTGTTGACTCTAATGGATGTGCTTTGAGTTTCCATCATCATCTTCCTTCGTTGCAGCAAAGACACGACACACTGCTTCTTCCTGCTTGGAGCTGTTTCACTTGCTTCAGGAACAGTATACTCTCTTACTTCTTGGCCTTCGCCTGCTTTTTCCATCTCGGTTTCCTCCATTGGTCCTTTTGCTCTCCCCTAAAATGCTGCCATGCCCCAGGGTTCCAATGTCAGCCATCTGGTTCTGTTTCTATGTGCTTTATAAATGAACTTGCCCAAATCTATGGCTTCTCTATTTCTTGTAGCTTTATAACTTCCAAATCCGAGGCTTTGTTTCAGCCTCATCTGCCGAGCCCCTGACTCACTCCCTTCTGTGTATCTGTTTGTGTATCTCGGCATCAACACGGCTACTCTCATTGACATCATCACCTCTTCTTAAGTCCAAGCCAGTTCCGCCCTGGCTGACGTGTGGAGGTAAGATATGGGAGCTCATGTCGCTTGTAAACATCTCTCCAAGCGATGGTATCATTTTTCACAAATGGGCAGTTAAAAAACAAAAGACAACAACCTGAATGACTCAGTTTCTGCTGTTTGTCAAGCCCCTGTATTAGAACAAGTTAGAAATCACCCAATTAAATCAGGGCATCTTAAAACTCAGCTAAAAATTAATGAGCTCACCAAGCATGTTACCACTTCATATAGATTCCTACCATCTCCACCCCCATTACCTGGTAACTTTCAAACTCTGAGTCTCTGGTTCTCAGAATGTGAACATAGCCAGAATTTTCAGGTTAAAGTTCACTTGGTGACACTTGAACAAGAGCAAGTGATATAATCAGAGAATAGTTCCAAAGATGAGAAAATAGTTAGCATGGTGGTAATCTTTCTTAAGAGTTTTGAAGTAAGGCTAGTCTTCCTGTCCGGAAACCAAAGGATGAAATATCTTAAAATCAACTTTCAAGATACTTAACATCTGTTTTATACTTAGGGAAGATTTCAACCAGCTACAAGTGTATAATTTAAAAATTCAGCTTATTCAGCAGTGTGAATATGGAGAAGGTAATTGTATGTCACCAATTTAGAAACATCAATTGGAGGAGAAGTTGTCCAAGCTCCCTCATAGTATTTAGGATAAGGTTAAAGAGAAGGAAACATCTTTTATAAATATGTGAAGAAAGAGGCCCGGGTTATTTCTATCCACTGTTTATATTTAATTGCCTCTTTTATTCTAAAACTACACCATTGTTGCTATTTGAGGCTTAAATACCACCTACAATAAACAAGGAAATGAACAAACCATGCCTCCAAAATGTCCAACTACAGTGGGTTTTAAAAACTCTCCAGTGGAGGTTCTTCCAAAGAGGCAGCATTGACTTTTGGTTGCCTGGATAAGCAATTTTTAAAATAAGCCTACCATCTGAAAGACCTTGAACTCAATGGTACCCTCCAGAGAAGATCCTTGATTCTCACTGGAAGTCGAGTAGCTGATTTAACATTCCCTCTTCTGTGGACCGAACACAGATGGGACTTTAATCAAATATAATGTTAAATGACACCAGCTATTAAAATGTTATTCTGTGTGAAAAGCAAGACTTTGTGACTGAACACATGAATAGACATCTTCATGCCTTCCACTCATTTCCAAAAGCAGATTTTCAACAGCCTAGGAGAAGAATAGTCCTTAGCTGCTCAGGGACCACTGTTAGCAGTACAGGCGAAGGAGTTCACTCTCCCATCTCATTCAATCCCTGTTCTCGGTGGCACTGGTGACAATTAACTCTAATTGTAATGGCAGCCAGTCTGATGGAGACTCTGGGCAGTTCGGGATGGAGCTGAAACCACTATCCACTCATTTCCCCAAAGACCATGGACCTTCAGGGGGTAATGACTTTGTGTCATTATATCCAGAGCCAAAATTCAGCTGATAGACTAAAGGTTAACAGTTCTATTTCCCATTACCCAGCAGCCCATGCTTGTGGTTCCCATACACATTGTGGTAATCTCAAATAAGTTCTTTGTCAAATTTCTTAGTGCTTGAAACTTAGAAGATACTCTCTTTAGTGGGAAACATTTTTTCCCCCAGGAAAGTAAGTTTTAAAAATGGTAAAACAACATAGGGAGGGTGCACCAGAGCAAGGCTAAAAGATAATATAACGTTTTCGATATATTTAAATGAGGAAAAGACAAACATAAATATAAGTCAGCTCCAACAAGAAAATACAATCTTACTTTTTCCCACTATGTTAAAGCTTACATCAGTAGCTAAAAAGACTGTAACATTTTTCATATGCATTTCTTTATGTAACCACCCTTACAACACTATTATGTAAAATAGGGGCATAAAGATATATTGTTTATTTAAAAGTAAGCCTTTAGTTATAGTCCAGGGATTACTATAGAAAGTTGGTAAATGGATCCCTGGGGCCATGGAAACCAGAATATTTTGGTTCCCGTCAGACTCATTTCCAAACCCTGTGGGGGTTTATCAAGCCAGATTTCAAGTGTCCTGATCCGTTCAGACTCCAATTAACTTGCGCTGTTATATTGGTTTTAATTCAAGCTTGTGTTGCTCATCTCCAGTGAGAAGAAAACCAACCTAGGAAATGAGGTTAAGTAAAGTGGTGGCTGGGAATTTAACAATAATAATAATTTTTTAAAAAGGTCCCCAAGAGAAAGTACACACATTCTACGCTACTTTGACTATTACAGACAGAATCTCTGATAACCTCACAGTACTTGGGCTAAGGGGTAACAACAAAAGCAGATGCCCACCCACTGCCTTTGATGGAATCAGGGATTGTGCTTGGCAGGCCTGCTAGAGGCAGATTTTTATCGTACACACATCCAGGGACTGGATGTGGGCCTAGAGAGGGCTGGTTTGCTTTATGGCTACCCCTCTCTTTTTTCTGCCTTGCAGTCACATTTTTCTCATTTTCATCCTAGAGTCAACTACAAAGCTGTTGAAAGAGGATTGATTATAGCTCCCGTGGGACACCTGGTAGTCCTTAACCACAATCAGCTTCGGTTGGCCTCAAAAGGGAAAGACCGGGGGGGAAAAAGATTTTCACAACAATACTATAAGAAAAGGTCCCCTTGGGATGCTGATTTGTGAAAACACCATACCTTCATTTAACTGATGAGAAAACTGAGGTTGACTTGCTCACTGTCACATGTTAGCCAGTAAGTGGTGGCACCGTGGGCACTCAAACCTGAAATTTCTAGCCACACGGCCATTTTCTTAATCTTTACCCAACACCGCTCTCAGAGCAAATCTGAAGACCTATTTTATCTGAACATCAGATTCTTCAGTTTAATGAGGAGATTGGATGATACCATCTCCTAGTTCTGAAATGATCTGATAAAGCCCTGCTAACACAGCAGGAAAAAGGCCTGCTCCTGAGCTTTTTCCCAGAAGCTACCTGAAAACCCTGACAATGCCAAGATGTGGAATAGCAGCAGCCAGCTCTAATCTTCATTAAGTAGGAGTTCAAGGTCTACAATCAGATCTCAATCTTGTGGTCAGACCTCCAGATGTATTTGGATCAATACATCCATGAATTCCTCACGTATCTGGTAAACATTAGAATGTCTGCCTTGCTATCTCAAAAAAGGAACCCCTCCCAAGATTCCATGTGCCAGCTACAAGCCTTGTCTTTCTTTGCCCTTTCTTACAGGAAACTCCTCAGAGGAGTGGTCTCCACTTGGTACCATTCTTAGTCTCCCATTTTTTTTTTCTCAATTTACTCCAATTGGACTTAGACCCCATCAGTCCAGAGAAACCTCTCTTGTCAATGTCACCCACAAACTCCTTGATGTTCCTCATCTGGCCAGGACTGGAAACAAATTGTAGCATCATGATACAGAAGAACAGGTAAGAAGAACCAGAATCTACATATCAAAACAACAATTTATGAGCTATCTTTACTGAAACTCTTAAGCTAAGTGCAAAAGACAAATAGACATCATTAAACATATATGTACTTTAAGCAGTTATCCATTACTTTCCATAAACTCATTAACACAAAAGTTTCTTTGCCTTATTACACTTAGTATGTTAAAGAAAATGGGCAATGTAGAGTTTATTTAAAAAAAAATACACCTTCCAATTTCATTATTGCTACATATGCCTCTAACATTTACTGAAGTTTTATTAAAGTTGTTGAGGCTGCCTAAGCTAAATAAGATGACAATATTTTTGTAGCCATGGAGCGCATTTAAATTGCCTCTTTGCCTCATGCTCAGGTCAGAAAACCCTCAGGTTAGAGGGTTAATGAGTCACCTGCTGTCACACAGCTGGCATTGATAGATCTGGGACTAAAAGCCACGTTCCTGAGTTCAAAGCCAGAGTCCCTCTGTAATATCACAGTCTTCTGATAGATTTCAAAACAGGAGTAGATACGACAAGGAGATAGGCCTTTTATTAGTCAATAGGTGATAACAGGATAATACTTAGAAAGGAGAATTATGAATCTCTCCTCTCTCACTTACCTTTTCCCAACCCACCGTATGTTTGAACAAGTGGGAAATAGTCCCAAGTCATTTTTTAGATAGGTTAACTACAGTAATTGGGTTTGCAAATGTTTTACCGTTTAAAAAATTAGATTAACTCCAAGTCCTACCATTAACAACCACGTGTACTCAACTGCATCCTGATAGGCTCGCATGAGTAGCTAGCAAATAAATAGGAGGTGGAGTTAAAGCTAGCGTACCCGGATCTTGGCCTAATCTCTAGCATGTTTTAGTGATGTCTGTCCTGTCATTCCTGTTTCCCAGTGGAAATGGAATGTGCACATGTCAGCGTCACCATAATGTTCCACAAAACAGTGGTTTATTGATGGACAAGAGGCAGGTTAGATGTTTCTTAAGAGACCTTCTCACTCTGCTTAGCTTTTCTTGATAGTAACTACATTAAATACTAGGCATAGAATTCTTTGGAACAGGAAAGTTTGGAAAACATATTTCCTAGGTGCTCTTGGTTGGAGGACAAGTAAGGGATATGACTTTTCAAGCAAATCCCATTCATGTGGTCCTAAGCCAGATGATCCAGCTACTGGCAGATTGGACAATACTGGTAAGATGAAAAGATGCTTTCTGTAGACTGGAGAGATTAGTTGTTTAAGTAACACTTAACTTTTCCTATTGATTTGAAAGATGGCACTACGTTTAAAATGGGATTGGCATATCCTTGACCAAAATCTTGTTTTAGGTTCTGAAATTAGCAACAACAGGAAGATGAGGAGAAAGCTACCCACCTCCCTTCCCTGAAGGCCAGAACAGCAGGTGTGCCTATTTTCAGAGGTAAGTGAAATATTTGCCAAATCATTTGGCACATAGCAACTCAAAATGTGCCAAATTACCTGTCAAGGCTAAACAGCCTTTTTAAAAGAAAGATAAATGTCCCTCCATATGCATTTGCATGGATCCACAGTGCCATCCAGTGGCTCATTATGTCGGTCACAAGTGTGCAGGGTTCCATTTGTCTCCTAGGGTTTCAATCCAAGCTCCCCACCCTTGCCTTGGCATTGGCTCCTTGGGTACCCAGAGTTTTGGAGGCTTGGTTAGGGGTGATGCATGCGTTTAAAATGAGCTGGGTTGGAAGAGATGCTCAGGTTCAGATATCATATCTATGGCGTCCTGAGCGAGAGTGGGAGTTGCCTATAGGATTTTCCAAGCAGCAAATGCCCGTGTACCTTCTTCCATTGAATCAGTGCCAAGAGAAACCTACTAAATATCCCAGATCTTTGTGTTTAGTCTATTACCTTGCTAACCTTAAGGGGACTGGACCAGCTAGGGTACCGCAGCCTATTCCATTATACTTCAACTTGGTAAACAGTCTTAATCTTTTAATTAGCTGTTTGCCCAATTTCTCTTTTAAAATGACTTTTTAAGAGGCCATATTAGCTCTTGAAAAGTAGATACAGCAGGAGAAAGAGCCAAGCGTTGGATAGAGAAGACAGGCTACCTCTTCTACTAGTCTGCAGAAACTGGAGAGCAAACAGGGATTTTGAAAGGACAATAGATCGCATGGTGACAGCAGCAGTTCTGTATTACCATAAAGAGATAGATTACTTTTTAGGTAGTAGCTGTGCAATGACAAGCATGAGGCTGGACCAATCGAACAACTGAGAAGTCCTTTACACCTTCCAGGTTGGCTCTGAAGAGGTCAGAGCTCTCACTGAACAAACAAGAATTTGAATGGGAATTGTTGATTAGTACAAATTAGTTTTTTTTTTTCCCCATTGGCTTTCCCAGCATCCGCCCACACTTAACAGAAACCTGTAATATGGTCTAGCTTCAAAATCTCTAAACCTGTCAGACCAGATTTAGACATTTCAGTTTGTCACTTCTTTAGCTTTTTAAAAAGATCCCATGAAGAAAACATGAGCTGCTCTGAGGAGCAGGCTGTTTCCTTCCCAAATAAATTTAATCCATCTGGTTCCAATCACAGTAGACCTAGGTAAAGTGTATCCACTAAGGCTATACCGTCCATTTCCCATTTGTTATTTAATCTTTCTTGCTTTCAATACATTGTATAAAATAATGAGAAATGAAGGATCCTTAGAATGTATCAACAAGGCTGATAGGCCCAATTTAAAGACACAGAAATCGAGGCCGATTTCTCAGATGGCATTTTCTAAGTGAGGACAAGTTTTTGGCGTAGACTAAGAAGACATGATAGAAAAAGGGTTAGTCATTTTCACATTTTTGACAATAAAGAAATAACCTCCAACTTGATATCCCCAAATAACATAATCTAAGACTTGGGTGAAAAGATAAGAATAGTGTATTTTCATTGGCTTCCCCTCTTGCTACATTCCAAAAGTAAGTACGGAATCTTCAGCGATAATGACATAACCTTCCCATTTGTGTTGTGAAATGTGAGATTCCATGTTGTGTAGTTCCAGTGTCACTATCACTGACCTAGTTAGACCGGCTCGTTTAGACTTCAAATCCTTGTAGTGGGAAGTTTTTTGGATTGTTGCATCTGAGCTGGAGAAAACCTTTCTAAAACATTGAGGAACACAGTTTCTGATCAAGACTTGGGAAAATCATAATCTGTGAATGTTTTCTGCGGAGCAGAATCTCCGTTGGGAAGAGACATGGGAAATTACTTAAAGGAAACCAATTAGGTTACTGGCTGCCAAGAATATGTTGGTTAGCAGGTTGTAAATGATTGTGTATCAGAAGAAGTTTTGCTGAAGCATCAGCCATAGGAGAGAATGCTTCTGATTAGCAAAGATAAGGGGAGGGCCTTTAGAGTGATCATCTGTATCTTGTATTGTACTGGAGTGTCTTTGGACACCTCAACACACCAAAGATACCTTGATTATAAATAACATACCCACTCTCACCAGCTCAAAATTAAAAAACAAAAACAGAAACAAAAACAGAAGTACCATTCATTGTTGAGAGTTGTCATCTGGAAATCAGACACACATGGGCAAAAAGTGATGCCAAGTTGGGCTGAACTCTATCCATGAATCAAACATACAAAGGATTCCATCCCCACAGAATCTTGGATTCTAGCTTGTCTCTCTTTCTCTTTTCCACATCTCTAGACCTCACTGCCGTCCACCGTCTATTCCGTTCTTATCTTAACAAACAAACTGCCCTGGTTTACTCTTTATCTCAACTCCCCTGCAAGTTAAGCAGGAATGGACTTGGGCTTGCTGTGTGACAGAATCTGCTTCTGTTTATGACCTCTCAGCTGTAGAGTGTACCAACTATAACATTACAATTAACCATTTCATGGATTAGGTGACTTGGCTTTGAGGTCATCCCTGATGCAGGTGATGGGGTACAAATGTGGGAGTCTGAGCTGATCTCTTGGTCTGAAGTCATTAGTGGATGCAGTCATTAATGAGATTGTTAAAGGATAAGGTTTTTAGAAAAACAGACCATTGTTGAGGGGGAACCCCCAAAATACATGTACAAGTAGATGAGCTATTTTGTTTCTCTGCATTTATTCAAACTTGCTTTGATAAGCTTTAGAATATGTCCCTGACAATATCTTCCTTTGGTATCACCAATTTCAAGATGATGGAATCAATTTCTGACAAAAATTCTAGAATTTTCATATCACTAGACAGTTCTTCGTTGGGCAAAATAGGGAATCAAATAGAAATTTTCCTCGTTGCTTCCTCTAACTTCTAAACTATGAAATTATCTACAAGTGAAAAATTGACCAGGTAGGTCCCCTGCTTTTAGCAGAATGACACTATTAGTCCAGCCAGAGTAAGAGGAATTTAAGTCCTCTTCAGCATTTGGCAAGTTTGAGGAAAACATCATTGATGTTACAGCCTGAGATTTTCAGAGTCTGTGCTTAGTTTTGAGGTTATGGCAATGCTCTATGACAATCAATATATCACTTGGGTTTCTGCTTCCTCTTATTCTGTGGGAAATGTTCTTTGGGTCAAAATTGAGCAATTGTCAGTTTTGTATTGAGAACTATGCAGAAGGTCTGGTAATGGGTAATTTCTTAAGCCTTCAGAAGCCATACCCGGGACAAACCTCTATAAGCATCAGGAGTATACACATCTTTTTGGAGATTTGAAGGCTCAACTAGGTCATTCTGAAATGAAAGTATACCATATTCACTGCACAGAATTACACACAACTGCCATCAAGCTCTACAATATTAGAGATCTTTAATTTCAACTTCACAAATGTAGGCACACAGACATCTACCATGACAATCAACTTGTCACATACTGGTGCAGCTGTTACACATCTGTCTGATTCCTGGCAGAATCATTTTCTTCATCAGATTTGTCAAAACAGGAAATCATCTATTGCTGGTGCCAGCAGAGCCTGCCTTTGCACAGAAAAGAATAAGGTCACCAGAAGACCACTAATAATTTGGGCCAGTTTAGGACCTTGGAAACAAATTATTTGTCCTGTTGATACTGTTACTCTTGAACAGACAAGTCTCCAGAAGACTGAATTGAGTAGCTTTTCCTGTAAAAATGTGTGCATCAAAATACCTGCTTTTATTCAAAAGGATAGAACATATCTTGCCTACAGTTTTACCAGCCATAACCTACTCTAGCTTAAAAACAGCTTTACAAATGGCTCCTACACAGATGATCTCGTTGAGTCTCCACAATAACCCTGTGAGATAGAGTAGTTATTACTGCCAATATTCAGTATGTGAAGATACTGAAGTGCTTGAGAAATTAGATGACTTTCTCAAAGTCCTATGCCTTGTAAGTAAGCAAAGGGACTAGTACTCCTTCAAGGTGTTCTGAGTCTTAGTCCAATACTTGACCACAGTAATTCATTTTCTTGCTTTTTTTACACTGAGCAAATCTCTTCTAATAGTTCCTCTCTTGGTCTAAAACTGCTGCCCCAGCTCCTGCCTTCTCATTTCCTTCTCAGCCATAAAAGCAAGATAGATCTGCTTGCCTCCCATAGGTTAAAAATGAGCCATCTGGCCACACACAGCAGTTAGGTAACCTGTAAAGTGTAAGTGTGTGTGGTTGTCTGTGTGTGTGTGTATGTGTGTGTGTGTGTGTGTATGGACAGTCCTGCTAAACTTCAGGGGGAATTTATTAATACAAAAAGGAAAACAAATACATTTGAGGGAAAAATTAAGTATCTACTACATAGAGCATGCCAAGCATACATGGCCCCATGGTGAGTCTCATTTAGTGTGATAGAATTTTAAAAGTAATGTTTTCTGGGGTTGTTAAGGGCTCTTCTAAATGACTCCCAGAAAGTCAACAGGCAATCATTTTCCTGAACCATTCAGTTTCCAAATAATTTTACTATATACAGGCTCACATTAAAATGGGAGGTGCGGGACCACGTGAAGAAGTGGACATTGTGCTCACATCCGTTTCAGAATATAATCAAGAGCCTTACTTTTCGAATCTTTTTTGTCCTTCTAACCTCCTGTTCCCCCTAAACATTGGAGTTTGAAGCCCTTGGTTTTGGCTCTCACCCTGAAATTAAGGTGTATCACAGGGCCTTCAACTTTCTTCCTTTGGTAGGGCAGTTTTGAAAGAGAAAGCCTAATGAATGATGCAGGGCAAAGAGCAGTGGAAGCTGAGGAAGGAATCTATTTCATGGAAAAGCTGAGCACAAAAAGAGGGCATGCACACCTCATGATGGTGGCTGACACCATCATCTCCATTCCACTTAAATTTACTCTCCCTCTCATTGCAATTTCTGTCTTTTCAGTGGATTTGGAATAATCTGACCTTCTATCTTATAAATATGTCTATAACGGTAGCCCTTTTATGGGACCTTTGTGTGTGTTTACACGTATAAAAAGAAAATCTTAGGGCGTGTCATCTGGATTCTTTCAGTATTGAGAACACTGTGTTCTTTTTGGGGGAGTTTCTCAGGCAGCCCTGGTGGCCAAGCAAAAGAGCAGGGGATGAGAAGAAAATCCTCCTGCTTAACCAGCAAGAGTCCTGGCCTGCCACTTCACAAAGCCATGCCTTTCTCACTCTGCAGAGTAAAGCAGCAGCCCCCCAGGGCAATCTTGTCATTATACACAGCTGTCCTCTTACAAGGCTTGTATGCAGATTGAGATCATTTATCAACACTTACTTACCCAGGATGATGATGTTAAATAGAGGAAAATTTGCTACCTTCAAAAAAGTGGATTGTCCAGGGGCACCTGGGTGGCTCAGTGGGTTGAGCGTCCGACTTCGGCTCAGGTCATGATCTCGCGGTCCGTGAGTTCGAGCCCCGCGTCGGGCTCTGTGCTGACAGCTCAGAGCCTGGAGCCTGTTTCAGATTCTGTGTCTCCCTCTCTCTGACCCTCCCCTGTTCATTCTCTGTCTCAAAAATAAATAAACGTTAAAAAAAATAATTTAAAAAAGTGGATTGTCCCTCCACTGAATTAGGTTTGGTCTGAGTAAGGGTATGGCTGAGTATACAGCTCAGTCTCCAGACAGGAGTAAATGCTTCTCACCAGCCCTTTCTTGGTTATTCCAGGGTATAGTTATCCTTTGTTTCTAGTGTGTCAACAATGAACCACCCTTGCTCATCGTTTTAGTTCTGGAAATCTTTAGAACCTCATTTCTCCAGAGTTCAAATGCTCTGGAAAGCCCATTGCTTCATCCTTGTCCACAAATAATGATGCTAGCAAGAACACATCTTTAAAGAGCCATAGAGATGACATGGTTCCAGATCATGTATCCCAGACCATCTGATTACAAGCATCCCAGATCAGGTGGGCTGGGAGTTCAGGCCCCCTCCTTCCAGGCTTGGGACCCATGGCTGCTGGCCTCTACTGTGGGCCTCCATTGCAGCCTTTTCTGGTAGAATGACCTAAGATGATGTGGTATGGCCAAGGATCTTGTGGTATCTGACTTTGTCTGGACTTGTGATTCCTCCTCTTGTAACTTGACCTACCATAGTGGCCCAGCCCTGGGACCAGACCTCTAGCTTTGGGCCTTCTCCTTACTTTTGACAGTTTTTCCACTTAGTCCCTAGTCCCCTGTAAGATCGGACCATACTGAAGCCTTTTGTTAGAAAACCGGGATGCTGTCCTCTTCCTGCTGGTATTCCCCAGGCTAGAGTCCTGCCACTTAAACCCAGATTCCCAGAGAACACGCCAGTCTTTTGGGTATGGAACCTCATTTTCCATGAGAAAAACATTGGCTGGTATTTGTTGAATGTATGTACCAGGCCCTGTGCTAGGATTTGCTCTGTTGGTGACAGAGTATCCTACATGTATAGGTTTTAACCTTCACTTCCCTTACCTTAAACATAAGTGTTACTATAGTCAAGTGGTATCATATGGACATTTAACTTAGGCTAATTCAAGTATACATGCTCTCTCCAAAGTGAAAATATATAAGACATTATCCATGCATAATTCTTACGTACTCTGTATGTTTACCGTATGTACTTCTATTTACTCTTTGTATTATACATTTATAAATACATAATCTGGCATATTAAAAACCCTAGGCCTAGGGCCAACTATTGCTAAAAAGCTCCTGAATTTCAAGGAAGCTCTTCACTGTCTCCTCAACCATGTTCAGACCCCATCCCACTTAGCCTGTGCCACCAGGCAAATGTCCCCAAGTTCTTGCTCAAACATTTTACCACCAAATCCATAGCACAATGGATGCATGATGCCTGAGGCGCCAGATGACTAATATACCAGCAAGGGCATGGTCTTATCTGACACACTGAGTAAAGCATTAAAGGCCACCTAGATTAGTTAGTTTAGACACCACGGTTTTAAATGGCTCTGAACAGAGGGAAATGGTCAGCATTTTGCAGCTAACTCTAAAGAGGCACTCTCTGAATGCTTTACTGGGAGATCCAGAATATTCATGACTCCCATCTTCCACTCTGTTCTGAATTCTCATCCTACCTGTACTTACAACTAATTACCGTGAGTTTGAGTAAATCTCCTCACCCTTCTGGGACTCTGTCCATTCCTGTGTACTGAGGTGGTTGAACCAGACAGTCTTTCTTGTCCCTTCCAGGTCTAACACCTTGTAGTTCTTTCCACCAAAAAAAAATTTTCCCACTATGCAGCTGGTTCCCATCATGGCCCCCAGTTGGGCCCAAAGCTTCCTAGAGAGCTTTAGTGCAGGACTTGATGGGAGGTCTTCCCCCATCTTACCTGTGGTGGTTCTTCCACACCACATCCTGTGGCTCAACCTGCTGTGCTGCTGGTGGAATCTGGGGTTCCCCACACTTGCGATAGGGGACCCTGTCTAGAATGAAAGTTGTGGTGGGTGTCACTGGAGAAAATGACCTCTGTCCCATCAGGGGGGCAGTGGCATGTGTCTTCATATATTTTGATCCATTTATTTCATACATCTCTACAGAAGTCCAAAAGAGAGAAAGAGGGAGGGAGGGAGGAAAGCCACAGAAAGATGAAACACGATAGAAGGTCAATTTGAGTTTGCTTCTGGGTATAAGATAGTTTCACAGTGGAAAAATTATGATAGATGTGGATAACATTTCATCTTTAAAAAATTCAGACTATTTAAGGCCAGAGGCACCATACAGAGAGTTCTTGCATCTGGGCTTCCTCTCCTGTAACTCAGACCGGTAACGTGGATGAATCTGAAGGCAAAACTTGATAGGACCATTTACTTGCTCTCTGCATCCATGCTGCTCTGGGACCAGATGTTTTCTGACTTCTCTGAACTAACACATTTCATCAAACTGATTTGATGTGCTTCTCTGCCCAGCCGTTAGCAGACCATCTCCCGGGACTGCCTAAAAGCAGATTACCCTCCTGCTCCTTTTGAATTTGCATCCAGATGAAATCCAGTCCAAGAAAACAGCAGGGCAGTCTTAAAAATGGAACAACAAAGAGATTTTACAAGAGGGCAACCAGCTGCATGAGGAACAGAGGAGAAAAAGAAGAGGGAATTGGCCAGTGCTTTGGCTGACATTAAGTGACTCCTCAGGACTAGGAGGCCAGCTGGCCACCTTCTGCGCAAGAATCCACTTGGACAGGGTGTCTCTGGGCTCCTACCTCCTTCCCCAAACTCTTGGCAGCTGGAAATACTTTCTCTTTCTCCCTGCCCTCTCTCAGTGCACTGCCTGCTGGTAGACTGTCAGCTGTTAGAACATCCCCTTTTGGGCTGTAAATTCCTAGAGAGCAGGGATTACTTGGTAATCCTTAGATAACTTCTAACTAAATCCAAGGTAATACAAATATATGTAATTTTTAAGTGTAGGTACACATTAATATATATATGTATATATATGTATATACATACACACACATACACACATACACACTGACTCTTGCTTAGTGCCTGAAATACAAGAACAACTTGATCACTATTTGGTAAAACAAAGAATGGAGGGATAAGAGAGGCACACAGTCAGTTTCTGACCTCCTTGCTGTTCTCTTATCCTATTTGCTTTTGTTTTTTCTTAAAGGGTTAATTTAGTGAAAAGGCAAAAACTCCTAAAATAAAAGGAGCATGACTGTCTCATCAGCTCAGGCTGCCGTCACAAAGTACCATAGACAGGGTGGCCTAAACAGAGACAGTGATTTTCTCTCATGGTTTCGGAGACTGGCAGTCTAAGATCAGGATGCTGACAGGGTTGGTTTCTGGTGAGGTCCCTTTTCCTGACTGAGACAGGGCCACGTTGCTCTGTGCTCACAGGGCCTTTCCTCAGTGCCTTCGCAAGGACAGAGTTTGAGTCTTTTCTTAGAAGGTTCACTAATCCCATCATGGGGGCCCACCCTCATGTCCCTCTCAACCTAATTGCCAAAGTCCCCATCTCCAAATCCCATCATATTGGTGGTTAGGGCTCCAGCATAGGAATTTGGGAAGATACAAACATTCTGTTCTTAACTTCTCAGCTAGCCTCCAGCCACATTTGGAGGTTAGCCTCACTGCCACTCTGCTGCTGCCCCTCTGCTCATCTCTTGGATTTGAGAAGTGTGAATAGAATGTGCTAGAAGGGACTGGCTCACCCCCATCCTCTGCATGCTCTGTGCAGCAATTACCTTCTTGAGAGAATCTCTCCACCAGCAGATTAGAAGTTCAAAAAGACTCTGCTCATTGCTGACCTGAGTAGAATTGTGCCAGCTGATAAGGCAAGGCAGCTATGGGGCTGCAGCTAGAGGCTGGCCAGGGAAGGGCTGGGAGCTGCTTCCCGCCACCTCCCCCACCCCGCCATCCCTGGGCACACAATCTGGTGGATTATTGACAACGCTGAGTGATGTGGATGGCATTTATTAGTTTTCAATAGCTACTATAAAATGAACTTCACTCCATCTGCAAAATTAGGATTCAGAAGCAGCCCTGAATATTAAAATATTTGTGGCTGCTCCTGCTATTATATAAGATTTTATATTTTATCAGCTCCCCATGGGACTAGGAGTATAAATTAAGATATATATTTAGAAGGCAGTAAATAAACTTAGGAAAGCAGCAGTACAATTAATGAATGGACAGAAAATTGCATGTGGGAGGAGAAATAGGTTTGCTACATAGAGAGTCAGAAGCTAACTGGGGTTTAAACATTCTCCTGTCATTATCATGAAGATAGTAATAGCAAAAAATAATATACTGAAATTCATAAGAAAGTTTTTTTAGCAAAATGGATAAACAATTCTATGAGAGATCCAGCAAGTGATAGACTTCCTCCCCCATCCCATTGGGCTATAGAACTTGTCTCATTATTCAGAAGCATCATATAGTATTCTCTCCAACAGAGCAAATGTTTTAATCAAAAGAATTCCGTAGAAACCATTCCAAGTCCTTATTCGACTGCCACCCAATATTTTAGCATAATTACTATATGTGTCACTTTCTCTTTACCCCACATTCCTACTGAGGACCCAATCATAGCAGATTCAAAGATGTAATAGTAAATCAGGGCAATCACTATCTCTACAAAATCCGCAGGCAGGCAGGTTTGACTCACAGACCCTTCCTGGATAGCACTGTCACCCACTGAATGAGGGGTGCTCACTCTGGTGGTGGCCCTGGGGCAGGACTGCTGGTAGAGGGACAAGCCCCTCACTCTGGTAAGATTTTGAGGAAACTGCAGTTCTTAGATTTGTCTGGAAAGTTCCCTTCTACATCCCTCCTTCTTGCCCTTAGAGATAATACACAGAAAAGATGTGTCTCCTCTTTTCTAGCAAGGAAATGCTGTGTCAAACCATGTTTATTTATGAAGCCTGTGATCAGGTCTGATGCCTCAGAGCGAGTGGGTATTAGACTATGATGCTGACAGTCATCAGTCTGGGCCCCACCCCCACTAGGCTGGCCCTCACGACCAAGTCTAGGAGTCAGACATGCATAGAGAGAGGAAGCCCTGGGTTACAACATGAATATTTTCACATTGTGGCTGCCTAGGATGAGGCCACCACTCATGCCCTCACCCCGTCTCCCAAATCTGCTCTTGTCTTCCAATGCACTTCCGCATCAATCAAGCCTGGCCCAGGGACGCAGGGCTCTCTGGACGAGTCTTTGAAATGCTGCTTGTACTAAAGGCAGTGAGAGCCTTAGGAGGCCATTCCCTGAAGTATCACTGAACTGAAACATAATCCAAAAGATAGAAAAGGCTTTGGACTACTGCTTGATATTAGAACAGAAATAATCATGGTAATAGCTTGCCTTCTCCTTGATACCTTTCATTCAGTAATATCAAGCAATTTGTACACAAGTAATTAAGAAAACACTCCTTTGTGGTAAGTTGCTAATTTAGCTCCCATTTTAAAGAGAGACAGAAAGAGGCTTAATGATTTCCCCCTGGGGAGACCCAGAGTAGGTAGCAACAGCATTGGGTATGCAGTGATTTGTGGCAAAAGATCTCTCCTTGTTCGTCTCTAATCCCCAATATTGGGCTCACAAAATTGCTTCGGAGCAGAGTTGGTCTTAAGTCTCTTGGGTGGTGTTGCTGTGTTCTATTCAAGAGCCGCCTGGTTCTGCTGTGGAGGCAGCTGCTTTTCATAGCTGTTGGTGAATATTTTTGTACTCTCCTTTCATCACATGATGTATATCATTCCCCTCGCTGGCATTTCCAATCACTGAGAGCAGCAGAACCACGGAATGAAATGGAGCACTGTAATTTTTCCCCCTCATTGATCTGGGGTGGGGAGGAAGAGATGGGGGGGAGGGGAATGGGTAAGGTGAAATGGTCTTTCAAATCTCTTAACCGCAGCACAATCCTATGTTTCTCGTACCTCGGAACTGCTTATTCAAGCTTTCACATCTCTCTATTTCGCCTGCCCTCCGCCAGTCTCCTCAGCTGGCCCAGGCTTCTCCTCCTCCTGGACAGCCAGAGTCTTCTGTGACCTAGGGGGTGCCAGGAACCTGAGTGACTCAGGCACTGGGCCCCCATCTCTGCCTGCCTTTCCTCTTGCCCCTTCCTGCTCACAAGCTCCACTATGGGTCAGAAGGAAGTTTCAGATGGGGAGCAGGAAATGCCATCTGATATTAGAGATGGCACTCTTTGATAGTAGTGGTCATTGTTTGTACTTATCCTTTTCATGTTGAAATGCTGCATGTGGAGGCTGCTGTTGCTGCTGCAAGATAGGTCATTAAATTTCTATCTCATTCATGTGAAATTTAAGCTGACAAAGGGGAAAAGACGAGATTGCTCTGAAACGCATTTTTCACTCTGAGCCCGACCCGGAACTTTGAGAATTTTGGGTGGAGGTATACAATTTCTTGGTGAAAGAGACAGAACTTGGAGGTAGAAAACAGAATTTATGGTTGCTATTAAAGTGGTTGCTGGGGTTCTTGAAGGTAGCTATGAGTTGTGTTCTTAAATATCGTCAATAATTACAGCAGTAATTAGCACAGGTAGGCACACGTGAAAGTGTAACATGCAAGTAGATAAATATACTGGCAACTGTATCAACAAAGCACTTGCAAACATAAATTACTATATAAATGCTAATTAATTACATAAGCAGGCATACAGGGTGGGATGGTTATTCATATTACTGCTGCAAAGATAAACAGGTAAACAAACAGGCACCGCATCCATTTGAGAACGTGGCTTCTCCCTGGCTCCCTTCCCCGGCCTCCTGTGATGGCTAGCCACTGTCCAACCTGAGAGCCACTGGCCACATGCGGCTAATGAGCACTTCAAACGTTGCTAGTCCCAGATGAGACATGCTGCAGGTGTAAAATACACAACCAGGTTTTGAAGGCTTAGTTTGAAAAAAAGCGGGGGGGGTACTGAGAAAATAGAGAACATTTCCTTAATAATTTTTATATTGATTACAAATGGAAGTAATGATAGTTTGGATAACTTGAGTTAAACAACATATATTATTAAAATTGATTTCACATCTTTGTTTTTACTTTTTTAACCTGGCCACAAGAAAAGTAAAAGTTTGATTTGTGGCTCGCCTTTGGGACCTGAAGTACTTTTTGTTGTTGTTGTTAATATAGGCCACTTTATTTAGTAAAATTTTACAAAACTCACTGTCTCAGCCAGAACCAGAGAAAACTCACTCACAGTCAGAGGGGAGGGCCTGACACAGAGAGAGGCCGCTGGATGGGCAGTGGTGCAGATGAGCCCTTACAGGGTTCTGTGGAAAGACCAGGCCTTGGCTTTCCCACCCGAGTGCACCCTGCCCAAGGTGTGATGGTAATTCATTCAGTACCTGAGCTTCCTGAGCACCTGACTGGCTGCCTGCTGGTGACAGTCCCAACTGAGAGCCAGGACACCCTGGTGTGCCCCCTGGAAGTGTCAACACAGGCAGCCAGGCTTGTGGTCCCTCACCCGGCACCCCCAGGGGCCAGCAGCACCTACGCCAGGCAGAGGGCCCCCGATGCCACCTTGGTTGACATCCAAGGTTCCCGTTGAGACGGGCTCTGCTGAAGGACACACTCTTCTGAAGCGATCGGACCGCACCGTGTACCCGTGGGCACAGATCAGGTTTGCACGGGGTTCCCAGGAAACTGGCCTGGGGTTGGAGAAACACCCCCAGAAGAAAGTTCTGGTTTCCAGTACGAAACCAAACCAGGAAGAGAATGTAAGATTCCTCGTAAAAATGCAAAGTACTCCCGTTTTAGCAAATGTCACTCTGAAACAAGGTCGTTTTTAGGTTACGGGGAGTGAAAATCTTTTTCTTTGGAATTGCGACATATTTCCCATTGTGGTGTAAGGGAGTTGAAGTACATTTTTATTGGATGCTGCTCCCCTGGACAGTTGAACCTGTTTACAAGGCAGAGAGAAGGAGGGTACAGCTAGGGCTCCTTGGGCCGTGTTCCTCTGCTCTAAGTGTCCTGCCTGTGACATGTAAAGGAGAATTTACTGAAGCTACTTGTCCATGCTGTGAAAGATGGAGGTAAACCAAGCAGGTATGCAACCCTCAGCACCCTGGGATAGCCACCTTTCGGGGCACCAGACACTTAGTAAAAAAGAGGCCTGACATTTAGGCTGCTTATCTGCAAAAGGAGGACGCAAATCATGGGATTAACCTTGTGCATTTTGGTAGGCACCCGTCTTAGTGCCAAACCTGCCAGCTAATTATTCCTGAGGGAGGAGCGGGGCTGACCTTGGAGTGGGAAAAGGAAATACTTGTTTGGTGGAACTTGGGCAACAGTTTGCCTGAGAATTCACCACACACGGGCTTTCAGGGCACCTATTTGTCTTGAAGAATTGCCAGAATTCATTCGTAAACTCTATCACCTGATACAGTGTTTAGTTGTTGGATAAATGTTGATAATTGGGAACTCTGAGGTATGGTGCTGTAGTCTTGGCCGGGTTATTTAGAGCCCTTGAATTCTTATTTGCATGTTATTTGCATAAGCTTCCATACTAACTTCAGAAGGCTGTAACTTTATGCACAATTAAATTAGATTAAATTAATGAGTGCAACGCCCTACAATTGTGTGCAGATATGATATTTGAAAATTAATGAATTTGGCAAATGTACAAGAGAAATCATGAATATACAAACTGTATGGAACTGTTAACAGGCCCTCTCTTTTGACAGGACAAACCCCTATGGGTCACCAGGTCCAGGAGATTATTTTTAAATGTCCTGCCTTCCTTAGAGATGTTTATCTTTCCAAACACTTAGTGCTCATCTGGTCCAGTCTCACCCTGACCCAGATTGAGCAATGAGGGATGGAAGGCCCAGAAAGGAAATGGTTTTATCCAAGATAACATAACCGCTAGAGGCTGACCCGGGACTCAAATGTCCCCTGGCCAGGCCCGCTCCCCACAGGAGTGGTATCTGGGCCTCAAGAACTATAGGAGGCTCACGTACTCTAGCACTGGACACGTAAATGTTGCAAGTCAAGCCAGCAAACAAGCCTGTCCCTTTCCCTTGTCACACACGCCTTCCTAACATCCCCATAGACCAGGCTCCCTGCTGCAATGGTGAGATTTCTCTGGGTACCCGGATGGGCACTCTGGAAGGGCATGTGCCATTGGCCCTGCAGATTGCTGTCCTGTGACAGAGATGTAGCCCAGAAGAGTGCCAGAGCTGGGTCCTCTGAAGCACAGCGTGGCAGGGCACCCCTGCCAGCTTTTAGTGGGAGTTCTCCCAGCCTGATTCCCAGGCTGCATGTTATTTCCATGCTACTGCACTTGTTTCTACACAATGTAATGGACATATAGCTCCGTTTTACCTCAATAATAATAATCCTGACAACGGAAGAAGTTTTATAGGTCTCAGGAAATAACAACAAAAAGCCAAAGTGCTAACTTCCTTAGAGCTTTCACATTTCATTACTTGTCCTGTGTTGCCCTACAAGCATGTGCGTGCACACTCACGCACACACACATACACGCATTGCATGGACACACACACACACACACACAAATGCACTGAAACACACACACACAAATACACACACACCTGGGCAACCCTACAAGTCAAGTCAGGAATTCTCCTCAAGGCACAGTAATCAAACTCTTTCCCATCACTTGTTTGTTTGTATTGAATCACTAGAACTATCCTGATTTGCATGTTGTTTTCATAAATTTGCATAGTGCATTCAAGGGGCCCTGTCTCTTGAGCCTCCCATACTGCCATAGAAGTGTGGCCAGCTTTCCTGTGTTCGAAAGGAACACAAAGGAATGCTTTATTTCTGTGAGTATTTTTTACAATGAAGCTTTTAAATGGTACAGAACATAGAAGGATTTTGTTTTAATTAAAGTATCATTGTGAGGGATTTTTGTAAAGCCATCCCTTTCTGACTGTGGTCACTGAGCAGCTTGGAAGCATGAGAGTGAGTGAACAAGGCAGGTTCAGAATGTCCCGCTCTGGGAGGGATATTTTTAAATGATCCATGTGGGACAATGACCAGAAATGCTCTCAGGATTTCTGTCCTCTTAGCCTCTGAAATCCTGCTTTCCGGGTAGTTTGCACAACAAAACTCCCAGGGTGATGCTGTCACCTTGCTGCGGACCCCAGCCCACCTGGTTTGGCTCATTGCTCACTCCTTTAGTGAAGTTTGACAACAGTGTGAACAGTATGCGCCTGTTCAGGCTTCGGTTTCAGAATAATGACTACACTGTGTATGTATGACCACCTGATCGTAATCATTCAAAAGATTGAAGACAAAGGTTATCAGCCCTGTACATGAATATGGTATTGAGACTCCTGTTGAAAATGCAATCCTACGGGCACAGCCCTCTCCGTCTCCTACATAATGGCCTGGCCTGTATGCAGTCCCTCCCTCCCTGTCTCCAACCTAATAAGCCATCCATTTACCTTTGCCATGTTTCTTTTGCCCTGTCACAATGAACCATTCACTGAAGTAAAAGGCAAGAGGAAGGGCTGGGGGATGGGGCCCAATACCTCATTGGTTCTCCAGCCACTGTGCAAGGAATGGCCAACACAGGAAATGGAGCAAATGAAAGTTTACCCAAGGAGAGGGAGAAAGAACCGAGAAGAACACAAAGACGGTGACCTTCCTCTGGGCCATGGCTCTGAGAACTGGTATGGCCTGCGGGTCATAAATTAGGGATTTCTTTGCAGTGGAGGGGTGGGTGGCAGACCACCAGCCTGGGACTTGGTAAGAGGCGAGGAGTAGGGAGGGTGCAGGAGGGCAGGACTGGATTCCTGGCTCAGCCATGACTGGCTCTTTGCTCCCGCTCAATTTGCTTAGCCTTTCAGCCTGACTTTCTGGAACTCCAAAACTGGAATAATAATATTGTAACATCCTTGCTTTATTAAACAGCATAGTAGAGAGGATGGAATAATTTCATGCGTTGTTTTTGAGAGAAACTTAGGTTGGCCGTTTATGGGACTGTGTTCTCCACACTTTACTTTGCCCCTCACAAATGGACTGGAAAAGGATACTGAACTCTTTGGTTACTCTTTGTTGTTGTTTTTAAGTCAGTCCCTGAACATTTCTGGATATTCTACCACCTATTCCACCTGCCATATGTAAACTGCAGTATACAAAGTCACCAAGTGCCCTGTTTATTCCAGGCACCCTCCAGGCCCTGTTACCCCCTCAGGGGCCTGCTGCTAAGGTCCCACCAGGAATCAGGGCTGAGGCCATTGTGAGTGGGCCGAAGAGAGGGTCATCGATTTTCAAGTCATAACCGTAAATGCTTCATATTTGTGAGTATGAGCATATCTGTGCAGAATAATACATCTCCCAAATACCATATTAGAATATGGTAGCATTAATAAAAGGCCATGGTGCAGCCGCTCCTGCCAGGTCTTGGGCCATCTCCTTCCACGGTACCAGCTCCAGTGGACGCTTCTCTGTTCTCAGTCTGTTTGGACTGTTCAACTACTTTGACCACTTCCTCTTTCCTGGACCACTTTCTTCTCTCAGCTTTTGTCACATTACTGTCTCTGGGTTTACCTCAGTGGCTCTTTCCTTCTTTTGTTTCCACTTTCTGTCTGTTTCACATGTTGATATTCCTCAGAGCTCAGTCCTACCCACCTCCCTCCCTTGTTTTTCTCCTGTTCTTACTTGCTCTTTGTGTCTGTACTCTGAGCCCTAGATGCTCTCCTCATTTCCAGGGTTGAATTCCATGGATATGATATTCAGTACCAAATTCATAACTGTATCGCCTACCTCTCAGAGACTGTGTTCACACATCCAACTGCCTACTTGATGTTCTTTCCCTGAATGTATCAGAAACATCTCAAATAGGACCTTTTGTAACATTTTCAAAATGGAAATCTTCCTTTCTGGTCCCCCAACGACGTTCTACCTCTCCGCATACTCACCCAGCCTTTGGAGACAAAACTGTGGGCTCATTCTTGATTCTCCACTTGGCCGAACGCTCCCCATCCAACCTACCAGCAAATTCTAGAGAGTCAACCTGGAGAATGTATCCCAAATCTGTCCATTTCCTCTACCACCGTCGTTCCAGGCCAGACCACCTGCATCTCTCACGTGATCCACTTCAGCACCAAACTAGTCTCTCTAGCCTCTCTACTTCCACCTTTTTTCCCTCCCCCACCAAATCCATTCATTCTCCACCCAGCAGGGAAGGAAATTATAATGTAAATTAGATCAACATATGAAGCATAAATTGGATCAGGCCATTTCCCCACTCAAAACTCCTTAGTGGCTTGCTCTTTCACCTGGAACAAAATCTCATTTCTTCACTACACACTGTTGGGCCCTGTCCATCTATCTCACCTCAACTGAGCCAGGTTCTCCCCTGGCTCAGTGATTTCTGGCCACACTGACCTCCTCTCATTGCCTCAAAGACACCCAACTCTTGCCTGATTCAGGGTCTTCAGAACGTGGTTTTCCCTACATACTGTAGCACCATGTCTTCTACTCTTTTGCCTTTCACTTTATTTTTTTAAATGTTCATTCATTTTTGAGAGAGAGAGACAGAGACAGAGTGTGAGCAGGGGAGGGGCAGAGAGAGAAGACGACACAGAATCCAAAGCAGGCTCCAGGCTCTGAGCTGTCAGCACAGAATTGGCTGATGTGGTTGTGGAGGTTTAGAATTCTGGCAATCTGCTGATTCCAAGCTGGAGACCCAGGAAAGCTGGTGGTGTCGTTCAGTCCAACTGTGAAGGCCTGAAAACCAGGATTGCCATGTCTGATGGCAGGAGAAGATGGATGTCCCAGGTCAAGCAGAGAAAGCAGATTGACCTTTTTGTTCTACTCTTTAGTGGATTGAGTAATGCCCACCTACATTGATGAGAGTCATCTGTACTCAGTCTACAGATTCAAATGCTAGTCTCTTCCAGAAACATCTTCATAGGCACACCCCAAAATACTGTTCTACCAGCTGTCCCGGCATCCTTAGCCCAGTTAAATTGACACATAAAATAAATCATCACGACTTGCTTCCCTCACTCCCCACCCAATGTAAAATTAAAAATTAAAAAACACTATATCATAAGGTTTTGGAAATGAAAGAAAATGCACACATACACCAAAGTTAAAATACCTTCTTCCTAGCTTATCTGTTCTTCTCCATCTTTGTATATGTGGCCCTCAGCATGAAATGTAAGGAACTAAGGACCTGGTTACAGGTCTTGTTAATGAGCTTACTGTGTTGGTTACATTTATAGTAGCACTCCACTCTTGACCTGGTAATAGTTCTGAAATAAACTACAATGGAATTGCATCTTTTATGCATCCGCACAATTTAAATGTGTATTGACACCCGCAAACTACATTTGCTTATTTGGAAGTTACTCAGGGCACTCAGAATTGAAAGGCACATGTTTGGATACTATGTTTCTGCCCGTAAGTGCACAGATGCTGTTTCCCTCTAGGAAAAGGGGAATGGTGCTTGAATGGATCTGAAGGGCTTCACCTTTCAGAAGAAATTACTTCTTCCCCTTCCTCAGGTGATTACTGCTTTCCCTGGCCTCTAGACTATAGTCAACTCTTGGTTCTTATTCAACATTAGGTTGTGGATTAACCCTCGGGAAGAAGTTAGGGTTAGTAGATGAATGAAAAAAAAAAGTGATACAAATTAACAAAAATATCTGCATTTTAGAGGAAAACTATTTGAAAGTATATACCAAGGATGCAGGGCCAGTGCTGCGCAGCCACTTGTAAACACTCCTGTCTGCTGAAACCCCCCTTTTTTCATCCATCCATGCAGGGAGGGAAGGACCACAAGATCCATCCAGTGGCTGGAGAGTTGTGGCCAGTTGTAACGGTGCACATTCTCTTTCCTTTAGGTTTTGGGCCAAAGTGTTCTTAACTCTCCCTTCTGCTGACATTTTATGTTCTTTGACTCTGAGAGTAGGGAGAAAGCTAGGGATGTGCTCTGCGGTACAAAATTTGAATTGTGTTTTGTTTGTTTGTTGTTGTTGTTTTTCCAAAAACCCAGGACCAGGGGCTTTTAATTTAGTGCTGGGACAGTGAGGAGCCAAGCTTGCAGGGCAAGAATGGGGAGGAAAAGCCACTGAAGGAGCTGACATCAAGAGGGTGGGTAATTTACCTACAGAGCCGTGTGGCTTGACTGTGATACATGGGACCTGGGGTGTGAGACACGGAGCAGTGACATATAGCACGGTGGGCTGGCGGAGAAGCACTGAGTGATTGCGGTAGAGGTGAACACGGGCTGCTAGCAAAAACAAGATCAGGCTGGTGCTGCACTCTATCACCTAAACCATCTGCTGGATGGCTTAGAAAGCAGAGGGCCATTTGCTAAGTGACAACTGATGTCATTTTATTCTAATGTTCAACAAAAGAACAGCTCTGCCAAGAAGCAGACAATAATAACAGACTATTTTGCCACTTTTCATCAAGCAATTTGTATGATGTTTTGAATCCCTTAAGTATGATTCTTGTGTTATACTTATACTTTGATAGCATCTGTAGAACAGGAAATGTGTCCCTAAATATTAGATGTCATTTTAAGGAAATTACTGTTGATCAAATCGGTTGTAGGCACAATTTCACCTGGATTTTTTCGGCTGCTATTGGGGTTACCTGTGTAACTCCTTCCACCTCTTGTGCTCTCAGCCATTCAGGCACCTTACCTGAATCATCTGTCAGCTGATGACATGTGGGTGCATCTCCAGATGGTGCCGGTGACTTGGACTTGACCTTAGTTCTGGGCTACCTGGAACTCTAAGCTGGTTATCTGCACATCTCAAAACCTGTAGCCAAGTGTTAGAAATTCCACAGGCCCCATACATGCCTTATCTTTGTATTTGGGAAGCATATATCTGCTCTGCCAAAAATGATGAGTATTGCTTCAGGAGAGGCTGGATTTTCCTCAGAGTTCGGATCAATATCACTGTTGGTCTCTCTCTCTCTCTCTCTCTCTCTCTCACACACACACACACACACACACACACACAGACTCACAAATGATAATTCCTTAAGCAGGAGGCTTTGGCTTGATCTCCTCAACATTTTACCCTTGTCTCTGTCATGGAGACATCTACACATGGTTTATAATACTGGATAAATTCTTACATTTAAACCAGATGGGTAAGCTTGTTTTCTTTTTGCTCCACCCCTTCCCCCTTTTCTTCTTAGAATTTCAGATTTCTGTTACCAGGCCATTGTTCTAGTTGTCACTGTTGTTCTTGGTGGTCGACAACTATAGTCAGAGATAGAAAAACTACTACAGTTTGCTGAGGCCTTGTTAGTTGCCACAAACCGTACAGGTGCTTATATGGAATCGTGGTTCTCCTCTTTTGCACATCATGGCCCACATAGAAATCAGTGATACATTTAGAGCATAGTGATAAAAATGGAGGAGGGGGAGGTCTGAACCTGGAGGCCAGGGGCTTAGAGCTCCAACTGTTTTAGGTCAGAATCCTGATGACTGAGGAGACAATATTTCAACCCACCCTTATCCCTTTGGTAGCATGACAACAAGTGATGGCTCCGATAGAATATTTCCTTTATCCTTCACAATAATACTTATCATCTGTTAGTTGCTTCACATATTCACATATTTAGTAAACGGTAAAGCCAGGGCTTGAATATTGTCTGTTTGATCCCAGGCTATTTTTTTCGTATCACAAATCAACCTGCTTCTATAGCTGTTGATGCTGACTTGATCGGCCTTGGAGATGTAGGTGGTGTTCTAGCTAAAATGCAGGTGGACCTGGGTTCTGAGTGGCAGTCTGACACACGAGTCAGGCATCAAAGAGTGATAACCCTATGTGCTTTCACATTTGGCTCTGCAAAGATCAATCCCAAAGTCCTTCATCAGTCCTATGAAGTTGTGTGTCCTATGAAGTCCTACGGATTGGTGGCCCGTAAGCTATTTCTTTTTTTTTTAAATATGAAATTTATTGTCAGATTGGTTTCCATACAACACCCAGTGCTCATCCCAACAGGTGCCCTCCTCCATGCCCATCACCCATCCTCCCCTCCCTCCCACTCCCCATCAACCCTCGGTTTGTTCTCAGTTTTTAAGAGTCTCTTATGTTTTGGCTCCCTCCCTCTCTAACTGTAAGCTATTTCAATCTCCATCTGGCTTCATTCCCTGTTGGAGAGCTTGTCAAGGCAATCCGTCTCTAAATTTGAGTAAGCCTCTCTTCACTTACACTCCTTCAGGGGGGGAATCGAATTTCTTCCAGAGCGGGTTTGTTGGTTGTTTAGAAGGATGCAGGTAAGGCACAGGCAATTGCACCTTTATCCCTGAACTTTAAAGAAGCCAGAGATTTCAAAAGAAAGTAAATCTTTTAATCCTTCTACAGCTACTTTCCCTTTTACTAAGTAACTGGCATTTAAAAGAAACTGTTATTGAACATGCCTTCTGAGCCCTTTTGTAAGCGTTAACAAGAACTTCTCCTAAGAGACAAGAGCTCCCGTCTTTCCAAAAGATAGGTCCCATTGTGAGTATTTAAGGAAAAGTCATATTTAGTCAAAATAGGCAATTATTTTTATTTCACCAGAAGCAAGCTCAAAATAATACCAAAATGCATTTGTAAGCCAATCGGCAGCTTCAGGCCTTGAGAACTCCTTTTGGGCCAGGTGTGGGGGAAGGTGGTCCAGACAGCATCCTGAAGGGATGCTCTGTCAGCACCTGCCAGTACACACTAGAGCAGGTAAGGAAGTTTGAAGAATGCCAACCCGTACCTCTGCCATAGCCAGGGAGTTGGTACCAAGGGAGAAGCTCTATCATTGACAAAAGTGACCAAAACATAAAAACTTAGGAGGAACCCAAAAAGAAATATATGGGACCTGCATTAAGAAAATAATAAAAGTTGACTGAGAAATCTAAGTGAAGGTTTCACACAAGGATAAATATATAATATTTCTTTCTTTTTTTAAGTTTGCTTATTTTGAGAGAGAGGCAGACAGAGCAAAAGTGGGGGAGGGGCAGAGAGAGAGGGTGACACAGAATCCGAAACAGGCTCCAGGCTCTGAGCTGTCATCACAGAGCCTAATGCGTGGCTCAAACTCACAAACCCCGAAATCATGACCTGAGCCGAAGTCAGACGCTTAACTGACAGAGCCACCCAGGTGCCCCAGTATATAATATTTCTCAGTGGAAAGACTAAATAGAGCAAAAGTACCAATTCTTTTCTGTTGAATATTGTGATTTATCATGGGAAATGAATATGTGGTCTTCCTCCAGTTCCTGGCACAGAACTCCTAAAACCCTTTGAATTTCCTACTGATAAGAGCAATGAAGGTATCTGTTCTTATTCATAAGAAGCCTCTTTCAGCCACTCCTGAGTTTATACTAGGGGTAACTGGAAAGCCAGAAAGTTTGGGGGCTGGATGCCAGGTGATGAGATAGTTGGAACTTTCAGTCCCACCCCTCAGCCTCTAGGACAAGGAAAGTGACTCAGTCACCAACGGCCAATGATTTAATCAACCATGGCTATGTAATGAAAGACCCATAAAGACCCAAAAGGATGGGATGTGGAGAACTTTGGGGTTGGTGAACATGTGGTATTGGAAGGGTGGTGCATCTTTAGAAGCTATGGAAGTTCTACCCCTTCTCCCACATACTTTCCTTATGCATCTCTTCTATCTGGCTGTTCCTGAACTGTATCCTTTTATAATAAAGCAGGAATCTAGCAAATAAACCATTTTCCTGAGTTCTGTGAGCCCATTTAGCAAACTAATGGAATCTGAGCAAGGAGTCATGGGAACTCTTTATAGATAGCCAGTCAGAAGCACAGGTGACAGTCTGGAATAGTGATTAGCATCTGAATTGGAAAAGGGGTCAGTCTTTTAGACTGAGCCCTCAAGCTATGGGATCTGACATGATCTCCAGGTACAAAGGGTCAGAATTGGCTTAAATTGTAGGCCATCCACCTGGTGTCACAGAAAAGCCTTGTGTGGAGGAAAAAAGACCCACACACTGGATGACCAGAGTACAGAATTATTGAGAATGGAAGAGAAATGCACAGATTTGTTTTTCCAAAACAAATACATACCACTAATAAAATTCTTAAAAAAAAATTCTATGAGATTGATGGATGTATTAGCCCTCTCCAGAGAGAATCAATAGTATAAATACACACACACACACACACACACACACACACACACTCATAAGAGGAGATTTATTACAGGAATTGACTCATGTGATTATGGAAGCCAAGAAGTCCCATGATTGGCCTTCTGCAAGCTGGAAAACCAAGAAAGTTGCAGGTATAATTTAGACTGAATTTGAAGCCCTGAGAGCCAACAGAGCTGATGGTGTAAGTCCTAGTCCATGTCTGAAGGCCCAAGGACTAGAAGCACCAATATCCAAGGGCAGAACAAGATGGAAGTCCCAGTTTGCAAATGGAGCAAATTGCCTTCTCTCTACCTTTTTGTTCTACTTGGGCCCTCAGTGGATTGGATGATACTCAGACACAACGGTGAGGGTGAGCCTCTTTATCAGTCTGCCAATTCTACCATTCTCTTCTAGAAACACCCTCACAGGCATACTCAGAAATCATGTTTTGCCAGTTCTCTGGGCATCCCTTAGCCCAGTCAAGTTGACACATAAAGCTAACCATTACGGGGGGGGGGGGGGGGGGGGGGTTAATGGGAGAAAGGAATTTGATAAAGCTACACAAAAAATAGCTGTGAAAATTTGAAAGTGAGAATTCTGTCTCATCCAGCACCAAACTGTTAATGAAGTCACAAGAATCAGAATCCCAGGGTGGATGCAAGAAACGACATACAGAAAATGGAACTGTTTAGACAACCCTAAAACTGAGGCCAGTCTAAATACATTTTTCAACAACTGGTTTCCTAAGAATGGACTATTCAAAAAAAAATCATCAAGTTCTGTCCTCATATCTCATCATACACCAGAATTTCACTTATATCATCAAAAAGAAAATATAAGTGAGTATTTAACTGATAAAGAAGAGATTTTTGAATACTAAAAAAATATACATAAAGTCAACAAGAATGGTAACTTTGGCTGTATGTAAATCTTAAAATTTTAGAGGTCAAAAGTCACTCCTCATTTCTGTGCCATGCTGCCTAAAATTCCATTCTTTGTTTTAGAGTAAGGCATTGAGAACCCAGGAGTCTTCCATCAAAATCTAACCCTCAAGAGTCAGAGATGAAATGCATAGAAGCATGTACCACATGGCTGTATTGGTTAATGTATTGAAGCACTTCTATTCTCACTTGTAAATAGCAACTTCCTTGGGACCCATCCAGTGCCTTCTCTTCACCGCTTTGGCCACTGACCCTTCCACAAGTTTCATCCTGACCGCCCCAGGAGCTGGCAACTAGAGGAGCCTTGTCTGCCCTGAAAGGGCCATGAGGCTTTAGAACCTCCACCTGTGTCCCTTCTGATCCGTGAAGGCCTATGTCAAATCATTTGTCACGTTTTTATAATATTCTCCCCTGCCAGGTGGCATGACACATGGGTCATTGTTAAGGTTTGGTTGATGTAGTAACTGACATTTTGGACAGAAAATAGGGCTCTGGAAGCATAGGTGAAAAGTCAGGTATGCCTTGATGGATGCAGGGTAAAACAGCAGGTCTCAGCAAGAAGGATGCTAAGAGTGACTGAGGCATCCAGAGGGCAAGCAGGTAGTTCCTGATCTGTAGAGGAAGCTTGCACTAAAAAGAAAAAGAGGGGGAAAATTGAATACTGAGGATTCCTCATGCTACACCTCTCCAAATTCATAATTTTACCAACAGCTCACCGGGTAACTGGGCCAACTTCGAGACCGCCTACTCTGGCATTTCGTTCTGGGTGAATTAAAGTTGTACCAAGCCAGGAGGGACAGTCCTCCTGCAGGACAGGAGTGAAACACAGAAGACACAAAGTGTGGAGTCTTTGTTGGTCACCACAGCCGCTCTGGTTTGTGTAGGAGAGGGGGTATGGCAGGTAGCAGGTGCATGAGGACCAGGAATGCCAAATGTATGCCCTGCTTTGCACAGGCAGGCCTGCACCAGGAAAACCGTCCCGCCCAAATTGGTAAAAGCACACCACCACTGAGAAACGTGAAGAAGGAAATCCAATGCCATTTTGCCTTTATAAATCTTGATGGCTGGGGTTTGGCGTTTCTCTTTTGTTGGGGAAGGAGAAGAGCGTTTCTTTGATACAGAACAATAGAGTTTGAAAATTTTTTAAGTCATTTTTTTTTCTTTTTTACTTCCTTTGATGTTAAAAGAAAAGATCCTAATAATGGAGTTTCGTACCAAGAGTCATTAGACCAAAGTATCTGCCTGAAGCAAAATTTTATGGCCAAGTTGTGAACCTGCAAACAGAACCTTAACTATTGTGATAGGAGCTGACTGTAGTAATAAAAGCGAATTTGTTAAATAAAATATGTTTATAATTCACTGGGCTCAGAATCAGGTAGGTGGGAAGAAACCTCCTGTGAGTTGTAATGATTTTGCAAAATAGCCAAAAGAGCAGTTCACTCGGTAGGCAGGTAGAGGAGTACATGCCCTATGTCATTATTACAGTGTGTGATTTCATTTATTCATGGGGTGCCAGGGATGCGTGGCCCTTTTGAGCTGCTAAAACACAGTGGACAAAAGCCAGAAAATGAAATGAAATCCTGGCCTTAAAGAGACTGCAATTGAAATGTGTAAGCAAGTTCAGTTTGCCTGATGACAAAAAGCACAGAAAGAGCATTAATGCAAGAAGGTTTTGCAGATCCTGATGGATTTTAGCACTGATTTTGAAAGAGGGTTGGAAGGACAGGATATAGATTCATTTGGAAGTTATTGTGGGCGGCCAAAGCAAAGGGAAAGAAAACAAGGCACAGCCAAAATGTTAGAATCTCACTGGGGCATAAAGACTAGAACCAAACAAAAGAAGGAACAAGGCTTAATACTGCAGAGGATAGAACTCAGAAGTTCTTTTTCTATAGGAAAAAAAATAGCTTGGCTAGTGTATAAAGGAAGAAAAGCCACTCTAGCTTTTCTTACAGACGGATAACCTATGTAATCACCATCAGTAAGTAAGATGAGGATCAAACACAGGTTGAAAGTACATAAGAAGAGAAGCACAGCTTAGGAAAGGTTGTGCCTCCATACCAGCCCAGGTATTTCTGGTTGCTATAAGTGTAATAGCAAAGCAGCTTTAAAGAGAGGGGATTGGAGGCTGAATTGTGTCCCCTCCCCAAATTCCTATATTGGAAGCTGTAATGCCCAGAACCTCAGAATGTGACTGTATTTGGAGATGGTACCTCTAAAGAAGTGAACAGGTTAAAATGAGGCCACTAGATGGGTCTTCCTGCATTCTGACTGGTGTCCTTATAAGAAGAGATTGGGATACACGGGGACTCCAGAGATGTGTGTACCCAGCACGAAGACGGTGCAAAGAAAGCAAGAAAGATGGCCATCGGCAAGTCAAGGAGAGAGGCCTCACCAGAAATCGCACCTGCTGACACCTTGACCTCAGACTTCCAGTCTCCAGAACTATGAGAAAAGAAATGTCTCTTTCAGCCACCTAGATGAGGGTGTGTGTTATGGCTGCCCTAGCCAACTAATACAAACAGAGGGTGGGAGAGAGGTCAAGAGAAAAGGAATAAAAGAACATTTAAAATAGCAATAAGAAGGAGAGGAAGAAGCAGCAGTAGCATTCATTGGAAACCTGATTAATAGTACTCCTGAAAATGACATAGAAAGACATCTCTCTGACCTTAGAAATACATACTCACTTTGCAGAAAAGAGAACATAAGGCCAGCAAGAACAAAATTACTATGCGATGTCAGTCAGTTGTTTCTTCCCCTAATGTTGGACTTCAGGTCTCCTGGCCTTGACCTTGGGCCCTCTCTCTCCACTGTACCCCTCAGGGCCTTGATGCGAGCAGGCTTGGAAGGCCACCACCTCCACACTGGGACTTCTGCACCCACGCTCCTGCTATGACTACGATAGTCTTCCCCAACCCCAAATGTCTTGTAATTCTCTCACTTGCAGCCTCAGCAGCCATCCTTTGTCCTCAGGTTCAAGTACAAACTTGTCCCTGAAGGTCATTATTTCTGGTCCTCAAGCAGAGCTGTGCTCTCTATTGCATCTAGACCTTCTTGTGCCGCCCTTCTGTCCAGAGCTTTCCCCACCTGCCCTCAGTCCCTGCTCTTTGGATAGCAAGCTCTTCTACATTTTTCAAGTCTTTGGGTCTTCTTTAGAGATCACTTCTTCCAAAGCCCAGATTCTGGATTAGCTGGTTTTTTTTTTCTAAATTCTCCCCATAATTCCCATTTTAGTGCTCATCGTATTATATTGTAATTGAGACTCCAATGGGCCATGAACTGGATAGGAGCAAACACCAAGATTGTCTCACGCCTAATAAATAAAAGGTGAGGGAGTTATGTTATGTTTCAGAGATGTTTCACTTGCTATTATGTATGTTTTAGGGAGGTATCATTTTCACTGCCCTGGATTTCAGCAGACATTTGTTAATCTGACTAGCCCATTGTTCCAGGTAGATGCTTAATAAATACTAGCTGAATAAATGAAAAACCAGGTTATCACAATACGCACTATCAGAAAGCAGGAGGGAGGTTGCATATCATAGCTGCCTGAGCTTTATCAGTGATTTTTACATCTGACCCATTTTACTCTTCTTCACCCAAAGAAACTGTATGACCACAGAACACAGGATGGAAGTGTTCCTGGAGGTCATATAGGAAATGGGACTGCTGAGAAGAGGATTAAAAGCCTTGAGGAAGAAGTAGAAGAATTTTGGGAGGCTTCTGGAATGGGTATTTCTAGGACCAGTCCAGTTCTGGCCCTGCCAGACCAGGTGGACAATATCCCCAGGGAGCTCAGGGAAGAGGGGCAGAGGTAGGCTTTTTGTCTAACTGTCTTCAAATCTAGCCAAAGCCCTGCACACTGAGAGGTTAGATGATTTCCCCAAGGTCATGAGGCCAGCCAGGTGGACGGGTAGGAGCTAGGTTTGGAACCCAGGAAGTGTAGCTCCACTTGATGGTAAGATGAATTTCCTGAATTTTTCCACTGATGAGAAATGGTGGTTGAGGGTCCTAGACCCAGACTTCCTCCCTGGAGGGGTTGAGTTGTTGCTCTGCTTCTTGCACATTTGACACATTGGAGAGACCCAGCAGGCCCCTTCAGAAGGAAGGATTTTTGTCTCTGCACGTCCAGATTCTTACCAGTGGAATGTCACCAGTCAGAAGAGGCAGGTGGCAAATTTAAGTAATTAGTGAAAATCAGGACTCACAGTCTTGAGAATAATTAATGTTGTCTTCTAATCTCTTTCCTCTGGGGGAAATTTTGCATATTGCTTAAAAGAAATGTCATCTACGCCTCACTGTTTCCAGAACCTTGCTGTGAATAACAGCACTTCCAGAGCCTTGCAGAAGCATCGTTTAAAGGGTCTTTACCTCAATTACCAGCCAAGCCCATACATTTCCCTGCAGATCTGATACCACATAGGCCCCTGTAATGGTAGAACTTGCAGGAATGATCAGATATGTGGTTACAAGGTGTCAGGGAGCCTCCTGTCCTCCATTGCCAGTTGGCACCTAAAGAGCAGTGATTGGGACCCCACAGAAAAATACAGCCCAGATGTTTTGAAGAGTTACAGAGAAGCTTCACAGGAATGATACTGCATGGTATACAGGGAAGGATGAGAAGAATATTCACAGGCAAAGAGGGGCAGAGATTGCAGACAGAGAAACAAGAACAACAAAGGGAAAAGAGGTGAAAATGCAGGAAACAAACAAGGAAGAGACCATTGTGTTGGGTTTTCTAAAATGAGAGAGGACAAAAATTCTGCAAAGGGAGACTACAGGTATTTTGTGGTGAACCTTTGAGTTCAGCCAAAGAAATGGGTTTGATCTGGAAGATATTAGAGCATCACTGAAAAAGTTTTTGAGGAAAGGCATGCCATGAGTATCTTAGAACTGGAAGGTATCTCTCTCAAGGGAACAGAGAAGAGAGAGGACTTAGCCAAGGGAAACCCAGAATTAGGAGCCAGGTCTCTTGACCCACAGTCCAGGGCTCTGTACACTGATTACCCCCTCTTGCCAGTCCATTAATTATGTCTGATCGCATGGCACCTAAGTGGTATTGGCCATAGTTCCTTTCTGTTTGTTGTTTTTTCTTTATCAGACTCCCATCCCCACTTCATAAATAAGGTGTGCTCAAGTGGGTAAGAAGCAACTAGAAAGCTACCGTGTCTTGGTGGCTTAGCATGTCCCAGGCCCAGAGTTAAATGCCTTCTATACATTTTCTCATTTGATCTTCACCGTATCCCTATTACCCACCTAATAATTGCTCAGAGACTCTGCCAAAGATCTCACAATCACAAAGAGAGGAGGTCAACAAGATATGGAAGTATCCTAAGTGTTTGTTGATGGATGAACAGACAAAGAAAATAGATAAAAACGTACATGCAATGGAATATCGCTCAGCCTTTTAAAAGGCCACTTGCAACAACATAGATGAAACTGGAGCATCTTACACTAAGAGAAGTAAGTCAGACACAGACAAATACTGCGTGATCTCACATGTGGAATCTGAAAAAGTCCAACTCATAGAGGTAGAGGGTACAATGGTAGTTGCCAGGCTGGGAGATGGAAAGATGCTGGTCAAAAAGTAGAAAGTTTCAGTTATGCCGTATGAATAGGTCCTGGACACCTAGTGCACAGCATGGTGACTATGGTAAGTAATACTGTATTGTTAACGTGAAATTTGCTAGGAGTAGATCTCACGTGATTTCACCACAAAAAAAAGGTAACTGTGTGATGATGGATGATTAGCTTGATTGTAGCAATCATTGTACAATCTTTATGCATAGAACATGTTGTATCCCTTAAGTACTATATAAACAATTTTTATTTGTTGATTATACCTCAGTAAAGCTGGGAAAGATAGTAGATATTCATGAGGGGGAAAAAGGAAGCGAGACTAGGATTCCACCATTGATGTCCTTTCTTCAAAAACCAAGGTCCTTCCACTATGCCTTTAGCAGAGGGTGATGCCCAGGGTCCTTTGAAGATCCCTGAAATCAAAATATGTGGACATGATTCCACTTTTCCCATGACTGAATGCCAGTTGTCCCCATCCTGATGTTGTTCTGACCACTGTAGCCATGACAGGGAATTGATCCACACCTGCCTGGCTCACTTCCTTATGATGTCTCTGCCAGCATGTCTCTGCATGCAGATGTCTCTGCAAGTGGTAGGTGATGCTTATTCTGATGAGCACAAGCAGCAAGCTCTTGTGCTATGGCCATATACAATTCAGCTCCCCTACTTATGGGCAGAGAGAAATCATATGTGTATTGTAAGCTGATAGAAACCAGCCCCCCCCCCCCACTCTGGGCCAAATAAGACTTGAGAGGGGTGGGCAGAAGAGAGAGAGAATGAGATCCCCTTCCACCATTCGACTCAAGGTCATATATCCTAACATGAGACTGAGAAAGGAGGTAGAAAATTGCCATTCTTGGGCCATCTCAGTCCTGGGGTGCTTTTTATAGTGACAGCATATCACCCCATGGAGTTAATTCTAGCATTTAAGAGTATATTTTTTTCATAAAATATAACCCTTCAATTCAAACCAACTTCAACCTGTGCTGAAGAGAAGAAAGCAGTGGGCTGTTCAGTGCTGGAAGAAAAAGAGGTATGTTTTATACATCACCAACACAGTCCCTTCCTGAAGAGTTTTCCAGGGTAATTTGCACTACAGGACACATTTTCTTTGCATTCTGCCTTTAAAACCTAACCTCCAGTAAGATGTAAGTCCACTCTACTTTCAAACCATTATGGAGAACTCCCTTCTGCTTCTTTGATCTCTCCATATAATCTCTCACTTTTTGCTCTTCAAGTCCAAAGCCACAAGCTGTGTGTGGTGGTAAGAAACTCAGGGTTGATGAAAGAATTGGCTGGGGCTCAGAACACATGGCTTTTTTTTTTAAATGAAAAACCATCTAGTACCATTCTTCATTCATTCTACAAGCATTTTTTGAGCACCTACTTACGAGCCAGATTCTTTACTAGAAAAAGGGTACAAGAGTTGTGACCTAATTCGTGACCTGGTAAGTTTTATTATAGAAGAAAGCACAGAGTACATGGTTTTCTCTGTATTATATAAGGCATGTCATGGGCTACATTAGCATTTTGTTCTCATCCTGCCATTAAATTCACTTTAATCCTTGGTACATTAAAGTATTGGTAGTATTACTCCAATGTTATTTCAGTAGCAAAAGGAACAAACTCTTGCACTCTTTACATGCTCATTTGTTATGGGCTGACTGTTTGTGGTCCCCTCCAAATTTATACATTGAAGTCCTAATCTCCAGTCCTGTCTCTCCTGTTTTGCCATCATTTTTTTAACCCCCCCTTCCCCCACACACAAAGAAATCTGAGATATAGTACTCTCCAAGTCAAAAAGCATTGACAGCTTGTCTTTGTTTACTAAAATCCTTATATGAATTCCTCTGTCCAGCCCTCTGTAACATACTCGCAACCTCCTTTGCTTGCCTTCTTGCTGATGGATCCCCTGGCTTTACAGTGGAGACATGGGGCTCTCCAAGCATCCCCATGCTCCTGTTTCCTGCCTCCACACAGATCTCTCTGTGTCCTCCCTCTGGAATGTCCTCCTGCCTATATTTACCATCAAGGTTCATCTCAATAGCCATGAACCAGTCTCTGATCTCACCAACCATGTGTGACTTTTCCATCCTTTGAATTTCATTTGAGCATCCCTTTTGGAATTTCTCTGACTTCACCTTCCATTGAGTTATGTTTCTGTGTCTTAGACCTTCTCCTAGACTGTGGGTTCTTTAAAAACTGAAGGTGCTCCTTGGTCAATATGCTGCTCTGCCATTAGTAGGCAATTAAAGAGTCCCAGAATGAGGCTATGCATTTCTAAATCATTTGAAAGCAATCTCCAACCATACCTTTCCTTCTTGACTCTTTGAAGCATTGGTCATTCTCTGTATACATAATACAGGTATCTAATTGTGTGCTAGAAAATCTAAATTGGGATAGCCAAAGTTAAAACTCAGAATATTCCATGTAAATAGCCAGAGTCTCGTATTCTGTTAGAACGCTGAAAAATCTGAGGACCCTGGATCTCCCCTCACAGTGACCATTGGAAAGAGCAAATTTGCAGCTGCCTTCTTTGCAGGTCATATGCCTGCTCCAGTCTTCCACAGTTACCTGTGTCACCCACCAGGTCCCCTGGTTGTTTGAATCTGCAAGCCCCTGGTCTAAATCATGTGTGGCTTTTGCCATTTCCAAAGAACCTAGCTTTGGAGGTTGGGCAGAACAAAAATCCTACACTTAAAGCCTTGCAAGTCATTTTTTAAAAAATGCACTCCTCTCAATACTAACACTGAGAATCCTGAATGATTTCTTGATGTACTTCTTCTTTCTGAAAAGGTGTCTCCAAGTACCTTTAGAAATTGTAAATCGACAGCACGAAAGTCAGCAGCACAAAGGCAGCATGAAAGTCACTTCAATGAATATAAAAATAAAACAAAATTGTAACATGTGAAAATGTCAAACCCTCATTAAAATACTGGAAATGTCATTTAATAAAAGAAGCTTGGAGATTCACATTGTTAAACTGAGATATTGAGGAACCTTATGCACATATTTTTAACACATAATCAAGAGAAAGAACTGAACTGGGAACTGTAAGGAAAATAATTTTGCCATATGCACCCCAAAATGTAGTAAATAAACAATGAGCAGAGATATGTATTTACTCTTTGAATACAACATCAGGTCCCCAGAGCTGTGCGACAAGTCAACAGTGTGTATTGCATTGAGAAAAAGAACTCACTTTATTAAACATCGACAACGAAATCCTCTACAAATGTCTTCTCTAATAGAAATCACCTTCACTGCTAATTCGAAATTTGGAGGAATAGCCTTTTATTAAACTACTTACAAATAGCTTTTTAGACGTCAGAATATATAATCATAAATCAAGCCAAGATTATTGCATTAGCCTCAAATAGACTCAGTCAGAGAACCGCAGTGGAGGTTTTTTAATGCCCTTCCTTCCAATTTTACCCATAATACCTTGCAATGCAACTTAATTTTGATATTGAGTCTTTCATAAAAGTTCTATCTTTACTAACTCAGATAACACTGTTAGAAAATTTAAATGAAAAACGAAACATGGCAAGGAGAAAAAATTAACAGAGATAGTCAAGGGACTCCAGTTACAGCTTCGAGTGAAAATAGAAAATATATGGGAAGTCAATGATGAAGTGAGACAGAAAAGCAGGCTCCTATGTTTAAGCTGCTTAGTAAGTGAATTTTCACCAGCTGTGGACTACTGGCTTGAATAAACAGAACAGAGATCATGGAAGAAGTCTGCCATAGCATGAGGGAGTAGCAGGAAAGCATTCAAAACAAAATGGGCATTATAATCGGACTTTGCAATGATCTTTGAGTGCATTTCCAACCAGAGAGTGTATCTTAATGGCCGAGAGCATAGCTTTGGAGTTGGATTTCCTGGTGAGAGAGGGCAAGTTACTCTCTGTCCCTCTGTTTCCTTATCTATAAATTGGAAATAACAATGCCATGCCATGGAGCTATTGTGTGGTTAAAGGAGTTAATGCATGCAACATACTTAGGACAGCTCTTGTTACCCTGGCATCCTTCATGTTGGCATCAAGGTAGATTGATACATTGAAAAGTCTAACTAGGTATTAAGCTTCAGAACAAGTGTGCTCAATCTGTTGACTTATTCCCTTTGAAAAGGAACGTACAATGAAACAAGTCATAAAATAAAAATCCAACATTTTGGAGCAAGAAAATAAAAAAGATCTTTAAAATCACAAAAAAGAGGGGTGCCTGGGTGGCTCAGTTGGTTACGCGTCCGACTTTGGCTCAGGTCATAATCTCATGGTTCGTGGTTTGGAGCCCCACATCAGGCTCTGTGCTAACAGCTTGGAGCCTGGAGCCTGCTTTGGATTCTGTATCTCACGCTCTCTCTCTCTCTCTCTCTCTCTCTCTCTCTCTCTGCCTCTTCCCTGATCACACTCCATATCTGTTTCTCTTTCAAAAATAAACAAACATTTAAAAAAAAAAAAACAACCAAAGGAACCACTTAAAACCAAAAGCAAATGGCTCTAGAACTACTGGACCAGAATAAAATCAAAACATCAAGGTGTTTTCCAAACTAGAAGTAGAATGGTTTTTTAGGTAGGTTCAGTCCCTGGGAGAGAGGCAAATAACTATGCACACAAAGTCAAATGATTAATTTGTTATCAGAGACAAGCTGTGAGTCTAGTTTTATTGTTCGTCTTTTCCACATTTGGATGTGTTGTGCTCCTCTTCCATGATCTGGCTTTTCCGTTCAGCCCTTGCCATAGACATGTTTATTTGGAGATGTATTTGCCCTTTGCTCACAGTGGGTTTGGTGGCAGTGGATCACAGGTGGTGCTGCAGAGTATCTGTGTTCCAAGGAAATGGTTCTGACTCGAGGCCAAAGCAGTTCTCAGAAACCATTTAAAGACCTTATGTGGAGACGAGGCCAGACTCATCAAGCAGACATTAGTGGACTCTGATAACAAGAAACAAAGGAACTAGACGAGTCTCACACCTACCCTGAGAGCAAAGATCAGGACCTGCTGTGAGTACAAGTGACAGGAACAGACAAGAACCAAAAAGGAAACAAAACAAGTATCCAAAGCTCCAGACAATGTATCAAGAACCATGCTATCCAGAACAGAACCGGTACATATGAGGAGGTCTATAGATAAATGCAGCGATTAATGACTGAGTAAATAAATGAAAGAAGGGATCATGGGAAAGCAAGCAATAGGACAGATAGAGGTGTGGGTGGGGAAGGTGGTCCTTGATAACACATGAAAGTGGCAAGGAGCCTCCTTTAAGATTGGAGGGGTGATCAAGTGTGGCTAGCCAGGGAAATGCCAGTGTGAGTACACAACGCATTGTGCTTGCTTCAGTAGGGAGTAAGAGGGAAAAAACCAAATTGTCATTTATAACCTACCTCTCCTAAACCTAAACAGCTTCTTCCCTTTGCCAAGTGCCCTTTTCTTCACAGGTCTCTAAGCAGCCCTTTGCAACGCCAGCTCCCCAGGTTCCAGCTAGGTCTCATGGGAACGGCACGACACTGCTCCACTGTTGGTTATTCTCCAGGGCAAAATTCTCTGGGGTCTACCTTATTCCATTCCATTCTTGGCCTTGCTTAGGACAAAGGAGGGAGGGAAGGAAAAGGAGGAAAAAGGATAATAATTTTTTTTTTACAGATTTAAGTTGAGCTTTATTGAGAGGAAGAGACCAAGACTGTGTATAAATGAAAGAATGCTGTTCCTTCATATCTTAGTCTTTGTCAATATTCCTTATCCAGGATTTCCTAAGAATGGGGCCAGGGGATCGATGGTGTTGCAAGATCTCTCCTTAGGACTGAGCCCCTCATTTCCCCAGCTGCTTCAGCCGCTGACAACTTTTGATAGAAATTGCCTTTGGCCACAGGGCCATGCCTCCTCCCAGAGAGGAGCCCACAGCCAGTGACTGGATGATACAGAGATACAAAGATCATCTCAGTCTCCAAGTGCCACGTAGGATCAGCAGCACTGCAGGGTGCAGTGCAAATCCGCTACCACTCCTGACTTGCTCACTTCCCTGCAAGAAGCACACAATTGTCTGCCTCCGAACCTGTTTCCAGAGAGCCCAATCTAAGACATGGCATACCATGTTTAGAGACACGGTCATAGAAATTCCAATAGGAGAGAAAATAGACCTGCCGTCTATGCTACTTCGACCAACCATTGACCAGATAGTCATGATGTCTGGGGATGGTTAGCCTAAAGGAAGCCTTCTAAGCAGCAGTATTATATTTGGAAAAAAACAGAGCTCCCTTCCCCATGAGAAAGATAACAAAAGAAAGGAAGCTATCACAACAAGGACACAACTGCTACCTAGCAATAGTTTACGATTTCTCACATTGCTATGTAATTGGGATGTTCTCTCATTAAATATACAATAACATATAATCCCTTACTGAATCCAAACAATTTCAGTAATGTTATAACCCTCAAAAACTCAGCATGAGTAGTTTATGTAAAGCAGCAGATAGATGGACTTAACGACTGGCTTGGGATTTGGTAAAACTGCGTGGTGGTATTTGGATGATTGTGTCCAGGAATAATTGTTTCATTCATATTGAATACCAGGAAGGCCTTAGGAATTAAATAATTTATACTGAATTAAGTTAAATAATCTAGCCAACAAACCTAATGAATCATGAACTGCATTCTGATTGGTGGAGAGGAGACATTAGCCCCCAGAGAGTAGCTGTTTTCTCTACATAACCATCCAGGCATGCTACAGATAAATTTGCAAGTTGGCCAATATAGTTGCAAAAGATGAACCGACTGTACGAGATAGATACTGAATTCCCCAGAGTCTGAGCTGACCAGTGCTGACTTGGTGGTGAATACTAAAAAATTATTACAGAAACAATTTAAAGTTATGAACTCAATTTTATCAAATTTATGAAATCAATTCAAGTTATGCAACTGGAGAAATTAACCGTGCTGTTCATTGTAAGACTGTTAATTACTCTTAGGGAGAAGTGTGCCTTTAAAGAGACATACTTAAAGCAGAAATGTTAGATTGGCTTCTGTCAAAATATTGAGCATCCATAATGGGAAGGAATAGTCCAGGATGACAGTGGGACAATTTCTATGAAATATATATAAAATTACCTTTTATTTGCTGTAGCCATTTCGAATAGTCAACACTGAATATTATTTATCTCTGAAGATCTTGAAGAATATCACATAAAAGCTAAAGAATGAATGAAGAAGATAACTAGATGTTTGACATGTTTTCAATAAACACAGGTAATTTAAGAACTTACATGAGCTCTGCATGATGCCTGGGTGGGATTGTCATTATGTTAGAAGCTGGATGTTACAGAGTGTGTCCCCCTGAAGCTTTCGATTTCTCCAGGGAGGCTGTTTTCTTTTAGGAAAATAGCCACAGTATCAAAAGTCTTGCTTGGTCTGTAGCTAAGAGGCCCAGGAGGATGCTTTCCTTGGCAGCCGTCACCAGGACCCATAGAGAAGAGCTGTCTTTTCTGTTGCATTCTTTTTTTCCCAAGAGAGTTGAAATCATGATCAAAAACACCAAACATAAGATTTGCTAATTACCAAGTTTATTAAAGGAATACATAAGTTGGACAAGATTTTAAGACATCAGAAGACCTACCTGTCTGTCTCTTTAAGTGACTAGAAGTCACTACATTTTCTAATGCAGGGTAGAACATAACTTTGCAAGTTTTTTAGCTGTATAATTTTTTCCCAAGCATTCTCACAGACTATATATACTTTAGGTTTTTAGGTCATCTCTTTTTACCTGTTGGTTGCTTTTCTTTCCTTTCTTTAATAGAAGGCTTTATTTACCTCCCTGCCACATATCCACAGGAAGGGTCTAATCACCTTTCTGGATGTCTGGCCCAAAGGCCCTGCTGTCTCATTTTTAAGAGTGTCTACATCTAGGGGCGCCTGGGTGGCTCACTTGGTTAAGCGTCCAACTTCAGCTCAGGTCATGATCTCACGGTTTGTGGGTTCGAGCCCCACATCAGGCTCTGTGCTGACAGCTCAGAACCTGAAGCCTGCTTTGGATTCTGTGTCTCCCTCTCTCTCTGTTCCTCCTCTGCTCATGCCTTGTCTCTCAAAAATAAATAAATGTAAAAAAAATTTTTTTTTAAAAAAAGAATGTCTACATCTGGGTTTTCAGCACACATTCTTCTCATCTCATAGAGTGGATGTGCTTATCACAAGTTGGGTGTGACAGATAGATTTCCACGGGGGAATAAAACTGAGGATGTTTCTGAAAATCACACTTAAGAAATCAGAAAATGGGGGCACCTAGGTGGCTCATTGGGTTAAGCGTCCAATTCTTGGTTTTGGGTCAGGTCATGATCTCAAGTTTCGTGAGTTCCAGGCCCACGGCAGACTCCACACATGAGTGCGGAACCTGCTTGGGGTTCTTTCTCTCTGTCCCTCCCCTACTCATAATCTCTTTCTCTCCCATAATAAATAAACTTAAAAAGATCAGAAAGACATTTAACATTATTTACTTAGAAATGCATTTTAATAAGTATTAGTAACATCACACACTAAGATATCACACAGTGCAGAACCAGAAACTGTTGTAACAGTGTTAGGAGGGCAGAGACAGAGACAGAGAGACAAACTTCATCTGACAGGAATGCAACAAGAAAAAAATGTTTAGTAATAGTTGCTTTGAACAGCTTTCTCCCTGGTTTTTCATCCACACGTGCTGGCATCTTTTTAGACAATGTTAGAAGGGGTGATGACCTTTTCATTTGATACTAGTAATGGTAGTGCCGTGGTTACTGCAATCTAAAAGCAATGTCTACGTTCATTTGGACCCCCCACCACTCACTGGTTATGTGACTTTGGGTAAGTTTTCTCAAGGCATTTCATTCACCTGTCTTCATGACACCCAACGCGATGTGACTTATTTACTTACTGCTTTGCTTTGTTATCTCTCTCCACTCGAATATTTCCTTGATGGCAGAAATTGTGTCCTTTCTGTCTCTCCCAAACACCTAGAATGCACATAGGAGTCACGAAAATATTTCATGAAGGAATGAAGAAGTTAATAAATTTCCTTCAGTCCCAGCGTCTTCATCTGTGAAAAGAAAGTAATACTACCTGCCACCTTAGAAGGATAAGTTAGCATGCATAAATGAGATAACATACAGAGCAAAGCACAGTACCTGAGTATTATTAAGCAAATGTACAACAGTTTCTTTCCTATCTTCCTCCCCATTGCAAACCAGGTTAGCCTCGGGGTACGTTTACAGTGGTGATCCTCAACCATATGTCCTTCTTATAATAAATATTTTATAAAGTCCTTTGTACTATCCTAAAGTGTAAGTCACAGATACATAACCTACTTGTCAACATAATTTCAAAATATCTTGTTACATAAAGACAAAATTTTAAAGTGATGTGTGAAAAAGAAAACTCATGTGTTTTAACATTTAAATGTTCAGATTTGACTATACTAAAAGACCAAAAAGTCAAAAATTTCCAATATTCTCCCTGGAGTGAGTACCATGCCCAAGGATAACTGCTGGTTTGTCCTTTGCTGATGAGAAGTCGTTAAAATAAAAGCTAAACAAGGTGGAAGAAAGGACATGAGAACCAGAAAATTACATCAGAAAAAAATAAGATGCCCTGGGAAGGTGTCCCCCTTTACAGCTGGGCAAGTTATTATGAAGCCCAGCGACCAGCAGAAGAGCCCCTGAGTTTTCACATGCTGCCTGAGAAGTCTACAAAATTATCTTCTGTCAAACCTAATACTGCAAAATGCACTTGTGTATTCACCAATGCACAAAATGTTGGAGACACAAAGAAACCTACAGATCATTGGCTTCAACCTCTTTGTTTTATGAGTGAGGAGATGGAGTCCAGTGAGCATTAGTGAGAAGCCTTTTTGCCTGTTCACCAGATCACATCTTAGTATAATGAATGATGAATCCACTTGAATTAGGGATACTGTATGTCTTGCATCAAGCTGCTATAACAGAATGCCACAGATCGCGTGGCTTATAAACAACATCTGGAGGCTTGAAGTCTGAGATTATGATGTCAGCATGACCAGGTTCTATGGAGGGCCCTCTTGTAATTGCATCCTCCAACGGTGGAAGGGGTGTCTTTTGTAGAGGCGCTAATCCCGTTCATGAGGGTCCTGCCTTGTGACCTATGACCAGTGGTTAGCAGCTGGAACCTGAAGAATATTGAAAGTTTGATCACCTCTTTTTTCATGTCATGCAACAAACTGGAAGGTTCGCTGACCACACTCTTGTGTTTGTCCTCGTGGAGGATGCTAAAGAAAACTACCTTGTCTTTGGTCTTGAGTAAACTGGGTGTTTTTCCTGTGATTTGTAGCAGGTAGATCTCATTTTTCCAAGTCTGGTGTCAATTTTTAAAATGTATTATATAGGTCCTCTCAATTACTGTGTGCTAATTAATGTGCTAAACTCTCTCCTAAAACATTAGGTCAGTTAATATGCCCTGCTTGCATCTGGGGCTTCCCCAGTATTGTGGTACCAGCGTCAGTGTTGGGTCAAACAGAACTGAGCTTGAATTACAGCTTCTCCGTTTATTACTTGGATGACTGTGGGAAAATATTTATCTCCATAAGCTTCAGTTCTTTCATCTTAAATGGGAGTTGTAACTTCTACTTACTAGGTTATCAGAAAGATTTAAGTGAATTATGCATACTAAATACATGTTTACAAACATTTAAGGCTCTTCAAGCCCTTATCAACTAAAACTTTTTAAGGGTTTATTGTTGGTTATATAGATGTCTGAGTTTGGGAGCAAAGGGTTAGGTTCGTGTAATGTGGTCATTTAGTGGTATTCCCCCTTCCTAACATCACTTGGTTTCCCTTTTGTAGAATTGCTTCTTTGGAATTCCATGGGGCATTGGTGGGTTGGTAAATCCAGGTGCCCGTTTCCCACTTAGAAGCTAGAATCTAAGGAGGCCAGATCCTGCCTCCCCCTGGCCCAGGCAGTCAGAGCCTGGGCTGGTGACTTTTAACACGGCCAAGCAGATACTCTCCTGGAGAAGTTGAATTTTGAGCATGGGCCAAAGAAATGGCTGAACTTACCTATTTCTTGTGGTAACAAAATTCCTCCTGCTGCAGCTAAAACTAAGGGCCTCCCCTTTATATCCCGGGAAAAGGTATTGAACCCACACCATCAAAAACAAATAAAAAATGTGTTTCTGACTGGCTCAGTTTCAGGGGCCTGAGGAAGACCTGAAAGCAGTCACCAGCTGTTGTTAGCCAGGTGTGTGTCCTTTTGCTCCCAGTCAATTCTATGTATCTGCAGTCAAAACCAGATACAGGTGTGGGAAGCCTGTCTCATGATTCCAAGCCTCTGAGTCCTGCCAGTTGCCATGGACCAGGTTGTAAGGGTTTCCACCACTGTGGAGCCAAGATGACCTTTAAAGAACAAAAAAAGATACCGGTCATGGAAGTCAACGGACCAAGAGCCACACTCGACCATTTTTCCTCTGGTCAGTTCTCCTCATTGCTCTTGTATCTTTACAGTGACACACAATGGTGTGGAGTACATGGAGTAGAATGGGAACCCGGACTAAAGAGAAAAGTAGAGTAAGAAGTTCAGAATATTTCCCTCTGTCAGCTAGTGTGTGGGTACAGCTTGTTCATTTCAGCTTGTTTATTTTTCTATCATGTCCATGGGTATTTGGGGAATGCCTTCTATAGGAACATGGTCAAATAAAGCATATCGTTAACCAAAATGACTGTAGTTCAATACACCCACAAATCTATATGGCAGAAATACTCAAAAATCCTCCCATCTTTGAAAAAATTGTTCTTACAAAGTCTCCTCAAGAACAAAGTAAGTTTTCTGTACTTTTAGTGTGTTCTCCTTGAGTCTCTACAGGGACCTCAGGAAGCCAGGGATGGATGTCTTTAAAATGTCATTAATATCTGGTGCTTGGGATGAGTAAGCAGTGGGTTCAACAATCATTTGAGGGACTGTGTATTCTAAATGTTAATATTACTTGGGAAGATTACTTTGTGTAGGTCATAGAAAAGGGAACAAATCATAGTTTGCCTTTTGGAGAAAGGAGGATTAAAGAAGATATGTCTCGTATATCTGTAATTAATGGGGTTTACAAATGACTCAATCTGCTTCCCACCTGAGTCCAGGGCTTGGGGAGTGAAGTGATAAATGGCCAAAGAGATGATTTTAGCCAAAGGTAACTGTGCAGCACAACACAGAGGCCTATTATTACTTTTTTTTGTAATCTGCAAAGAATTTAGCATGTATCTGGCTTTCGGTATGATTTCTTGGTGGATAGAAGAAGGAGGCCCTGAGCAATGAGCATATCCATTACTTTCTTATCATTAAAACTCTAGGCATCATTCCCTGGTGATGAAGTGCCTCTGCCATGATTAAGACTCTAGAATTATTAAACCACCCTGAGTCTCAAAGATGATTTAGAAATGTGCCTGTGGAGAATTGTCCTAATCAGGTACTTCACAGAGGAAGAGCCATCCAGCCATGTACACATGTACCCATCCTTGACCTCTTTGGAACAAAGATCATTTGCTCAGTAAATAAATGCTTTCACTCTCTTGCCAATTTGCTTTTCAGAATGCTTTCCTTATATTTTTAACTGAGTTCTCACTTTACATGAATGACATACACACACATACCCTCACACATACACAACCCGCCCCACCCAAAAACACAGCGTAAAGACATGCATGGTTCTGTAAGACACTCAATGTGAGCACTCTACCTCTATATATATCTCCATTATCAAAAAACATGTTGACAATATTTCTTCTGGAGTCTTCCTTTTTATGCGTCATCTACACACTTCCTACTCTCACTGCTCCCTTCCTCCCCACTTACCAGGTGCCTTTTCCTTTTTTTGTTTTTTCAATATATGAAGTTTATTGTCAAATTAGTTTCCACACAACACCCAGTGCTCATCCCAAACGGTGCCCTCCTCAGTACCCATCACCCACCCTCCCCTCACTCCCACCCCCCATCAACCTTCAGTTCTCAGTTTTTAAGAGTCTCTTATGCTTTGGCTCTCTCCCACTCTAACCTCTTTTTTTTTTTTCCTTTCCCTCCCCCATGGGTTTCTGTTAAGTTTCTCAGGATCCGCCTAAGAGTGAAACCATATGGTATCTGTCTTTCTCTGTATGGCTTATTTCACTTAGCATCACACTCTCCAGTTCCATCCACGTTGCTACAAAGGGCCATATTTCATTCTTTCTCATGGCCATGTAGTACTCCATTGTGTATATAAACCACAATTTCTTTATCCATTCATCAGTTGATGGACATTTAGGCTCTTTCCATAATTTGGCTATTGTTGAGAGTGCTGCTATAAACATTGGGGTACAAGTGCCCCTATGCATCAGTGCTCCTGTATCCCTTGGGTAAATTCCTAGCAGTGCTATTGCTGGGTCATAGGGTAGGTCTAGTTTTAATTTTTTGAGGAACCTCCAACCAGGTGCCTTTTCCATCTCCCAACTCACCCATCATAGCTATAGAAATACACCACAATTTTGCTTGGAACAGCTTCCACATTGGTGTTTTTATAACTACAAAACTTTTGGGCCTTAATTTCATTTGTTTCATAACTCCCTTCAAGGTAGCTAATAAGTCTGTGTATGTGTTCATTTTTCATACATATACACCACTGAATCAATCCCAAACTCATCCCAGGAGTCTAAATCTGTTCCAGAATGTTCAAACAAAGGTAGCTGACAGTCTTTCAATTTCACCATCTTGCAGCCATCTCTCCTGGCACCTCCTGGCCTGCTCTAGCTCCCAGTTGTTGTCCTCTGCACCTCGTGCCTAATGTCCCCCCTGCGATTTCCCTGCATGGCAACCGTGGAGATTTCCTTTGCTTCCGTTTTATGTTGGTGTTCTGGTTTTTAGATCCCATCTCTTCTGTCTTGGTCACTCCCTCATTTTAGTGTTATGTCGTGTTGAATGACTTCCTAGAAATTTGATACATAAGAGGAAAATTGAGGCCATACAAAAAATTCTTCCTTCATCCTTGATCAGTGATTCATCTGTGTAAATAATTTTGGGTTGGAAATCATTTCCCTCCAAATTTTGAAGGTATTTTTAATTTTCTGTTAGTTTCTAGTATAACTATTAAGAATTCTGATGCCAATCTGATTATGTTTTTTCACCCCTCCTCCCACTCATCTGCCCCCTGGTAACCACCTGTTTGTCCTCTGTGTTTTAAGAGTCTGTGGGGTTTTTTGTTCGTTTCTTTTTTTCTTCATTAGTTTGTCTTGTTTCTTAAATTTCACATATGAACGGAATCATATCTATTTGTCTTTCCCTGCCTAACAATTCATTCAGCATTATACCATCTTGATTCATGCATGTTGTTGCAAATGGCAAGATCTCATCCTTTTTTATGGCTAAGTAATACTCCATATATTATTTGAAATTATATATATTATATATAACATATATAATGGATATTTTTATTTTGATGTAGTCCCAATGGTTTAATTTAATTTATTTACACACACACACACACACACACACACACAAACACACACCCCACATTTACTTTATCCTTTTATCTATTAGTGGACACTTAGGTTGCTTCCAAATCTTGGCTACTGTAAATTACTGCAGTATACATAAGAGTACATATATCTTTTCATATTACTATTTTCATTTTCTTCGGGTAAATACCCAATAATGTAATAACTGGATCATATGGTATTTCTCATTTTAATTTTTTGGGAACTCCCCCCTACTATTTCCACAGTGGCTGCACCCGTTTGCATTCTCACCAACAGTGCATGAGCACTCCTCTTTCTTCCATATCCTTGACAATATTTCTTATTTCCTGTGTTTTTTATTTTAGCCATTCTGATATGTGTGAGATGATATCTCATTGTGATTTTGATTTTCATTTCCCCGATTATGAGTGATGTTGAACATCTTTTCATGTATCTGTTAGCCACCTGGATGTCTTCTTTGGAGAAATTTCTGTTCATGTCTTGTGCCCATTTTTTAATTGGATTATTTTGGGGGGGTTGGTGTTAGTTATATAAGTTCTTTCTATATTTTGGATACTCACCCTTAGTTGGATATGTCGCTTGTCAACACCTTCTCCCTTTTTGTTTTGTTCATGATTTTCCCATTGTGCAAAAGCTTTTTATTTTGGTGTAGTCCCAGTAGTTTAATTTTGCTTCTGTTTCCCTTGCCTGAAAAGACCTATAGAGAAAATGTTTCTATGGCTGATGTCAAAGATATTGCTGCCTATTTTTTCTTTTAGGAGTTTTACGGTTTCAGGTCTCACATTTAGGTCTTTAATTAATTTTGAGTGTAATTTTGTGTATGATTTTAAAAAGTGGTCCACTTTTCTTTTGCATGTATCTGTCCAGTTTCCCAACATCATTTATTATAGAGACCATCTTATCCCCATTGTATATTCTTGCTTCCTTTGTTGTAGATTACTTGACAAATAAATATGGAGTTATTTCTGGGCTCCCTATTCTGTTCCAGCGATCTTTGTGTCTGTTTTTGTATCAGTACTTTACTGTTTTGATTGCTACAGCTTTGTAGCATGTCTTGAAATCTGGGATTGTGATACTTTCATCTTTGTCCTTTTCTTAAGATTGCTTTGACTTCTGATTCTTTGGTAGATAAATTGTTTTCTTTTCCTTAAAAAGCTTTTGTCTGTTCTCTTTTTCTCACTGTTCTGAAAAATTTCAAGAATATTTTGGGTCTTGACCTGGGCACTAGATGTGCTCTTGTGATCTGAAAAATTATCTCCTTCAATTCTTGGAAACATTAAACATAATTTACCTCATATTGTATTTGTTCTTTCTTTCAGGAATTTCTGTTATTAGCATTCATGCATCCTGAAATGATCCTAGTTCTCTTGTAATTTCTCTCTGGTCTTTCTTACGTATTTTTAATACTTCTGGGAGGTTTACTCAATTTTGTTTGTTTATGTATTTATTTTGAGAGAGACAGTGCAAATGGGGGAAGGGCAGAGAGAGAGAGAGGGAGAGAGAGAGAGAATCCTAAGCAAGGTCCACACTCCCAGTGCAGAGCCCGATGAGGGGCTCAAACCCACAAAGCCACAAGATCATGACCTGAGCCAAAACCAAGAGTTGGACACCTAACCGACTAAGCCACCCAGTTTTATCTGTTAGCTTACCATTGAGTTTTTGTATGTGGTATTATATTTTTTTATAAAACCTTTTTTGTTTTCTGATTTTTTTCTTTTTTATACCGTGTTATTCTTGTTTCATAAATGCAGTATCTTCTTTTTATTACCTAAAAGATACTAAGTCTTTTTTCAGGTTTTCAGAACTATGTATGGTCTCTGTTTCCTACACATTGCTCTTCTCCCATGGTTTTGGCCTCTTACCTTTTACCTTTTACCCTACAGGCAGTCCTCTAATGCCTTCTGTTCCTCCTATCATCTTACAGTCATAGTGGGGCACTGTGAACTGCTTGGAGGCATAGGACATGTAGGCGGGGCTGTCAGTGGGATGTATTATCATGTCTGGGCCCATATGGCTCTGCGTCTTTGGGGGACCCCCATGTCATTCTCTTTAGGGGCCTGGGTTTCACATTTTCCAGAGAACAACCTCTGGAGTAAAAATTCTGTTTTCTCAGTTTCAAACGCAAACCTCTATAAAGGTGTCTAGCTTAGGGGGTGCCAGGGTGGCTCAGTCCGTTAAGCGTCCGGCTTCAGCTCAGGTCGTGATCTCACAGTTTGTGGGTTCCAGCCTCACGTTGGGCTCACTGTTGTCAGCGCATAGCTGGCTTTGGATCCTTTGTCCCCCTCTCTCTGCCCCTCCCCACCTTGTGCTCTCTTTCTTTCAAAAATAAAAAAATAAACGTTAAAAAAAGTGTCTACATAGCAGATATACAAACCAAAAATGTTAGATCCAGTCTTTTTCCTCACCCCCTTGGTGCAGTTTTGAAGTCAATTCCATCAGGTCCCGATGGGTATAACCCGGGACCTAGGAGCTCCTCCAGACCCTGGAAGTGGAGAGATGTCTTCCCAAGAAGCAGGAATGTTGAATGGATTATTTTCTCCTTTTGGGTCAAGTTCTGTATTATCAGAAATAGAGACTCATAGTGGCTCCAGTGCTTTATCATATTCTATAACTATATAGAATGTCTCATGTATTTCTTATTTTACAAACATGATCTCACCCTATGCCATTCTCTCCACTTATTAATTTTTAGCGACCTCTTCCCCTTTTGGTCTTTATTGTAAAAGTCATTTTCTACTTGTCTTCTTCTTCCATCTCTTGAGTTTGTAATTTCTATTTGAAAAACTCTCTGGCTTCTTGGAGGCAAACACCATAATGAAAGAGTTGTAACTAGTAAATCGTAGGTCCCAATGACACAGAGTCTGGGTGACCTAAAAAGCTGATCCATTCAACAGGTGCATTCAGCTCTGCATCCAGAAGATTCCAACAGCTTCAAGATTTCTGGAGCTGATCTTACTTTTCATTCAGTGTGAAAAGTTGGATAAAGGATTTCCTGAGTGAGACAGCAAGCCCCTGAAATCCTTTACTGTGAATTGGATTAATATTGTTTTGAGGGAAACGGCCCAGCAAGATGACACCCAACGTCAGCTTCCATATAATAAACCAAAGAGCTGTCATTATTCTAAATACTTTCAATGCTAAGTAAAATCTAAGGATTTCTTAATCAAGATCACCATTATTTTTTAAATGTCATATCTCTTTACCACTGGGAAATTAACTTGAACTTAAAATCATATGCCTGGGTACAAAGTTTGTACACACTTAATGGGTGTACTTAAATGTCATAATTATATTGTCTTATCTGCCTGAATTATCTAGCTAATGACCTTACCAATCCACTGATAAGGACTTTGCCTGAAGTCCCCAGTGTCTCTCTTTGCTAGGCCTACTCTGGTTTCTCTAATCTAAAGAAGATCAAATGAAATCGTTTTTTCAACAATATGTCTCACACAGTTGAGTCATTCATCAAATGTTTATTGAGTGCCTCCATGCACCTAGCACGGTGGGAGATACTAGGGATACAGGGGTGAGCCAAAATCTGCTGCCTTCGTGAACCTCACAGTCTTAGGAAAGGCAGGCATCAAATAGGCACAAAACTAACGGTGTCATGACACAAAGTATATAATTGTTTGAAGCTACATCAGAAGGGAAGCTGAGCTAGGTTAGGAGAAGTTCACAAAGCAAAATGGGGGATAGGATATCATCTACAGGAATTGTAGGTGGTCACTAGGCGAAGAGAAAGGGAGAGGACCAGAGGCAAAATCTGGCTTAGGGCCAAGGAATACCCTGTGCCAGGGTGAGTGTGTAGCACTTTTGAGGAAAAGAAGAAAGGGCAGTGTGGCTAGACCACAGAGTAAGAGAGAAAGTTGTGTGAGTCCAGACTGCAGAGGGGGTTGGGGGGTCACCACCAGGTAGGACTTTGCAAGCCAAAGAAAGGATGTTGGTCCTAATCCAAGAGGTGATGAAAAGTCCCTGAAGTGTTTTCACAGGAAATGGTGCCACATTAACATATTATACCTTGCAAAGTCCCCTCTGTCTCACGGAGGGGAACAGATTGAAGAGCAAACAAAGAGAGACTGGTCAATGAGGCCATGTTGTGGTCCAGAGAAGGGGTGATAAGCAATGATGGGAGATGGGACCAGAGGGACTGCACTGATGGAGGAGACGTAGTGCAAGAAAGGGAGATGGCATCCGCATTTTGTGTTATAGAATTGGATGGGTCGGTGGCACCATTACTGGGTCAAGAGAGTGGAGATTCTGATTTCCATTTTGATATAAGTGTGTAGAACTCCAAAGGTTACGTTTGGGCCATAGGTGGAAATTTGAGAAACGCGGTATCATGGCAAGAAAAGGACTGGTGAACCCACTGTTTCTCCAGACATGATGAATACATGCATCAGAATCCCTTGGAGGTCTCTGGTGAAAATGCAGATTTTTAGAGCCATCTCAGAACTACAGAATCAGAGTTGGTGGGAGTAGAGCCTAAGGAAGTTTTAGTTTTTAACAAGGGCTCCAACCGACTTCTTAAGCACTCTATATTTGAGATCCCTTGGCCTAGGGACAGAGACGCCCCGAGGGGCTCTAGCATTTACTGTGTTGGTAGAAGAGGCTGGACCTACAAAGAAGTACTTCCATGTGTTTTGTTCTCCTCACTTACTAATAAAAATAAAAAATACAGCTTAGGTCTCCCTTTAGAGCTGATGATCTATCTAGATTAATCTCACAATTCACATAAAATTAACATGCCTGTTCCCCAAGGTCCACACATAAGAAAATCAGCTTTGACTCACATAACTTGTGCTGATCACCCAGCTTGGGTCCTTGTTCTTTGTTTCATGGGCTCCCTTTCCTCCCTCTCCCAGGCCCTGACCTTTGGACTCATCCCTTTCCCTAGAAAGACAGCATTTCCAGTGAGCAAAATGTCACATTACCTTTGCTGAACAGGACATTTCAAATAAAATATTAGCAATAACAATTACCTCTAAGCCACTAATCCCTCTGAAGCTACTTTAAACCACCGAAGGATTTAAGGCAATTCCCTGAAAATATCTCCGGCTTAATAGATTATGGTGCCGGGCGATGAAATATATTGGCTCACGTAGCCTTAACTTGCATTATGTGGCATTTTCACCTATAAAAGAAAAGTCATGACACACACTGCTTCAACTAGTATTTGATAAAAAAAAAAAAAAAAAAACAGATCCTGAAAATCACCATCATCCTCCTCCTCCTCATCCTTCAGCACACATCACACTGTATCAATGTTTCCATGACCAGAGTGTTACTGGAAAGAGAAGCCACCAGAAAACAAAATAACTATTCAAGTACTCATTTCCCCAGGCAGGTTGGCAATTTGCTGTGGCCAGCGTATACAAGAGCATTCTAGAAGAATGCTTTCCCTGGCAGTGTGCAAGGCGCATGGATTAGCGGGGCTGGTGTTAACTCTGAGCCTCTGAGCGCGTCCTTCAGGCTTCCTTTGCCACAGCTGAATTTCTGAAGACGTACCTGTACTACATACAGCAACATGCTTTCTGGAAAAAAATGTGCTGTGTGAGACCCTACTTATAGAATGCTTTGGGGTTGTTTGTTTGTTTGTTTGTTTGTTTTTAAGAGACTTGTAAGCCACTGTTTGATAAAATGATAAATGAAGACATTTCCCCTCTGTTCCCTAGTCAGTCAGTGCCCAGGCCCCTTCTCCACTACACTGCCCACTGTCCTAGGGAGATGTCCCTGATCCACTAAGTCAGGCACAAAACAGTCAGCCTTTCAAAACAGAGACCAAAGGCTCTGCAAGCCCGTGTCCACTTCTTGCAGAGGTGCTTCTGCAATCTGTTGATGGTGGCTCACCTGATGTTTGTTTTCTTAAGAGCACATTATAGAAATAAGGATCTCTTGCCCTCCATTCTCCCAGCCCTTTGTGTCTTCATCACTCCCCATGTGGTACGAGACAGGGGAGATGGTTTAGCTACATTATGTCCTTACATGACAGATGGGCAGCATATATCTTTCCTTGTGTAAAAATGTCACTGCAGCTACGGATATAGTTGGAGGCTGAAAATGGAAAGTGATACAGATTAGCTTTAACCTAACAGGACAGACAGGAACTCGAATAAAACACACAGGCCCACCTTCTAGGAGCAGTTGGTCTCCAGTCCTCACTAGCAATTGACAGGCAACAGGGGAGAAGTCAGAGCATCAAGAATCTGGAGTATTTCCAGGTGGTGGAAATGTAATTCACCATGATTTTTATCTATCCTGAGGAAATGGGCTTGAATTGGAAAGGGAGTGCAACTTTTGTATCTTTTTGTGTAAAACGGGTTGGAGAGAGGATACACAGTCCAATTTTTTTTTTTTTTACTATAAACCAAAGGATATTCTTTTTCCCTTAATGATTGTCTAATGAAATTTTAAAAATATAAATAGAATCCCTAGAAATTTCTCACCCCCCCCCACCCCGCTCATGTAAAAATACAAACAGCAGTGTTTCATATTCTCAGTGATATATTTTGAGTGGTAATAATAGTGACGTATCAGTTTTATTCTAATGCCAATAATTAGGGAAATATAAAAGAAACATGTCAGAGAATCTGGCATTCTCTGGGAAAGTTTAACACCAGGATCTGGATGGAGCAAAAGGGTGAGAGGTGTGAGGCCACATTTCTTTTTTTCCTACTTTCCTTTTTAAGCTGTCTTTTGGCCGTTTTCATTGTTATTTAGGAACAATAATAATTCGCATTGATGATAACATGGTTCAGCACTCATATCCTAAAGGCAAACTTTACTTACTTTATGGAGATAACTTCTAGGGAAACTCCACCTTGGGGTGATAGTTAATGCTTTGGCAGGGTTATTTCATTATTTTCATTCACATTTTATTGCTTCTAAGAGTAACTTGAAATATGAAAAGAAATATTAAATTATTTGATTTTTTTATTTAAATTTTTTTAAATTTTATATTAGAGAGAGAGGGGGGTGGGGAGAGCGAGCGAGAGACAGAGAGAGAGAGAGAGCACGAACAGGGGAAGGGCAGAGAGACAGAGACAGAATCCGAAGCAGGCTTCAGGCTCCGAGCTGTTAGCCCAGAGCCCGATGCGGGGCTCGAACTAACCAATCGCGAGATCATGACCTGAGCCGAAGTCAGATGCTTAACCCACTGGGCCACCCAGGCACCTCTTCAATTATTTGCTTCTAAAGAGAAAGTTGAAATATGAATACATATATTATTAAATATTTTAAAAAATAATTCACGTTTTGAAAACAGGCGGAGGACATAACAAAGAGGGAGAAAGAAATAGGGTAACTAAACAACATGAAAATGTTTGACCTTACATTCCAAACACTAAAGCAAGAGGCTCCTTGGAGGGTGTAGAACACACCTTACCGGAGCAGTTGGGACACAGCAGTGGGGGATGCTGATGTGGGCAGGGTAGCAGCAGTGCCCCCACCCACTGCTGGAGAGGGCTCACAGGTGGCATTGCACCAAAGAGCCCCCCTCCTGACTAAGTCAGATGGAGAGACTTGAGACCTACTTCAGAATTTCAGTGAATAGGACTGTGCAATGGATCAACTGAGGGCGGTGAAGGAGGGGTAATGATGGAGTAAGAGTCTGCAGTGATTCTGATTCATGATTGGGATCCCAGTGTGGAAGGCAAGAAAGGGGGTACAATTCGTAATTTCCACAGCCTGTCAAATATCCCAGTCAAGACACTGCAGTTCCACAGTTACTTTCCACTTGAAATTTGTATCTGTCTTGCTTACTCACTTCCTACGTCTATTAACAAATGATGTGACCTTTCACAACCTCCAATACGTTTTATGTTATATTGTTTCTCCTTTTTTTTAAAATTGTTTTGTTTCTTTATTCTGAGGGGGGGGGGGAGGGGCAGAGACAAAGAGAAAGAATCCCCAGCAGGCTACCTTGTCTGCCTTGTCTCCTTTCATATTCCTGGGACCTATTGTCTGTCTTCTCTGCACATAAATCCTCCTTCGTACTTTCAGAATGTGTCCCTTCCTTTATAACATATTTTATATATTTATCATTTTATATATTTAAGCTTATGTACGATAAACATTAAATGGACGGCATTATAACACAGAGGCTCTGTGAATTGCAGTGGTCCCATTAGCTACTTGAATGTCATGATGAAATATTGAAAGGCTAGACAACAGTTAGATTCTGTCTGGGTTTTTTGTGCAAGTATTTTATTTTATCCAGCGAATATATGCATATATATTTAAAAAATCAAATACCCCCAAAGGCTTAGGACAAACAGCAATTTTCTACCCTATCCCATCCCACCTCACGTTGAATTCCCCATAGGAAAACTCCTTCACTCCCCATGCTAGTCTCCTCTGCATTCCCAGAAATATGTATACACTACTTTTATCTATGTTACTTGTTATCTAGTAGTTTCTTCTCACCATAGATGAGGTGAGAAGCTCTCTCGCATCACGTGTCACCTCTCCTCTCTCCCATCCTCCCAGTATAGTTATCCACCACTTTAGAATAAATCACTTACCAGTGTTGATGCAGTTCTGCCCGCTTAAACACTGTTAACTCCACATTCTGGTGTACTATGACTGCATGTACTTTCCTGATCAACTTTTTGTTATCCTTGGAAATTACAATTGTCTCACTAGTTTCCTAGCACCATCTGGAATCCACATGTTATCATTACTGAATCCTGCTCCTGGACTGCTCCATCTTCCTGGTTCATTCGGAGTTAGTCACTCTTTAGAGCAGCACTTTTCAATAGAATTTTGAATGATGACAGAAATTTCTATATCTCTACTGTCCAGTATAGTAGCCACTAGTCACGCGTAACTATTGAGTGCTTGAAACGTAGCTAGTGCAATGGAAATACTGGGGTTTTCATTTTTATTTTTTTTTTATTTTATATGTCTTTATTTATTTCTCAGAGAGAGAGAGAAACAGAGTGTGAGCAGGGGAGGGGCAGAGAGAGAGGAAGACACAGACTCTGAAGCAGGCTCCAGGCTTAGAGCTGTCAGCCCACAGCCTGACGTGGGGCTTGAACTCATGAATGGTGAGATCATGACCTGAGCCAAAGTCCGACGCCCAACCAACTGAGCCACTCAGGCGCCCCTGGCGTTTTCATTTTTAAAAATTTAATTGGTATGTTTTGATTCATTTACAGTTAATTTAATTATTAAAATGGCTGGATTAAAATCTTATCTTGATATTTGTTTTATCCCATTTGCTCTTTCCTCCTCTATTTCTCCTTTTCTCACTTCTTTTAGGTAAATTGGTTATGTTTTAGTACTGACTTCTATGACTATTTCCGATTTTATTTCCTTAGTGGTGTATCCCCTTAAGGTGTGGAGTTACATCTCTGAGCCCATTCCGTTTTCTAAGTCCCATGTGTGTGTATGTGGTGGGGGTGGGGAAAGATGGTGGACTCCTAGCTGTGGCATTCTTTGTACGGAATGTGGGATAGATTTTTGAGCATTGACCTCTCTTTACACTAAAGTTGGACCAGTCTTTCTGTTTTTGACCCCCTACTCAATGATGTGCCAGAACCAGCTCCTGCCAGCCAAAGAGCCTATCATGCACATTCCTTCTCATTGAATCCCGCATTCAATGATGGCTTGTTGATAGCTTCAAATTGGCCATGATAGTGTACCTGTATCAAGAAAGTCAATAAATGCTGTAAACTGGGATTTGCTTTCTCCTTCCTTCCTTTCTTCCTTCCTTCCATTCTTTCATTCTGCCATTCTTTTTCAGAGAGCTGTTTGTAAAATATTGAGCACACCACTGCCTACATCTTATCCTCACCATCTGTTATGCCTGACATTGCCATGATGTAGGGAAGGAGGCTGATCCTTTCTGGTCCATATCGCCATAAACACCCTGGACTCTCATGTCCCTTGCCCTGCCATATCTGGCACCTTCTTCATATGCTGAGGACATCTTCTCTTTGTCCTTGTGGGCTTATATACTTTCTTACCATTTGAGTGCAGCATGAATAACTAATCTAGTCCTATTTGTCTCAAAAATGCTATCTTTGTGTTTGAAAGTAGAAATGACAAAGAAATCAGCAACTTTGAGAACTCAAGAAGGCTTGGTAATGAATCAATACCCAATCCCCAATACCCAATACCCAAAAGTTCTAGTAAGCTCCACATTGGTCCAGTTTACCCTTTAATCTTAAGGGGGGGAAAATGAGGATGATGAGCAGCTATTTTTCACCTCTAATAAGGGAAAAATGAAGAAAATTAGTTTTTAACTACAGCATGAATCATTTAGATGTCAGTAATTTGATTCAAGCTAACATCTCTTGAGTGATTACTATGTGCTACTCAATATGCTAGGTGCTGGGGAGATAGGAAGGGACAAAGCAGACATAGCCCAGACATTGTAGAGCTTACAGTAGAACAGGAGAGGCAAGTAATTTCAAACACCTCTACAAACATGATATCTGCTAGAAGAGAAAAAGTACTATGTACCCTAGGAGCACATGACAGATTTAGTGTAATCTGGGGGGTCAAGGAAGACTTCCCAGAGAGAACAAGACTCTAACCGAGACTTGACCAGTAAGGAACAGCATTCCTTTGAGGCTGCAAATAACAGAGACCTCATAGCTTGTTTAAACAAAGATGTAATTTGTTAAAGAACGTTAGGTAGCCTTCACAGTCTCCAGGAAGCTCAGAGAACCAGCTTGGGGGCTATGAAGCCATAAATCATGCCCAAACCAAGCCATCAGACTCCTCATACAAGGGCCCTCTTGCCACTGGCACAGGCAGAGCCTCTCTGCTGGAGCCCCTGAGCCGAGTTGTGGTAAAGCTAGCAATCTGCTATTACCAGTGCTGCCTCTAGAAGAGGAATGTCTCTCTGCTCTCCTTGCCAGAATGGCCACCCTGTCTACCTGTTACCTTTTTATAAGCTTAAATCTCAAAAGAGGTATGTTTCACAGGGGTTGGGTAACATGAGTGTGTCCTAGCTCCAGGTTGAGAAGCCTGAGAAATTGAGTTTGTCCCATCTGTTTCCAGTTGTGGGAATCAAAAGATGGGAAACCCTGAAACACAGAACCTTTAAAAGGCACTTAGTGGCCCAAAAGTATGAAAAATGTCTTTCCCAGAATGCCATCGTTGTTGGATTTCTAGTGATATTGTTTGGATTTGATGTGTATGTAGCTGTTACTTCAATGTGACTACATTTGAGATTTTGCATAGAATTGCAGCTCTTAAAACTGAGAGTGCTTTCTAGAGATCACCTGGCCGAGCCTCCACCTTTTAGAAGGGAAATTGTTATTTATTCCCACTGTAACAGCAGAGGCAGGTAGGTCCTTGGGAGGTCATGCCTTAGTTCACACAACCAGTAAGTAACAGAGCCGAAACCAGAAATTTTATCTTCTGGGTGTTCACTTCATTCTGTCATCCCCCAATAACATGTGTGGGGATGGCTGGAGGCAGCAAAGTACAAGTCCAGTAGCTTAGGTTAGGAAGGTCACAGTGGAGATGAATCAAGGTGGCCAGATGGTAGAGATGTATAGGTTGTAAAATTGGCTTTGCAATGGATTAGATGTGGCAAGTAGTGGAGAAGAAAGAGTTAAGGTTGGTCCCCAGTTTGGGGCTGATTAAACCAAGTGATGATGCTTTTTACTACGATAGGTAAGAGAGTCTGGAGTGGGAGTGAAAGGTAGGCAGAGGAGGTGAGGAATGGAGAACATGATGTGCTCACTTTGTGATATGTCCAATCTGAGGGCCCCAAGATACAGCTTTGTGGAGTTGTTAAGGCAAGGCAACCCAGCTTTTGGTATTGTTGAAATCTTTATGGTAACTGAAGCAGGGACATGGACAAAACCACCCACGGAGAGTGGAGGTGGTGATAAGAGGAGGGACTAGGGCATAACCCCAAGGACTAGCAGGACCTGAAGGACTGGTGGAGGAGAACAACATGTGTAAGGAGTCAAAAAGGGAGGGACCGTAGGGAAAGTAGAAATCAAAGAGGGAAGGAGGCAGAAAGAACACAGCTCCACCCCCTTTCCCAGAGATGTTTATTTAACTCATCTTCAGGATTGGAGGGAACATTATGCTTCCTTTTAAGTGTGATAGCTCACAAGGTAGGAGGTAGATGTTCTCTTCAGGTCTTTAGAGCTTTATTTATAAATCAGAAGCTGACATCTGGGCTCAGTAGCCATATAGTGGTCTTTTTGGCTTTGGTTTCAGTTTCAGTTAGCTCATTGGTTTTCTTAGACTGTGCTGCCAGTCCCAGAAAATGAATGTCCAATGAATAGAATCTGAGAGACAAGAGAAAAGAGAGACACATAGAACATATGTCGCTCTGGGGCTTGGTGGGGTCCGAGTTAAATCTCAAAAGTTTCTGTGCTTTTTGAAAGATCGGGAGGCCTAGCAAATCAGGATGACTGGCTTGATTCCCTTTTCTACCCATGGTTTACGTAAATACAGAGAAGTTGCCCGACCCCCATATAGCTTAGCAGCTCACTTTGCAAGATGAAAATAATATAACCATGTTCTCTTGGCTTAATGAGTGAACATCTATCAATGTAAGATTCTTATAGCCAAATGGAAGAATATAAAAAACAAAATTTTGATTGTTTCCCTTGGAGCTGGGGTCTTTATTGCAGACTTGTATAAAATACACAAGTAATAATCTCATGTTGTTAGGTTATATGAACCAAAGACTGGACATCGAGGGTCAAATGACCTGTTTCCCGTCTGTCAGACACGTTGAGAAGTTCCGTTAGAACATGGCCTGTAGACTAAGAATATAAAGACCCTGACCTGTTTAAGCAGTTATCACATGGTGCACAGAATGTGATGTAGCTTCCATTCTAACTGGATAATTACATGAAATTTCACATCTCTCAGTGTTCACATGATGGAAGAGATCTGCTGTAGTTTTCCAAGGCATAATTTCCAAATAACACAAACATTAGAGTTGCATGCTTTACTGCACTTTGGGGGACCGTTTTCTAGGCTAGTATTTACCAGGAAGCATTGGAAAGTGTCTGGTCTTACAGATCCCAGAAGAGTTTACTGCATTCTTTCTTGACTTCCTCACCCCAGAATACTACCGCATTTCATATTGATTAATATTAGCAATATCTTATTAATACAATTTTATTTTACATTATGCCTTTATCCAAAGGGTCATACACACTATATCAGCAAGCCTCATAGCAGCTGGAAGAAAGAGAAACTATATTCTTGATTTATTTGAATAAAGAAAATGAGGCAGTGGGAAGACAAGTTCCTTGCATGTGTCCTTTGTATATGGATAAGCATAATTGTGCTGGCTTCTTTATAAAGGAGAAGTTTCATAGAAAAGGTGCTGGAATGGGAGTCTGGAGACTTGGCTTCTCACTCTGGCTTAGCCACTAGTTGTCCAAGTTCCTGGGGGCACCAAGGACCCTCCTGTGACTGGTGCAGGAAGGTGAAAATGCTGATGCCCCTTCAAACCTTGACTCTTTAAATGCTTGTGCAAAATTTAAGGGGAAGTCTGAGAACTAGGTAAGAGGGAGAAGGAAAATGTAGACACCCTAGTTATCAAAACATGGAAGGCAGTTTGCACAGTTTCCAGGTTCCATTCTTCTCAAAGGCAGTTTTGTGACCCTGTTTGACATCACAAGTGCCCCTTGAGGTTGCCACACCCCCACCCATGCAGCTCATCTTCCTATTCCTTCCAATTCCATAAATCCTGCAGATATCTGGTAAACATCGTCCACTACACCATCTTACACCTCCAGGGGGATATTCTGCACTCTCTGTACACAGCCACCCCAGGAAACACCCAGGGTCCACCGCTTCCCCATCCAGCTCTGCCGGAACAGGTGACTTAACCTCACTGAATCTTGTTCTCAGAGATTTCAAACTGGTATTAACAGTGAAACTCTTTTTTAAACAAAATCTACATGGAAGCCCACCTGTGAAACACGTAAAGGTTGGAGGAGAGAGTTGTTGGAAGCCTTCTGGCTCCCTGCCTGTTGTTGCTCTTATATTGTGGGAGGTGGGTAATAAAATCTCAAATAGTCTGGCAAGCATAGTTGGAAGTCGCTGAACTGGACTATCTTTAGGGTGAATCCAGCTTTCACATTTTGTAATTCTGGATGACTCTGTTAAGGGACTTCTGGTAAAGAGGAGACAGGGAGGGAAATAAATGGAAAGTTACATGGTGTCATGTATTTTCCCCAGCCATTAGTTAGTAAGTTTGTCTTCAGATGGTGATTGTCCATCACCACTGCGTTGATCTCCAGGGAGGGGAGAACAGTGATGAGTCCCTCCTCAAAGCATGGGAAGGAGAGAAACACTAAGAAAAATCACTCAAATCACTCACATCTACAGAGTTGACCACACAGTAACCCCCTACACTACACTGAGGACTGTTGAGGGTCTCCCTCTGGAAACCCAGGGTTGCAGAGCACCTGAAGCTACTGGAGTATAAAAAAAAAATTGAGGGGCGCCTGGGTGGCGCAGTCGGTTAAGCGTCCGACTTCAGCCAGGTCACGATCTCGCGGTCCGAGTTCGAGCCCCGCGTCAGGCTCTGGGTCGATGGCTCAGAGCCTGGAGCCTGTTTCCGATTCTGTGTCTCCCTCTCTCTCTGCCCCTCCCCTGTTCATGCTCTGTCTCTCTCTCTCCCAAAAAAAATAAATAAATGTTGAAAAAAAAAATTAAAAAAAAAATTGAGAGGACAAATGGCAGCATTCTCAGGACTCACTCTGGCAGGGAGATAGGTGAGTTTCCCCTGGGAGGTGTGGGCACTGCAGAAGATGCCTGGGCTCAAGCCTTTTTAATTTTTTTATGTGTATTTATTTTTGAGAGAGAGAGAGAGAGAGCAGGGGAGGGGAAGAGAAAGAGGGAGACCGAGAATCCAAAGTAGGCTCTGTGCTATCAGCACAGAACCCAGCCTGGGGCTCAAACCCACAAACCACGAGACCATGACCTGAGCTGAAATCAGACCCTCGACCTACTGAGCCACCTAGGCTTCCCTAGGTTCAAGTCTTTTGATTGCTATCCCTCCAAGTATCCTATACACAAAACAGTGGGCTGTGCCATGTGATATATAGTCTCCAACACTGCCATCAATATTTCTTTTCCTCTTGAGTCTGAGCTGGCCTATGACTTTCCCTAACCAAGAGATTGTGTTAGAAGTAATACTGTCATTAAGAATCTCGGAGTTCCTGCTTTTGATGTCTTGAAATGGCTTGAAAAATCTCAAGCTAGATTGCTGAAGAGTGAGAGGCCACATGGAGGGAGGTCCTGGAGGACAAGAGGCCATCTTGGACAGTCAGCCTCAGCTAAGCTCCCAGCAGAGTACAGCCTCTTGAGTGACCTCAGCCTACACCAGCAGGAAACCACCACCTGAGCCCAGGCAACCTACAGAATTGTAGGAAATAATAAATCACTGTTGCTTTACACCACTGTTTTGGGGTGCTTTGTTTCACAGCAGTCAATAACTGAAACAATCAAGGGACACAACTGGCTAGAAGAAAGGAGACAGCCCATGCCAGATCTCCTCTAGTAGGGAACTGTGCAAAGGGAAGACCCTATAGAACACAGTGTGACTGATATTCATGAGCATGTCTGTTTCCTAAGAGGAACATGTTCTGTCATCAGGATTGCAATTATATCTGAGCATTATGTTAAAGAAACAGGGTAACAGTAATGAGAGCAAACACTTAGAGAGCAAACATCTATTACATTCCAGGCACTACTTTAAGTGCCTTACATTTTTTTTTCACTTAATCTTCTATAGCAAGTCTATTAAGGTTCTATTATCATTCCATTTTACAGATTAGAAGACTAATACACAGAGAGGTTAAACATTTTGAATCTTTAGAGAGTAAAAGACATAGCTAGTATGTGGTAAGGTAGGCTTTCTGACTCCAAAAGCTATACTCACAATCACAAAATAATACTGCCTCTCATAAAGACCTAAGTGTTTAACAGACATGGTTGATTTATTAAAACATCATAGGGTGGGGCACCTGGGTGGCTCAGTTGGTTGAGCATCCGACTTCATCTCGGGTCATGATCTCACGGTTCGTGAGGTTGAGCCCCGCGTCTGGCTCTTTGCTGACAGCTTGGAGCCTGGATCCTGCTCCAGATTCTGTGTCTCCCTCTCTCTGCCTCTCCCCCACTCATGCTTTGTCTCTGTCTCTCTCTCTGTCAAAAATAAACATTAAAAAATTTTTAAAAGAATAAAACATCAGAAAAAGGCTTTATAAGATAGAATCAATAACTGAATTATATAGAATATTGTATTCATCTCCTTCAGTTGCTATAACAAAGTACCATAGCCATGGTGGCTTAACAATACACATGTATCCTCTTATACTCTAGGAGGCCACAAGTCTGAAATCAGTTTTACGGGGGCAACATCAATGTGTCAGCAGGTCTAAACTCCCTCTGAAGGCTCTGGGGGAGAATCATTTCCCAACTTTTCCAGATTCTAGAGCTGCATTCCTTGCTTTCCTTGGCTCATGGCCCCTAACTCCATCTGAAAAACGTAACATCTTGATTCAGTGTCACATTAGCTTGTTCTGCATCAAATCTCCCTCAGGCTCCCTTTTATAGAAATACTTGTAATTATACCTAGGGCCACTCAGATAACCCAGGATAATATCCCCATCTCAAGAAGCTAAATCACTTCTGCAGTCCCATATAAAGTGACATTCTCAGGTTCCAGGGATTAGGAGGTAGATATCATTGGGGGGCGTTATTCTGTTTATCTTAAATATTAATTATATTATGAATATAATTCACCACTTTAGTAAATATAAGGAAAAAATAATTGCATAAATTCTTTTAAAAAGCATAAAGACCAACATCCATTCTTGATTTTTAAAAGTGACTAATAAAATGGGATAAATTGTTATGTTTTGTCACAGTCAAACCAAGGGCCAACATCCTCTTTAATGGGAAACCCAAGGACATTCCCAGTCTCCAGTGTCACAAATGAAGTGTTTTCCACCATCAAAATTATTTATTGGCGGGGGGGCACTGGTGAACACAGACAAAAGGGTGACTATATAAAAGTTGGAAAAAGAGGGGGAAAACTATCATTATTACAAAAATATGTTTCTCTACCTAGAAAATCCAAGAGAAGCAACTGAAAAATTATCTTACAAAATGGGAACTATCAGGAGGTATAAAATTAACATAGAGAAATAACAATGCCTAAATGTACAGATATTATCAGTTAGAAGAAATAAAGGAAAACTCCCCATTAACATAGCGACACACAAGAAATGTGTAAGATCTATGTAGAAACACTCATACTTTAAGAGGCACAAAAGAAAACCATGTTCTTGGTAAGAAAGGTATCACATCATAATGATGTCACTTCTCCCTAAGGTATCATGTGAATATAATGCAATTTTTGTGAAATTACTAATAGAGTGGCTCTTACAAGTTAGATAAGATGGTGTTAAAGTTCAGATGGAAAAGTAAACAAGCCAAAGTATTCGGGGATTTTTTTTTTATTTATTAGATTTTTTGAACAGATTATAAATATAGGATAATAAAAGGACTTGCCTAGGAAAAATCAAACGAACAGATTTTGATAAAAATGGCATTTCAACTCTGGTGCAAATAGATGGATTGCTCAATAAATGGTGTTGGCACAACTGAGAAGACATCTGGAGAAATAAAATAAAATTGGATCTACGCCTCACACGTTAAAGATAAAGTCCAGATGGAACAAATATTTAGATGTTAAAAAATAAAGCCATAGATGTACTAGAAGAAAACACAAAGGGTTTTTTGTGTTTTTTTTCACGTCTTCACGGGACAGATTTTAGAAGCATGACAAAATCCAGATGCCTTCAAGAAGAGATTGTTCAATTCAACCACAGCAATTAAAAAAATTTTTTGGCATTACAGCCTACAGCCAGGAAAATGATATGACAGGCAGCTAACTAGGAAAACTCTTCATAGGTCATGGCTAGTTTTCCTAACACATGAAGAAATGCTACAAATAATAGATAAAAGTTAACACTCATATAGATAAAAGGGGAAAGGATGTGCATAGTCAAGTCACAGAAAAAAAACACATATGGCTTTTAAACATAAAGACATGCATGTAATAAAAGAAAAATTTATTTTTTTAACGTTTATTTATTTTTGAGACAGAGAAAGAGCATGAACGGGGGAGGGTCAGAGAGAGGGAGACACAGAATCTGAAACAGGCTCCAGGCTCTGAGCTGTCAGCACAGAGCCCAACGCGGGGCTTGAACTCACGGACCGCAAGATCATGACCTGAGCCGAAGCCGGCCGTCCAACCGACTGGGCCACCCAAGCGCCCCAATAAAAGAAAAATTTAAACTACACTGAACTCATTTTTGCTAATCACTGAGATAAAGATCAAATAGTTTACTGGCATACAATATTAGTGCAAGTGTAAAAAACAGGCATTCTCATACATTGCTCATTAGAGTGTAACTTGGTATAAGCTCTACAGAGAATAATTTGGTAGCAAATCTGTCAAAATTATTCATAGATGTACTCTTTAGTCCGGAATATCACCTCTATCAATTTATCCCACAGATAATTATACATGTGCAAAATGATCTATACAAGAATGTATTAATTTTAGAATTGCTTATAATAGCAAAAGATTGACAATTACCTAAGTATCTCTCAGTAAGTAAATGACTAAGTAAAAAATGGAATACTAATACAATGCAATACTGTACAACTATAAACAAGAATAACAAATTTTTTATGTACTGATAGGAGATATAAAATGTATTGCCAAGAGAGGGAACAAATCAAGGTACCAAACAGTGTATATGGTAAGCTACCGTTTCAATTTTTAAAGGGCACTTTAAAAGGTTAATCCATATATTTACTTGTATATATTTATTGTGTCTCTAGAAGGATACAAGAAACCGTTAATTTTGGTTGTCTCTGGGGAAGTGACCTGAGTGCCTGGGGACAAGAATAGAAGGTAGAATTTATAACTTTTGAATTTTAAAAACACTTCCTGTTCTTAAAATGTGTTTTAAGCATCAATCTTTTATTTTTTTAATGTTAATTTATTTTTGAGAGAGACAGAGAGACAGAGAGAGACAGAGTGTGAGCAGGGGAGGGGCAGGAAGAGGGAGACACAGAATCCGAACCAGGCTCCAGGCTCTGAGCTGTAAGCACAGAGCCTGATGTGGGGCTTGAACCCATCAAACTCACCATCAGTGAGATCATGCCCTGAGCCAAAGTCAGATGCTTAACTGACTAAGCCACCCAGGTGACCCATTAAGCATCAATCTTTTAAAGAACATGAATCACAGTTAAATAAAATCCCCAACTTAGAGTACAATTCAGGTAAATATATAAGTTGAGTTGGGAGTCTTTCTCATAAATTTTCCAGTTTTCTTTCTTTTTTTTTTTAATTTATTTTTGAGAGAGAAAGAGACAGCATGAGCGGGGAAGGGGCAGAGACAGAGGGAGAGAGAGAATCCCAAGCAGCTTCCCCACTGTCAGCACAGAACCCCTTGAGGGGCTGGAATTCACATAACTGTGAGATCATGACCTGAGCTGAAACCAAGAGTCAGACACTTAACTAACTAACTGAGCCACCCCAGTGCCCCAAATTTTCCACTTTTAACTCATTGCTTCATCTCATCAAGGTCTATCTCTGGGCATGAGAAAGTGCATTCTTGTACTTCATCCTAACCCTTCTGGGCTTATTTTCAACTAGTCTACAAAGCAGATTCTTTCCCATCTGCATGGGAGACCTCTGTTGGGGTTTCCATTTGCGTCTCATTCCTTCTACTTCCCTGACTCTTCCTTTCTCCATATTGATAGTGAAAACTTCAAGCTTATTCATAGTTCAAATCGTTTATTTTGGGGTTTTAAACTCCTGCACCTTCCTTCGTAGCTCTCAAATGTCTCATGTCTAGGTCTGCTCCATACTTTTCCTAGAAAAGGGTTTGAGTTGCTTTTGCTATGCCTTCCAGAACCCACATTTCCTGCACCTGCCAGGGCGAGAGAAAGCAGACTCTTCTTATTTACCTGTGTGTGTCTTCCTGTGACTAGCTGAAGACTTGACTAGAGAGGGATCCACTTCCAAGTTCGCATGGTTGTTGGCTGGACTCTTTCCACATAGGCTGTTGGACTGAAGACCTCAGTTTCTCTCTGGCTCTTAGCCAGAGGCCACACTTAATTTCTTGCCGCATTAGTCCTCTCCAGTATGGCAGCTTGCTAAATCAAAGCATGCAAGATGAGGAGGCAGTGAAGAGATTCTGCCTTTCTGGAAGTCAGTCTTTGAAACCTAATCATGAAAGTGACACCATTACTTTCACTTTTGTAGTATTTTATTGGTTAGAAGCAAGTTATTCCAGGGGACGGAATTACACAGAGTGTCAATATAAGGAGGTGGGAGTCAACTGGGACCATCTTGGAAGTCAACCAGCCACAAGTGGCAGTACAGATTTATTCAGTACTTACCTACTTACCTTAAGAAGCTTGAGGTGTCAAGATGGCCGGTATGAGAAATTGTCAGTGATGTGTAAGCAAACCCATTTCAATGAAGAATCCACAGTTTTCTCTTTATTTGATGCAATCTCTATTCCTCCCTCATGGAACCCTATTCCTCATTAACTAACAGGTAATTATATGGTGAACTCTGCTTCCTTTTCTTCTATTGTCTCTGTCCTTTCTCTGATAGAGGCACTAATAAACAGCAAAATCTTTCTGAAATTAAGGAGTCAAGGAAAATAAAGGAGTAAAGGAGCTGAATGATCTATTTTCTTGATCATCAGCTCTGGGATAATTTACATTGAGTAAAATGTGATTCTTTTTTTTTTTTTAAACAAATGAGAGCCAAGCAGACTACCTCAGCACTGCTCAAAGAAATAATATTGTAAGAAAATACATAAATAATAAATGTACTATTTTCATCGTCACTAAGTCCTTTATTACATGCCTGGGTACAAATGACACAGACTGTTAAATTAGAAAGGCAGAATGAAAACTTTACATCAATCTTCATTCTAGCCCCAAATAACATGTTATAATCCAGAACTTTCTCTAAGCTTTATTGTTCAAGTAACATACCCATCAGAAAAAGAAAATGTTTGAAGTCGCTTCTGGCCCTTTAATAATTTTAATCAAAGGTGTTCTTCAGATGGAGGCAGCAAAAATCAAGAGTGTGTTACATTTGTGTTTCAACCCATATAATTTTTTTAAAAATTTCCTTGTAAATAACAATCTTCCCAAGAGTCCTTATTTTTCTCTACATGGGTTATAGCAAGAGGAATGAAGTATTAGTGAATTCCTTTCCCCTGCAAAGCACAGAACTCTCACAATTTCTTGTTGTGGATGTAGAGTATTATCTTTACTTTCTAGTTGGAAATAGAGACCTAGTGAGTGAAGGCCCTTGACCCGAACCACACAGTGAGGGATGGAGCAGGAATTCCAACTCAGAGTTTAGAATCTAAGGCTTGGGCACAGAGGCTGGCTGGCTAACTTGAACAGCACAGATGAGCACTCAGCAAGGCGATGCTTGCTTCTGACAACAAGAGGTATGTTGGGGGACAAAACTGGATCTTCACAGTTCCTGCTTCTCCTTTTGCAGCTTCTGGTGAGTTCTCCTTCCGAATTTGAAAGGAGCTCAGACCTTTCCACACTAGCTCCTCATTTTTCCTCAGGCAGGAAGAGTGTCTGTTCACCCGCCCATACCACCCCCCACCCTGCCACCCCAACACTTAGCTCCGTCTAAGCAAAAGTGTGGCTCCGCATTTTGTCCCACAGCCTGATCCCCTGAAGATCTAGTATTATTCTAAAAAAGACAGTTGCCGCTGGCCCATTGCCGACCCTCTAGCAATGCACCCCACCCCCAGCCAAACCACACAAAAAGTGTATTAGAGAACAGTAGGCACTCTCACCAGCACATTCAGAAGAAATGGGGGGACAGCCTGTTTTCAAACACCCAACTTGGACACCACAGAGGGTGTGATCTCATCTAAATGGCTCCCAATTTAACATGTGACAGGATGGAAATTCAGGAGATTCTTTTCATTTCCCAAAGACATGCTTATTCTTTTGGGACACATTCATGGTTTGCTTTTCCATAATCATTTCTGACGTATTACTTATCAGACTCCAAGTTCCCTCAAAGAAGGGAATTAAATAGTCAGTCTCCATTAGAAATGCTCTGAAAGACCAAACAATTTTAAGAGACTTACTCTAGACAGTACAAAAAGAGACGTGTTGTAAAATGAGTTTCACAGTTTAGAAATATTACAAATGCTAATTATTAACATAACTGAATATATGAAGAAGGCAGTGATTACCAGTCATTATCTGTATAAAATAAAATAAAGGCTACAGAAACTTGCACAGAGATAGCATCTTTTGCTAACAAGAAATGACCAATTCTGTTCACATACACACAAACGTACAAACGCATAGACCCAAACACTCACAGACCTCAAATGGATTGAACAAAAACTCTTTATAGGAGCTCCGCAACATACTTTTGCACTGGCATCTCTACATTAAAGCTATGGTTTTCTGTGGATACCACCTAGTGGTTCAGAAATGAGGCATCAACCAAAAGAAGTTCTGTCAAAGTTGCATTAAGAAGTAGAGAACACTGCACCCCCAGTATGTTGTAAAGCCTCTGATCTATCTCCAAACCCTTTCTCGCACCAGGAGGAAATGGGCAAAATCTGCAGTCCTTTTTGTGTTCTTCTCTTGGTAACTCCTTTTATTAGACAGCAGCTTCTTGCCCCCCCCCCCCCCCCCCGCCTCAACACATGCTATGTGAAGTAATCTATAGCAAAGCTGACTGTGGCCTAGCTCTCCTAACATTGTTGTGAGCATTTGTGGGGTCTACATATGAAGGGGATCTGTCCAGTGTCATCTTCTCAATGAGGCCAACTTTGCAACACTGGCATACTTCTGATACTTATTTTGCTCTTTATTTTCTTTCTTTCCATTGTACTCATAGTCTTCTAACAGTCTGTGAAGTGTGGCAGAATATAACACCCCAAAATATGCTATTTTGGCCTAAGGATTTTTTAAAGCTGAAGGTAATTTTGAGAAGAAGGAAATGTAAGAAAAGCTCTCTGTCCTCCCACTATTTGCCTCAGCAGGGCATAAATTTTTTTTTAAATATCATTTATTGTCAAGTTGGCTAACATACAGTGTATATACAGTGTGCTCTTGGCTTTGGGAGTAGATTTCCACGATTCATAACTTATATACAACACCCAGTGCTCATCCCAGTAAGTGCCCTCCTCAATGCCCTTCACCCATTTTCCCCTCTCCCCCGCCTCCCCATCAACTTTCAGTTTGTTCTCTGTACTTAAGAGTCTCTTATGGTTTGTCTTCCTCCTTCTCTGTTTGTAACTATTTTTTCCCCTTCCCTTCGCCCATGGTCTTAAGTTTTTCAAGTTCCACATAGGAGTCAAAACATAGGATATCTGTCTTTCTCTGACTGATTCATTTTACTTAGCATAATACCCTCCAGTTGCATTCATGTTGCTGCAAATGGCAGGATTTCATTATTTCTCATAGCAGGGCATAAATTTATAACGATGTGCACACCCCACACACCAGGAGTGACAGAAGTTAATGACCAGAGATAACTCTACACTCTTACCAGCCCAGAGATGGCACCAGAGGAACTTGCCTAACAAATTTCACTAACTAGCCTTTGTCTTCCATTAGTTACCCCTTATATTTATCTTTTGACAATTTGCTAACCTAAAGCTCAAAGTCCTTCTCCTTTCTTATCACTTCACCAAAAATGTATTGTTCTTTTGTTAAGATGCAATACAAGCCTGAGTTCTAACTATCCCTTTGAGCTACTTGTCACCAAATACTCCTATGTGTACAGGTGATGCACATGTTCATAAACTTCTGTTTATTTTTTCCTCTTCTTAATGTATCTTTTGTCAGTCTAATTTACACAATGCTAACCAATGAACCTAAGATGGATAGAGGAAAAGGAAAATTTTTAATTTTGGCAACTGGATAGTGAACGTCTTTATCAGATTTATTATGTATTGTTTCTCTTTCCTAGAACCTGAGACCCACAAGCCCAAGTATCTTGGTTTGTTTTGTTCATTCATATATCCCAGTGCCTAAGTGCCTGGAAAAGCTGTCACCCAAATGCTTGTTGAATGAAAGATGCTTTGCAAATGACTTACACTTAGCAGTTCTTATTTGTTACCTTCTGGTTTGAAACTAAGCCGGGGTGCCTGGGTGGCTCAGTCGGTTGAGTGTCCGACTTCGGCTCAGGTCATGATCTCACAGTCTGTGGGTTCAAGCCCCGTGTCCGGCTCTGTGCTGACAGCTCAGAGCCTGGAGCCCATTTCAGATTCTGTGTCTCCCTCTTTCTCTGACCCTCCCCTATTCATGCTCTCTCTCTCTCTCTGTCTCAAAAATAAATAAATGTTAAAAAATTTTTTAAAAAAAAGAAACTAAGCCTCATAGTTCAGAGTAAAGAAACCACAGTACTGCTGTGATTCCAACTTACTGCTCATGTCTCTTGAAAGGGATAGTGAGCTCTTTGATAGGTCAAAAACACTCCGTCTAGGGGAGAATAGAAAAACATGGGGGGTGGGGAGTGGAATGAGGAAGGAAATGGCCAGACTGAGAGAGAGAAGTGTCAGGTGGTGTTCCCCCTGGCTCTCTCCTCTGGAGTGAGATGCCTGCTTCCTATTACCTGATTCTGTTTCCCTTAAAGACAAATTGTTTCATTCAGAGAAAGCTGTAAGCAGCAGCAATTACTGTTTTCACAAATAATGGTTGTATTTTTTTTAGGTAGAACCAGAGAAAACTTGATATCAGAGACTTAGATAGACATTTTTCTCCATTTTTTTTTTTGTAAGTGCTGGGAAGGACAAGCAAGAAATAGTAAAAATAAATGTGAAAGTGAATCAGGTAATATTCTCTACGGGTGTAATAACGGAGGGTAGACCTGAATATGCATTTACTAGTTCCTAATTGTGTATTATCTATAAAATTTTAAAAACACAATCATATTTTTTCTTCTTCCTACTAAAATAACAAATATTAGCAACTGCCTTAAATGATTTTCAACACAACTATCCCTTTATGTCCAACACAGTGCCAACCACAAAATAAGCATGTAAGAGATTGTCATCGCAATTACTATGCATAAGTTAATAAATAACAAAAAAACCTGTAAGAGAATATAGGGAGCTGTAAAACAATATAGGAAGAGGGACATTTTAAAGTAAAGACACTGAGATTCAATAGAGAAGTATAAAGAGGAGGAGGAGGAAGAAAGAAAAAGGGGGGAAGGGGAAATCACAGAAATGAAAGAGGCAAGTAAAAGATAGTGTGGAAGACTACTCCCTTCCAACATTGATTCTCCCTGTAGGGATAGTCCTTGAAAGGTTGAGCGAGGCAGACAAACAGGGGTGAGCCTAGTAGATCCTTTCAAAGCTCAGAAGCCAAATTTTATGGGAAGAAAAATCATTTGATGTAGATGGTCTGGGACTTTTTATTAAGTGCTGACAGCTAACAACACTCAGCCCATGATTTATTCAGAGAGCTGTGGATGCAGCAAAGACCAGCAACATGGACTTCATGCTGCCCAGCACTGGCTTTCCATCCACACCAGAGGACCATCCTCAGCCCTTAATATCACCAGGCACCATTCCCTCTCGCTGAGCTGCCTCCTTGGGTTTAGGGCTAATGGGGTCTAGTAAGAGTTAGTAATCCTGCTCTCTGAATCTTCAGTTCAAGATAAAAGCCACGTACGTTGTGATTGTGCACAAAGGTGCTCAGCTTCAGTGAAGGCTTTCCTGCCACAAAACAACTTCCCTTGTGGATTTAGAAGGCCATCTGTGTCCTGTGTGAGAGATGGTAACCTACTCACTCACTGTGTAATGATCAATGCTCAGTAGTTTTCCTTAGTCTTCCTGTCAGGAGGACTGTCAGAAAATGCAGAAAATTGAAGGTAGCCCTTATATACCTTAGATTATTTCTTCTTTTATTAGTTCCAAAACCTACTGGTTTTGTTATTTCTTTTTCCTTTGTTGAAAAACAAAAACCAAACCAAACAAAACAGAAACAATCCTCCCTTCATTTGTGTATACTTTTAACCAAAAGATCCAATAGCTTATTTTTCTCCTCTCAGAAATGCATCGTGGGTGTGAGTAAATCTGAGCTTGGATCTGACCTTTATCTTTACAATATAACATGAGCACAATAATAATTTACACGGCTCAGTCCTAAGTGTGACATTTCAATGAGCCTGGTAAATATCATTACCTGAAGCCAGCAGCCCACCAGGATACAGACTGAAAGGCAGGTGGGTGAGGGCATTTTCCAGAGAGGAATCCTTAATATGATGGTGGATATGGTCCTGAAGTCAGCAAAGGTTTCACTCCTCAGAGCTATGTTGGGTTAACGTTGACAACAAGGTAAAAACAAAACCAAAGGGGGAAAAGGAGGCTTTCATTTAGCTGGACAACAAAAAAACTCTAGCCCTCGCATTGCAGGTTGATGGACTGCTGAACATCCAGATGCGTGGATAATGGCTCAAGGTCTTCCTTTTTCTCTCTGTGCTTGCAGACAGAGGACAAGGAGGCCACACATGCTATGAATGGAGCAGAATCCCGCAGGAGTTGGGGTTAGGAAAGGAGAAATTGGGGAGGAAGAGACAAGGAAATGGACTGATAGTTCTGCCTGTCTTCAAAGCTTAACCAACCTGTTGGTGGAAGGTGTTTGGCACCCAATCTCACTCTGCTTTGGGAAGGCAAAGCTATCAAATGTCCTTTCTTCCTACCTCCCCAGATTCCCAAGGCTACTTACGTCTGGCTTTTCTAGACAACCTATCTCATCACATGACCCCAGGGTTTCATGTGCCGCTTAATGGGCAGGTCACTCAGGGTGTATTCTACCCCTTCTCTGAAAATCAAAGCCTCTAGACTTGCGACAGACAAGTGTGCCCTTCAGCCTGGCTGGCGCCCATCAGATTCTTTTTCAAGCGGAAGGAAGTGTGGACACGTTTCAGCTAGCGGAGAATAGTTAACGATGCCATAATGTATATGCTTCTCCCCATGTTTGCCTATTTGCATCCAATTGCAAGAGGCACGTCGTCACTCCACACTTCCCATCTCTTGTCAGTTTATCCTGTCCCCAGTGTAGAATGGCATTTCTCCCTGTATCACATCACAGTGATGTACAGAAAGCAATTTCTCAAAAAAATTAAAAACAAATGCTAAAAACAACCGACAATATGTTCTGCTAGAATTCTGTGCTTTAATAGGGAAATCATTCTCCCAGGGACAAAGGCCATCTTCATGTTGTATAGAAACCCCCTTGGTGCAGAGGTTTCTCCTCTAATCCAGCCCTGCCCCCTACTAGGGCTTTGGTAGGCTTCAGCAATATCTTGACAAAGCTCTCCTTGGTATGGGAAAGAAAAGTTGGGTTTTCCTGAAATACGTTCATACCCTCGTCTTGCCCATAACCAACAGATTAAATACACACACATATCACTTGCTGAGAGTTCCAGCTGTTTAGATTTTCACCCAAACATGTGAATAAAAACCGCAGGCAAAACAAGTGCTGTCTCTCATACCTTTTATGGATTAACAAATAGCCCTTACCCTGCTGATGCCCGTTCTTAATTGGACTGTGCTGTGAGGAGCAATTAAGCCTAAATGGCCACTTGCTGAGAGCTGGAGAAAGAAATGCCACAGCTTGAGGCATCTGCATTCTCCAAATAGAGCACATATGCTTTACTTTGGTGCCCATAAAAAAAAAAAAAAAAAAGGGAGATTTACTTATCTCTTTCGTCCTTTTAAAAGTGAAAAGGGACCATTGTTTCATGCAGTAGGTGGAAATTATTCAAGGAAATCCTTTAGGGATAAAATAATTCTTGCAACTTTTATGCGCATAGAAGATGTAGGGATGAAAGAGCTTTGTTCCTCCATGAAAGAGGGTGGGAACTGGGCAAGAGAGGCCCCTTCCCACCCTCCACTCTACGGTGCGTCTCCATTACACGTGCCGAGGCCGGATCAGAACCCACATAGTGAGAATGTAATACAATGAGACAATCCCCTGGACACAAACATATTAACACCTGAATGGCATGTAAAGGAGGAAAAGTTTTATTAAAGAATATTCAGAGATATTATTTTTTGATGTGCTTTTGCTCCTGAAAATGGAGGAGAGAGAACAAGAATGAGGAGGTTAAGAGAGGACTCACCTGCTCCTTTCAGCCAAGAAAGGTCATTTCAAGCAGCATCCAAGATATTCTTCTACTGAGCAGACACATGCATTGTCGGCCTCAGTTACTGATATTTGTGTCATTTTAGTATGGACAAGGGACTTTTCTCCTGAGCCATCTATCTCCTGAGATACACTGAAAAGGTTTTGTTATTGTTGCTGTTGCTTTTCTTGTGGGAAAGAAGAGAAAAAAACCATTTTTTGTGTAAACATTATATTCATCATCATTGAAAAATTAACTTCCAAGTGATTAAGGAAAAAGAAGAGAAACAAGAAAAAAAACCTTCAAACCCCACCACCTAGAAACACCCATCATTAATCATACTGTGAACACCTTTCCAAACATCTCTGTTTGGACACATACAGATAGAAGAAGTAGGGGAAATTCTATAAAACCAGAATCATAATATAAGAGCTATATATTTTTTAAGGGTTCAGTTTTATTTTACTTCACTTTAACAGCCACAATAAAACTGTGGCAATATAGGATAAATTACTAAACTTTAGAAAAGCCGTTCTCTTCAACAAATCAATTTAATTTTTTAAATGTATCTTTTTGTTGTTGGGGACTGGCCCGTGCACTGCAGGTGTTGAGAGGAAAACTTTTACTTTACTCACCTACCTTTAAATGTTTGGGAGCCTACAAATTAACTGAAAACAGATTGACAGGAGAAGAGGTTGGGTTTATTTACACAGGCATTTGGGAACACTAGTAATGAGTAGCTCACTGAAGAGCCAGAGGTAAAGATTATAAATGATCTTAACAAAAAGGCAGAGGGGGTTGGGCACAATGGAAAAGTATGGAAGAATCTGTCAGGCTTTTTTGATGCTCACAGACAGTTGAGTTTATTTTCTTTTATTTAAAAAAATTTTCTTAGGTTTCTTTTTGAGAGTGAGCGAGAGAGAGTGTGGGGGAGGGGGGAGGCAGAGGGAGGGAGACACAGAATCCAAAGTAGGCTCCAGGCTCAGAGCTGTCAGTACAGAGTCCGATGCAGGGCTTGAACCCAAGAACCCTGAGACCATGACCTGAGCTAAAGTCAGACACTTAACCAACTGAGCCACCCAGGTGCCCCAACAATTGAGTTTAAACTTCCTGGTGTTAAGGGTCAGTTTTCTCCCAAATGGGGAACTTCAGGGGAGGATCTGTGGAAGCTCTATTTTCTGGAGGCTCTGCTGAAGGGTAGGTAATGTTTCTTTTTGTGGCTGTTGATAGTTTAGAGGGTTTCAATTTAAAGTAATTTTTATATGACTTTGGTGAGCCATTAATCCTCTCCTGGATTTCAGACACCAGTAGAAACATCCTCCTTCCCCAGTAGGAAACCAAAAATGTCTCCAGACCAGGTCAAATGCCCCTGGGAAGGTGGCTGAAAGTCACTTCTGGGTGAGAACAACGACTCTAAGGTTCAAAGAAAAATAGAATCAAGAGGAAAAATACTGATAGATTGAAAGCATAATTTTTAACCATATAATTCAATTTTGAATGGTATCTATTTATCCCTTGCCATGAAAGATTTTTAGGAATTGACAATTTCTTCGACATTTCCTCCTTCCAACTCCCAATGTCAGTTAGCCACGATTTTTATGTTTTCAAAGTTTAAAACACATTTTGTTGTTTAAGTATAATTCTGACAATTAGTTAACTATTAAAATAAATCCAGATTCACCCCATGTTCTGGACCACAGCTTCTTAATTTATTCCTGAGTTCATGAAGCAGATGTTCAATTGGTCTCCTCCAGAATAGGAAATAAAGCCTCCAAACTGTACATAAAGTACCTCCATATTCTAGAGAGAAGTTCCAGGGAACCCAAAACATGCTCTCCAGAACGTTAAAGATGCATGGCAATCCCAATCCTGTTATCACCTCCTACTCCAACCTACATATGCAGAAGAAATGAACTCAAGGAAGCAAGTGGGGCGTGGTAAGAGGGATTGTGCTGTGCTCTTTCTTCTCTTTCCTCCCCCACAAACACACACGCACACATACACATACACACACAATGACCTGAAATGAAGGACAATGTAAGAATCACTAGTAGAGATTTGTGAAAAAACAAAAGTCTCAGGCCACTCATTCCTCTCTGGGCAATCACACACTGGCTAATCTACTCTGTGCCTCACTGAGACTGGCCCAAAAAACCTGTGGGAAAAAGTAAGGCAGATTGTACGGGTGTTGTTGAAACAGCCTATCTTCTAGATATTTTAAGGCCAGATGCATGAGTCTTCTGAGGGTTGGGTCCCCACAAGGTAGCCTGGTTGAGCCACTTCAGTAATATACCAGCTAAGGAGACAGCCTGCCTGGCAAGAGAATCTCAGCAGCAGGAGACTACGGAATAGTCCACGGCAGATAGGAGCTGAGTTAGAGTCAGAGATCCTGCCAAAGCACCAGTTGCTTGTCTGGCAAGAAAGAAGTCCTAGAAGGACCCCCAAAGAACTCAAACATGCATTTCTTGAGAACACCAGCTTGTGGACTTCTGTAAGTCAGAGTGAATGAGAATCAATAACAATCTAAAAAACGCCCAAAGCCACCACCAAAGTGCTGTTCACCCCTTTTTACCCATCTCTCCTCTCACCACAGGGCAATAGAGGAGAATGGCACTCAGAAAAAAGAGGGTGTGAGGAAGGGCGACAAGGGAAGGCAGAGGGAACACAGAAGGATATCTGCGTAGAGGAGGAAAACTCTTTGTTGCTCCGCCCTCTTAGATTTAAGGCCTGGAACACACAAATAAAACCAATCAAAAACAAATTAACAAAAGGAAAAATAGTTTTAATTATATACTACACACAGAAACCCACAAAGCAAAATGTAGCTCAAGGAGGTCGCCAGATGACCAAGGGTTATATCCTATCTTATGCTAAACACAAGAAAAGGAGGTTTAGGGGGCTCCTGGGGGGCTCAGTTGGTTAACTGTCCAATTTCAGCTCAGGTCATGATCTCACAGTTCATGGGTTCACGCCCTTTGTCAGAATCTCCGTCAGCACAGAGACTGCTTTGGAAGCCTCTGTCTTCCTCTCTTTCTGCCCCTCCCCAGCCCATGCTCGCGCTCTCTCTCTCTCTTTCTCAAAAATAAAAAAAAAGAAGAAGAGAGGGGTTTTGAGCTTCTCTGGTAGGAGGAGGGGGAGTTATAGGAATGTAACCAAGCTGCAGCAGTGTAAGAGCACCCAGCTCTAGGGGTCCCAAACAAACCAGGTTTAGCCACTGATAAAATCCAGACGTGGAGAAATGAGCAGTGGTGTAACAAGACAGGAATTTATTTCAGTGAAGCTATCGCCAGGAAGACAGCAGACTAACATCTCAAAGACTGAACATTTCTCAAATGCTGAAAATTCCTTTAGGTTCATACTGCAGGTGGGTGATAAAGGTCAGCTTGATCATTGTCTTGGGGTCAATCACATGGGGTCCTGCTGGTCATCACGGCAGTACCTATTGCTTGAGGAAGTAGTTTCAGTTCCCATCACAAGACGCTTGGACCAGTAGGGTCTTCTGCCCGAATTAAGAGATAAATTGGAAAGAAGAACATAATCAATTAGAATGTACAGGCCCAAGGTCAAAATGGAGGGAGTTGAAGTTCTCTTTCAGAAGGAAATATATGATTAATAAGGTTTGTTTTGTTATATAGATAGGACAGGTGATAAGCGTTGTCTCTGAGAGTAGCTCTCTTCCTGGTATAGCGACATCTTTACAAATGGAAATTTTCTTTATAAGTTTAAATTTCTTTTACCAAAGGGAAAATCTGTGCTCTGTTTTTAGACGGTTAAGCGGAGGTAAATAGTTTTTCCGAGTCTATGGTTTTTCCATTGTATTTCACTCAAAATAATTCATACGCCAAAGAGGCATACTTAGAAGCGGCATATTCTGGTACCCCTCCTCTGCCATAGCTGCTCAACCTCAGAGTGAAAAAGAAAATAAGAGTTAAATTGAATATGAGATAGAGGCTTCATTGGAGTTCCAATCCTTGAAATCACTGGAAAGTGATTAGATAAAGCTAAGGTATTATTATAAGAACAAAAAGGGAAGATTTGCCTGGGAGGGTTTGAAGGCTGGAGAATGTGAATAAAGATACTCAGTTTGGCTATTTAAAGATCAACCCATTCAACAAACTGATTACATTTGTTTTTCATCATCTCTTGGTCCGTTGAATTTATTTTTTCCAAGGACTCTTATTTCCTGTATTGCTTAAGTACTTGGGTTATTGAGAATATCTATGGCCTTAGATTTGAACTTGCAGTTAGTAAATGATTTAGGAACACTTGTTTTATTTAGAACTTTGTTGGCATTCCTTCACCGTCTTTTAGCATTGAACATTGCCATGTACAAATCTGAAGTCAGGCAAATGGGCAAATGTTCCCCCTTAATTTCTTTTCTTCATGTCCATTTAAATCTTTCTTTACCTCATATTCCATGACTTTTTACGGGTATGGCTTGGTGTTGACTATGTTGTGCCAAACTTCACTGGATCATGCTATTAGCCTTCAGTGTGCCGATTCAAGCTTTAATTGACGGAAACTGTTTTCTTTTATATTACTGAAATCATGTCTCTTCCATCTGTTCATTCTTTTTCTCAGAAATGTCAATTAGTATATATTGGATCTCCTTGGTTTTTCTTCCATATCCAGTACCTTGTCTATAATCTTTTGTTATGCTATTGTTCTTTTCTATTTCATGCTGGGTGCTGTTGTCAAATCTGCCACTATCTACACAACTACGTTTTCAGTCACATTTGTTCTTTCTGTATTGTTGTTCTCTAACACTTCTCTTAGTTCATTTTTTATCCTTTTCCATTGCCATTTAATTTTTTTTGGAGCCTTTCTGTTACCTCTTTGAAATCTTTTTCTCTGACTATAATTTTTGTTATAGGAAACATCTTTGAGACTCCGGGAACAGTTTCTCTGCACCCTTTCTCCAGTTCTATAGGCAACTCTTCCTGCAGTATGTTTTACATTAACTTTTTTTTAAAAAATTTTTCTCGGAGCCCCTAGGTGCCTCAGTTGGTTAAGCGTCCAACTCTTGATTTTGGCTCAGGTCATGATCTTGCGGTTTGTGGAATCAAGCCCGTGTCTGGCTCCACACTGATAGCACAGAGCCTGCTTGGGATTCTCTCTCTTCTTCTCTCTCTGCCCTTTACCTTCTTGTGCGTGTGCTCTAGCTCTCTCTCTCTCTGTCTCTCTCAAAATAAAGTCTTTTTTAAAAAATATTTCTCGGGGCACCTGGGTGGCTCAGTCAGTTAAGTGTCCTACTTGGTTTCAGCTCAGGTCATGATCTTACAGTGTGTGGGTTTGAGCCCCACCACTGGGCTCTGTGCTGACAGCTACAGAGCCTGCTTGGGATTCTGTGTCCCTCTCTTTCTCTGCCCCTCCCCTGCTTGCTCTCTATCTCTCTCTCTCAACATAAACAAACATCTAAAAAATTAAAAAAAAATTGTTTCTCTATTTCCCCATCTATTATTATTATTATTATTATTGCAGGGTCTATCCATACAGCTCCATTCTGATTATCACTCATCTTTGAATCTTTGAATGGCTGGGTGGTTCTATATTAAAACATCACATGTGATTTTGCTGAAAAAGTATGGTATAAATCACACACACCTATGCTAAATCTTTATTTCCTGTGCTTTGGGGCACTTCTCCCCTCAACTTCAGGTGGACAGGAACATCCACTGGGCATTGCTCTCTTCTTCACCTTACCTTTAGCTTCCTCCCTCAACCTAGAGTTTAGACCATTCATGGAGGTCTTTAAAGAGAATACTGAGGAACGTCTGGGTGGCTCAGTTGGTTAAGCATCTGACTTCGGCCTGGGTCATGATCTCATGGTTCATGGGTTCAAGCCCCATGTCAGTCTCTGTGCTGACAGCTCAGAGCCTGAAGCCTGCTTCGGATTCCATGTCTCCCTCTCTCTCTGCCCCTCTCCCACTTGTGCTCTGTCTCTCTCTGTCTTTCAAAAATGAATAAATGTTATAAATAAATAAATAAATAAATAAATAAATAAATAAATAAATAAAAATAAAGAGAATACTGAGAACTGTATTTGTGGGTGATTAACCTAAATGTCAAGGTACATAACACAGGAGAAGAATGAAGGCAGTGAAAATAATTCCTATGGCCCATGGTTTCAGTATTCCCTCCTCATTTCCAACAGATCTCAACAATATATAAAACTATCTTTACACAGTTTTAGCTCCTCTTTTTAGGAGTAAAAAAAAAGTATGAAAGCAGACTTACATTGAGAAATGTATATGTGTAGACATCATGCTCTGTCCACATCAGCTAGTGTCTACTGTTGGAGGCGTGAGAGAAGTTACCTCTACACCAAGTCTATGAGGTAACCATGCTAGAGCCCTCTGATACTGGATTAGGGGTATCTTGTTGATTAACATTGGCTCTGACAGTTCAAAGGATTCCCCAGCTCTCTCTCTCTACCTATATCTCTGAAATTCCTTCACTTATAAGCTATTGACTAATTGGAATTTTTCCATGACCAGCTTGCATTGCCTACAGGTACAATCTAGAAAGGTTGGGGGACATGGAGTAAAAAGGATCATATGCCATGCTTCTCATGGTCAGTTTTCTAGTTCAGTCAATGCATTGGAATTATAAGGGGTGAAGGGAATATTATAACTTTCTCACTAGAAATAAAACATTTCACTATTGAATGGAATTTCCCATCTAACATTAAAAAAATTCCCCGAAGGCTGGAGTGCCTGGGTGGCTCAGTAGGTTAAGCGTCTAACTTTAGCTCAGGTCATGATCTCCTGGTCTGTGAGTTATGGGAGTTTGAGCAAGCCCTATGTCAGGCTCTGTCCTGACAGATCAGAGCTTGGAACTTGTTTTGGATTCTGTGTGTGTGTGTGTGTGTGCGCCTCTCTCTCTGCCCCTCCCCTGCTCAAGGTCTGTCTCTCTGTCTCTCTCAAAAATAAATAATAAAACATTTAAAAAAAATTTCCCTGAAAGCTAAGTGGGTAGGGATGAAGACCATTGAGTGCAACCCGTTAATTTGCCAATAACCAAAGAAAAAGTAAGAACCTAGACTGAGTGATCTCCAGACAAGTATTCTTCCACTACTTCAGGTATTATTCCTCCCCACAGAAAAATGTGAATAAATAAAGGGAACAAGGGACCATCCTTTTTTAAATAATAGGAAAACAAATTAGGAGAGAAACCTCATAAAGTTCCTGGTAAGGGAAAGCTCACTCCAATGTAACTTGCTTCAATCAGGTGCTTTTGGAGGAGTTGTTTTGTTTTTCATTTTTGCTTACATTTCAAATTGAAATTGATGGGGCGCCTGGGTGGCTCCATCAGTTGAGCGTCCAACTTCGGCTCAGGTCATGATCTCACGGTGTCTGAGTTCAAGCCCCATGCTGGGCTCAGTGCTGATAGCTCAGAGCCTGGAGCCTGCTTCAGATTCTGTCTCCCTCACGCTCTGCCCCTCCCCCGCTCACACCCTGTCTCTCTCAGAAATAAGTAAACATTAAAAAAAAAAATTGAAATTGATGACAAATTCGGTTAAAGATCAGTAAATATAAAGGGTAAATTTGTCTTGTCCAAATTCACTAATCCTCTCCCCCCAAATTCTCTTCATGAATTCTGAATTAAGAACCCTAGTTAATCTTTAAAACCACCAGTTTCAATTTGGAATGCCAGAAATGTATCTTCCTGCAGAAACAAGATGTTTGAGATTTCTCAGGTAGTGGGGCAAGAGTTCATCACTACAGGAAGAAGCAAGGAGAGCTTAGTTGGGCTTTCCAGGAGGCTAGAGGCGGGGTTTCTAGGGCAAGTACTAGAAATGGAAAAATTGCGGCAGCAACAGTGACCCAACAGTGAAGAAAGATCCTTGGCTTGCAGAAGGGTCTGATAAAATTCCTTCTGCTCCTACTTCTTCCTCCCCGTTTTTTCTCTTTTCTCTTTGTTAAAACGTATACAATAGCAAAGTCCTTTTGGAATCATTCAAAAGAAATGGAATAAAACACAGACAATAATTTGATCAGAGTTTTGTGTTGCGGTAGAATTCAAAGGTAGAAAATATTACCATATGATTAAAATGTCATCAATGAGGCAATGCTTATGAATTGAGATAGCACAAGACACAACAAGATCACATTGCCAAATGATACTGACACACATCAGAGATCTTACCAAGTTGCAAGTTTTACTAACAATTTCAAAGATACAGGTAATGAAAAGGTACAGGTACAGGTTCAGGTGGGAGGGGTCCAGAACCCCTAGTCGTACTCCCTGGGTCTTTGTCTTCCTGCGTCAGAGGTGCTCTGGCCCAAGATAACGGATGAAGTCACTGAGAAAGATATGAAGCAACCTCGCTTATCCTTGCTGCTTAGTACTGGAAACATCTGAAGCATCTCCATTTTATACTTAGATATTTACATAATTTGCATGACATTTTCCAGAGAGCTATGCCCCATAAATCCTTAGATTCCAGATTTGTTTACCTAAGAAGTTCTAGACAACAAAGTACATTCTGCTAAAAGCATTCCATGGATAAGGACTCTCCTGCCAACAAAAATCATTTTTGTTTGTTGAGAGAACTAGCATTAGTATGTTTACAAGATTAGACTACTTTACCTGCCATCTCTCTTCTTTAGGAACCCGCATGTCCTCCCCACCCAAGCAAGTAAATTGAGAGAACAGATCATAGACCTGCTGCTTCCACAGTATATTATGCTATATGCAGGTACTTTTCTGCAATCATAAAAGTTTATATTGACAGAGATACTGCTTCTGATATATCGATCAATGACAAAAACGTAAGCTACTGTATTCACATCATCACCTGAACTATGCATAAATATCACAGAACACCTAAAAGATAAAAATACTATCAAAAAACTAAAAAGATTTTAGTTTAATGATTATCTCTGGGTCTACAGATTATGGATGATTATTTCGTGGTTTGTGTTTTCAGTGTTTTCCACAAGAACTTTGTATTACTTTTATCGACTATTTTTTTTTCTACTTTAAATTAAAGCACACAGGAGAATACAAGTAGGGCACTGGACACAGCAGAAAATTTGAAAGTAAACTAATTTGGATTCAAACTCTGGCTTGACTGTGCACTGTTATGAGCTCTTGGGCAAATTTGCCTGTTTCTTCAGCTGTAAAGTGAGAAACATAATACTCACCCTCAGGGTTGTTGTAAATTATAAGTAGATACATCAACCACAGCATTATGCACCTCCTTAGACACCTTCTGCCTGCTAGCCTCCCATGGATGGCCAACCAATTACTTGCTCTGGGGGAGCCTCCTTGTTGGCCATCTCTACACAGTTGGGCCAACCAGCCACATGCCTGGAGTTGCTCAGTCTTCCTGCCATTTCCAGATCTGAATGAAACAAAACACAAGGCCTAGGATCTTACATTCTGGCAGCTGCTGAAGTGTGCAGAAATTAACTCTCCATTGGACAAATGTTAACCAATAGAAAAAGAGATAGGAGGGATGTAGGAAAATTCATCACCCCGCTTCTGCTCCAATTAACTGCTTTGAGGTATGATTTTTCCATAGTCTTTCCAGAAAACCCTCAATACTTTTGCAAACACACCTGCCAAGTGGTCTGCCCTGTCTTTCTGTGCTCCTTACAAAGCACTCACTAGTCAGCGTTAGTAACTTTGCATTGCTTCCCATCTTGTCTTGCCTTATTTTACTTAGTCTTCACTTTTGCTGCTCTGGGTTTGTACCTCAAAATAAATTATCAGTACTTTATTCCTTCCTCAGACTCTGCTCTGCTCCCTGGGAAACCTGAATCTAAAACAGCAGATAATTTAAATAAGGCACCCAGCATATTACAAGCCTTCAAAATCCTTCATGTATGTATAAACATATGAGGAGTGTGGGTGTGGGTGTGTGCGCATGAGCACACACGCACTGGATAATACATGAGGTATTTTTGTTGTATTTTTTAGGTCTTTAAACTGCCACTGTGGAATACAACGTTTTTTGTTTTCATTGCCACCTCCTGTCCCATTCCCTCCTGTAAACAAAGTAGAAACCCAACATACTCATTGTAGCCAATAGTGAGATTGCCTTTATACTATGAATTATTAGAAAAAATAAAAATAAAAATTACATGCCCAGTGTGTGAGTCAGGATAATATCATGACTAAAAGAACAGACTTTAACATCAAACAGACTTAGATTGGAATCCTAATTCTATATCATATGGAGACTCTCTCCTCACTTGAAAACTAATGAAATAAATATCATTCTGCAGTGTTGAATTAAATAATGACTGTAAAGTTTTTAGCACAAAATCTGTACATAAGTTAGGTTACTATTATTGTTTTATTGCTTTTATTGTAAAATTGCTATTTATAATATATATTCCAAGTCCAGCCATAGTAACATTTAAAAATGTGTTAATGAAGAGTGAGAGTTAAGATGAAAGTATACTGCAGTCATGTGTTAATTATGTTCTAATGTTGTATATAATCCATGGAGGATCCAAAGTCCTGAGGCACATGTCAAAACTATCATTAATCAGAGGTGTGGCTTGCGGATACACCAGCAATGCCTGAACATGGAGAGAAGCAGGGTGGCGAGGCAAGGCTGGACAAGGCAGACTGGGGCCTGAAGACGTCTACCCAGAACTATGCCTGGTCCTCTGAAAACAGCTGTGGAGGCTGGTAGAGAGAGCAGAATCCATCATCCTTCTCTGAGATTTCAGGGACCCACGTAATTTGATTGGGGTCCCACTATTAATTTGGCGGTACAGTATCAGATAGGGGACCTGAGAAAGCAACCTTCTCTTTAGGAGAAGGCACCATTCCAAAGCTCAGGGGTGCTGTATAATGCCTCCCTAGCCTACCAGTTAATATTTCTCAGGCAGCGCATCTCATCATAGATTTTAGTGGTCTGGGCTGCTAAGATATCTTCCTGACCTGTGTGGATTAACTTAGGGTAAGGCTGAACTTGCAGATGAAAGGCATGTGATGATTCAGGTAAGAGAACTGAGGGCCCCAGGGCATGATGGATAGACCTATGTCAGGAGAGAGAAGCCGGTTACTGAAAAGTCTGAAGAAGGCCAGAGGCCACAGCACACCCATGACCAACTCCTACCAGGAAGTCTCGTATACCTGGTGTCATGAGCAAGATTAGGGTAGATCTAAGCCACACACTTGGACCTTGGCCTCCGAGGACATTCGGTCCTCACCCATGCTAGTGCCAACTTTCTGCGGGGACATTTTAAACCCAAATCTTTACTGAATTCTTGTCCAAAATAAATCTCCTAGGAAACTGTGGCTTAGACTACCTGCCTCCCTGCTTTTTTAAACAAAGATACTCTGGGATTCTTTATCTTTTCATGGAGAAGCAGTCTACTGTGGAACAAAACTTCAGTCTCCTTTCCTCTCCCAACAAATACTTCAAAACTCAGTATCATTTGCATCTTTTCACATCAGGATATAATCCATCTCATGGCTTAACATGATGAGATGATGCTGGAGGACATTATTATTTTATGTTTCTATTCTGAGAAAGATGTCTCTCTTCAACTTAACTACTAGCTGACAAAAATAATGTTGAACATCTGCAAGAGATAAAACAACTTGAATCCAATTTCCTTTCACATAGATTAAGAGCCCCATTCTCCTGTCACTGATGTGGCATATAACTCAATTTTTTGCAATATTTAAATGAGAGGCTAGTTTTTCAGGTCTGTCATGTGGATGACATAAATTTTTTATTTTGTCCCTTCCACTGATGTAGTGGATATATGAGACCCTGTCAGAATGTGGCAGCTCAGAAAAGAAAAGGGGAATCACACACTAAAAGACAGAAAGGCCAATAAAAGGGAGAGGCTGTAAGAAAATCTCTTCTTTTAAGAATACAAATAAGTAAATCATACAATGAGATATGTTCCTTCAGGAAATGCAGTTTGAAATGGAGCCTGAGTCGCCTACATAGATGAAAGGGAAAATGGCCTATAATTTGTAATCAATTTGACAGTCAAGATACCTAAGTAGAGATGTAATAATTGTGACTAAAGCGAAAGGTGGTTTGATTGGTTTAAGTAACCGGAACGTCCATGGGTCATTTTGGCTTCAGGTAATGGTTGATTAAGGGTTTATCCATAGTCTATTTCTCTTTTTTTTTTTTTAAGTGTATTTATTTTGAGAGACAGTGTGTGAGCAGGGGAGAGGCAGAGAGAGGGAGAGGAAGAATCCCAAGTGGTCTCCGCACTTCAGAAGGCTCAAACTCATGAACCTGTGAGATCATAACCTGAGCCAAAATTAAGAGTAGGACGCTTAACCGGCTGAGCCACGCTGGCACCCCCAAGTTTATTTCTTGATGCTGTTGGTTCTATTTTCTTTTGTGTTGGTTTCATCCTCAGACAGACTTTCTCCAAATGGGAAAAAGTTGGCTACAACAGCTCCAGGCCTATGTAACTCATTTATTAAGGGGAGTGGACTTGTTGGGCTATTTTCTGGGTTATTAGGGAAACATAAAACACTACAGGTATTTAAAGCAGAAGGAAAGAAGTTCAGGGAATTGGTCACATGGTGATGAAAGCACTGAGAACCAAAAAGGAGGTGATCAAGAAATTAGGAATAGCAGGAAGCCACTACCACTCTTGGGCTTCTAGAATAAAGGGAGAAGGTCATGCTATTGGAACCCAATTCCAGTTGACCTGGAAGAATCCAGAACCATGACAAATCTTTCAAACAAAAGCTAGGGTCATGGAGGAGAAATAGCCACTAATGGAAATACTCCTGACAGTAGAAGGGAAAGAGGAAGTTACCCTGGCTTCTTCCACCTGCTCTCCCATCTCTTGTCATTGCCCCCCATTAGACAAACTTAGCTGGAAGCCAGGTGTCACGGAAGTCTGGGATATGTTCCTGCCTATGATATGTAACAGAGGAAGAGTTGGAGAATAGGTCTACAAGTAGCAGACAAGTGTCTAGCACAGGATTTAAACACAAAATGATTTTATTTCTCTATCATAATTACCTTCAACCATAATCTGTTGATTCTCCCTTCTCTGACCCCTAAAGGGTGGATACCTTAACAACATCTTGGTTAGATTACCCTAATTCACTGTTTAGTTTCAGTTACTGAATCTCTGTCCAGTGGTCAAGCAACATGTGTTACACACTTCTGGGTCTGGGGTGTTACCCTTAACCAGGAAGCTAACAAGACCATGGAGAATTTTCAGGCAGCACACAAAGGGCTAAGTAGGTGGGAGACATCTCAATACTTGTTAGATGCATCACAGAAGCTAAAGAGAACTCCTGGCACACATGCAACCAGAGTTGGTGTCACCCACATGCAGGGCCAGTGGAGAACTTTAAACCAGTGAACAACCAGGGCCAGGGGAAGAGTAGCTCTTGGTCTAAGAGCCACTAGGACTGGGGCAGGGGAACTCTCAACTCTCAACTCATCTATAGTGAAGATGGTAATTCTCAGCTGGCATGAGTCAGTGATATAGGGCTAAGGAGATGGCATCTGTGATCTGGAGGTTAATTATACACAAGGGACTGAGAAAATACATGATTGAGAATAATAGGATCAGGACACTTACTGTCTTCAAATATGGGCAAGAGGAAGGCCAGAATAAACTATTGGATGTCAGATGGCAACTGGAGGTATCTATATAAACTAACGTTTTTAGTGTATATGGATAGAAAAATGTAGAAATGACTACAGGGGTGGGGGTGGAGATAGGTGTGTGTGTGTGTGTGTGTGTGTGTGTGTGTGTTAGCTTTCTCTTGAGAGGGCCTAGAAGCAGCACCCCCATAGCAATGAGCACACTAGTTCCCATAACTTGGTTTTTAAATACCACTTTCCACTAAAAGGAACCAAGCATCCTTGGAGAAATGGCTGGTTGCAGGGCTGGAACAAAGCAGGTACAGATAAGCCTAGAACATCTTGGGCCAGGATGTAAAGAAGTGCTCAAAGAGTAATAGGGACATTTTAAAAGGATATAGGAAACTCCTACTAGCCAAATCTGGGGCAAATTGAGCATTATAACATATATTATAGTATTGGATTATAACACATTGAACAAAATAGGTATCCATGGATCCATACAAATATAAATAAATAAGAAAATAGGATAAAGAAAAAAGTCTGCAGTATATTATCAACTAGTAAATGTAGAACAAATTAGAAAAATTTTTATTTGGTGGTAATAATTGATTTAGGCAGGAATTGTGGGTGAATACTTAAACTAGTGAGTGCAAAACTGACAAGGAACAAGATATTTACGCAGTCTCACGGTAGCACCCCATGAAGCACTCATTAATTTTACAGCAGAAATACCTGGCAGATAATACCTTAGCCAAATGAAAAGAGTTCACATTACCAATAATAGAACAAATCAGCGTCATGTAGACAAATTCAAATTAGGGACATTCTACAAAATAACTGGCTTGGACCTTCAAAATTATGAAGGCTTGAAGGGCCAGGAAACACTGAAGAACTATCCCCAGCTTAAATAAACTAAAAAGAGGTGACAACCCAAGGCAACATGTGATTCTTATTTGGACTCTCATTGTATAAAGTACACTATTGTGAAAATGGGCGAAATTGTAATGGGCTCTCTGAATTATACATTTGCATAAAATCAGTATTGATTTCCTGACTTTGATGGGAACAATGTAGTTTTATTAGAGGATGTCTCTTGTTTAATACATCTACACTGCAGTATTTAGGGGTAATGGGTCATTTGTCTGGTACCCACTCTCAAGTGGATGAGGCAAAACAAGTGTGTGTGTGTGTGTGTGTGTGTGTGTGTGTATAATAACAAATAACAATTGAGGAATCTGGATGAAAGGTACACAAAAGTTCGCTATACTGTTTTTATAAGTATTCATCCTTCCCTACATTAGGCTTTCTAAAATATGCGAAAATAGAATCACCTAGTCCCGAGGCCCTGGTGTTGCAGATATTTTAATTCTATACCCACTGCCCACTCTTTCCTCCCAGTGCCTACATGTCTTCGAAGGACTGGACTTAAGTGGCTTCCTGTGGCCGCCACAGTGTTATGTAGGAGCAGGCCCCAGCTTGGTAGGACCTAAATCTCAAACATTTTGAAGAGCATTCCTTAAGAAAAAGACATTTAAAATTAGAGATGAAAGTGAATATTTATTTAGAAAGGGCACAAGCCGCTGAAGGTAAGGTCACTAAAGATCAAGCTGTGTTAATGTGGAAGTCAATCTGCCTCTGCTGGATTGGTGAGGTGGACCAGTCTGCTACCAGGAAGTTGTCCACCTGGAAGAGGCATGGACTGAGCAGACTGGACTAGCTCTACACTGGACCCTTTTGTAGAAATAATTCTTTCTCTTTCCCCATTGCTTGGACCTTTCTTACCAACAGAGTAAAAACTACAAAGGTTTGGGTTTAGGCCTAAGGAAGAAGCCCCCAGAAGACTACTCACCCTAACTTGTGTGTTCTGCCTCCAGATTTAGCTAATAGATTAGAAGGATGGCCTTGTTGCAGCTGAATGGAAACAAAGTGCAATGAGAAGCAAGGAGGTTAATATGTTGTTGAGTCTAGGTCTCCAGAGGACCATATCAGCATTCGGTTGAACACTTTAGGAGTAATAAAAATCATGTCTTCACCTGGCCTTTTGGTCTATGCCTTTGAGACCTCATGGGGTGGGGATGGGACCAAAAGGAAGTTGGCTATTACAGGATCTCTTTCCATCAGCCACATGACATCCCATCAATATTCATTCTTCACATTAGCCTGTGTTCCAGGATTGAGAAACTGGTCATCACAGCCCCTTTGCCTCTACCCCTCCCTCTTGTATGGTAGTGAAAGGCAAACAGAGATCCTTGTTCTTTCTTTTTTTTTTTTTTTTTTTTTTAATTTTTTTTTTCAATGTTTTTATTTATTTTTGGGACAGAGAGAGACAGAGCATGAACGGGGGAGGGGCAGAGAGAGAGGGAGACACAGAATCGGAAACAGGCTCCAGGCTCTGAGCCATCAGCCCAGAGCCTGACGCGGGGCTGGAACTCACGGACCGCGAGATCGTGACCTGGCTGAAGTCGGACGCTTAACCGACTGCGCCACCCAGGCGCCCCAATCCTTGTTCTTTCTAAGAGAGTATGTTGTTTGCACTTACTTGTTCATGAAGAAAAAAAACAGAATTGGAAAACAGAAAAAAAAAAGTAACTAGATAGTGAGACTGGAAATACTGTTCCCTCCACTAAGCATTTCACCAAGATGAAACCTGCTTCACTTTTATAACACAACTCATCAAATAACTGAGACAGCTCATAATATTATCCATCACGCTATGGTAGTGTCCTTGGATGCTACAAAAGAACACGTGTGGGTAGATTGCCAATTTGTTATTTTTACTTCTTGAAAAATTTGACTATGGGGGGAAATTTCAAGAAAATCTCCCAGTCCCCAGCATGTATATAGAGCACTTACAGCATATCTGTCAGTAAGAAGCGCCAATTACATCTGCAGGCATTCACAGGTGACCAGAGGATTATTGCCCAGCCTTCTCCCATCCATCCTTCTCACATGGGCTTATAGAGGAGCTTCTTATGAGTGTCAGCTCAGAGCGTGGAGCCTTTTGGGTGGGAGAAGCACACTCCTCCCTCGAGCCTTTGCATCTGCTTCCTTCTGGTGGGAGCATTCATCCCAGATCCTCACATGGCTGGTTCCTTCTCATGCTCCACATCTCACTTTAGATTTCGCTCCTCAGAGGACTCTTTCCTGTCACCATATGAGAAGTCACACACATCCCTAACACCCTCACCCTCTTGATTTAGTCCATATCCTTCACCACTATGCAATACACCTGGCTATTGTCTGTCTCCTCCAACTAGGTAGGGACATTGCCCTGTTCATCACTATATTTCCAGTGCCCCACACAAGACCAAGCATGTAGTGGGTGCAGAGTATATTGTTAATTCAACAGCGGTGGGAAAAAAAGTGAGAAAAACAGACTCATGAACTGAATTAATGAATAAGTGTATATGTCATTTCTTTTGATACGTTTCTTTCATGAACATGGCCAAAGTACTGAGTACCTCCAAAGGAAATTATGGACAGAGAATGAAGTCTCAAAATGAGAGATCAGAGTTTCAAAAAAAGCAACTTATTCTTTCTGTCTACAATTTGTTCCACTAGCCTTTTAATCTCTAAGAACACAAAGTTTGAGAGGACCAAAACACTTTGCTGTAGTGCCTAAGAAAGTGGCCCAGGGAAGACAAGAATTCTTGATGGACAATCTGTGGTAGAAAGTTGAAAGGAACCCATGATCTAGAACTTCTGTCCAAACCTACTTGCTCAGATAACCAAACCAAGGCCTCCTGGCCAATAGCCATGAATAGTGATGAGAGTCTGATGGATGACTGAGTTCCATGTAATCCCCTAAAAGTCCTATGATAAAGAACACTGTGGGAGCACAGGGTGTGCTCAGAAGGTTACATTTCACATTTTTTAAAGCTGCTGCTGCCTCCAGTGTTATAAACTACATTATGGCACCCAGATAACGCAACAGACTCCATTTTGCAATGTCTGTTGCAAGGGTTCTTTGCATTGCTAGTGCCACCATTAGAAATCTCTAACTTGGGACTCAGGACGAATCATTAATGAGGTAACTGTGAGGTATTTAGGCACATACTAGATAAAATGTTTTTTCTTTATTTGAGTATAGTTGACACAATGTTACATTGGTTTCACATGTACAACACAGTGGTTCAACTTCTCTATACGGTATCCTGTGCTCACCACAAGTGTAGACACTATCTATCATCACACAGTGCTATCACAGTATCAATAACCATATTCCCTGTGCTGTGCCTTAGGTTCTCGTGACATATCCATTCCATAACTGGAAGCCTGAGATGCTAGATTTTAAATGCACTTAATCAATAGTAGGTACTTTATACCTAAAAAAGTTGGGACAGGAATGAGGCCAAAAAAAAAAAAAAAAGTGACCAAAATGAATTCTGTATACCGGTTGTCCACACAGCTTAAACTCACCCATGAAATGGCAGCTCTCTGCTTTACTCCAGCTTATGAATAACTGCCCTCGAATAAGACCTGGAAGTTTGATGTTTAAGTCAACCCGAAAGAAAATTAAACAGTTGTAGTTAAAACTATATTATTTCCTAACAAACTTTCCAATAAGTTTTCAGATGTTTCTAAGCACATTGATATTTCCCTTTCTGCTTCATTATCTTCATTATTTCCCATAAAGATTATTGGTGGTAAGGGGAGCCTGGGTGACTCAGTCAGTTAAGTGTCTGACTTCAGCTCAGATCATGATCCCATGGTTTGTGATTTCAAGCCCCACGTCAGGCTCTATTGGATTCCATGTCTCCCTCTGTTTCTGCCCCTCCCCTGCCCATTCTCTCTCTCCCTCTCCCTTCCTCCCTCTCTCGCTCTCCTTTTCTCTCTCTCTCTTGCTCAAAAAGAAATAAATAAACATTAAAAAAATTTTTAAGATTATTGGTGGTGGAAAACTTTATAGCTTAGTCTTTTTTTTTTAAGTTTATTTGGAGAGAGTATATGTGTGTGTGACAACGGGGGGAGGGCCACAGAGAGAGAGGAGAGAGAAAATCCCAAGCAGGTTTTGCACTGTCAACATGGAAGCCAACGTGGGGCTTGATCTCACAGACTGTGACATCATGACCTGAGCTGAAGTCGAGTCAGGCATTTAACCAACTGAGCCACCCAGGTATCCCTATAATTTAGTCTTTAGTGAGGAGATATTCTGATGGGTTCATGTCTGAATTTGAGAAAGAATTAACATTTCCCAGAAGTGGAGACAGTGACTGTCAGGACTTTGTGGCCCCCTCTTTGGGAGAATGGGAACATCTTTATTCATAAAAAGGATATTTGCATCTCATTAGGCTAAAGCATAACTTTGTTATTGTTGCTCATCTGAGTTCAAATATGTGTAGAAGTCTGTATATGTGCACTCAGTAGCTAAAGAAAAGGACTGTGACAAATATTAAGCCATCATATTATTGTATAATGTGTATTATTGTTGTTATTATTATTATTATTTGAGTTCCACACCCCCATTGCTGTACTGAGGTAGGGACTGCACAAACCATATTTCTCCTTTGTCGGTTGGCCACATGTTAGTTCCTGCCAATAAGGAGGTGCTAGAGAGAAATTGGAAGGCAGGAGGAAGGAGAAGGCATTTGCTGCTTCCTGTTTGCCTGCTTGCTGCCTGTCATTATTGTTCCATCTGTGACCCTTCACCCAGTCAGCGGAGGTTTGTTCTAGCTGTGAGTGTGTCCCATGTGTGGCTTCTTTCTGTACTTTCAGAATCACCCTTGTCACATGCCACTCAGCAAGACCAGTAGCTGAACCCCAGCTTCCTAAACTCCTGGGTGTCACGAGCTCTGCCTTCAAGGTCCTGAACTAATGTAGCAGTTGGATGATGCCCCCTGCTCAGTGCCAGCTCTGCAAGGCGCCACTTCTGAGTTTCCAAGTTTTGATAACCCCAACCTCTTCCCTTCTTGTGGGGTTATTATCTCTGGGATCTCTCAGTGTTCTCCTTTTCTTTTCTTTTTTTTTTTTAGTACTGCAACACCTGTTACCAATTTCTTATATTACTTTATATCCCAAAAAAAAAACCCCAAAAAATAGCTAGTGTGGTTTCCATGTTCAGGAGTCCTGACTGATCCTTGAGTGTAACAGATGTCTCCTTGTGGGGGGAAGAGTGGAGGAGTGAACAGAGATTGCTTATAGTCAGACGACTTTAAGAAACACTGAGCTGAGTTAAGTTTGAAAGGTTTCTGCACAACAGGACTTACCAGAGTCTGTGCATATGCTACTGTGCAATGATTGCAAACTTTCAAGGGAAGGACATTTCCCAAACTTAAGTGAGCATGGAACCCATTCAAGTGCAAAGTAGGTTGTGAGATTAATGCTCCATAGGGTGCACATTCAGAAATGTCGGGCTCAAATATAGGTCCTGGAACTCCCAGAAAACTTCTCTATTATCAATAGCAAAATACATGACACCCTGCATTATCTTGCCCAATAGAAGGTACTTTATTTAAAACAAAATAAAAATCTGGGGAGATCTACAATACATTCATTTCAGGCCAGGTCCCCCCAGACAAAGCAAAGGGGAGAATAGAGGCAATTTTTTAAAAAAGAAAGTACCAACATTTTGGTGAATATTCCAGATATTTACATGGCTAGAAAATTCCTCCTAAAGTACATTCTCTTAACAGTTTCAACTGAAAGATTGACCTTTGATTCTCTCTATATTGGTGTGTTATTGCTAATGTATTATTAGTGAAAATTCTGTCCAGGTCTCTGGTCCAGCTAGCTAGAGAGCTTTTAATTCTCCAGTATCCTGCAATTATGAATTCCACCGGCTGAAAAAATTCACTTTCCTTTTTATAAATCAAGTGTACAATGATTTATATATTTAACATCAAAGAGAATTTGAGGCAAAAAGAATTGCCATATAAGGGGCTTTTGTGGCCAGGTCTGCAGCCAAAATTCAGTGAAAACTGTCCAGTGAATGCGGATGTTGGGAACAAGGTCTGTCATACTTTCTGTCATACCTTCTCTGCATTCCTATTATCATTTCCACTGTGAAAACCCTCTAGCCTATTAAGCTCTAGTCCATTAAGCTCTCTGTTCTCTGAACTCTGATGGTATTTGTGGTTTGTACCCTAATTTGGGTATGTCAGAAGTACAGTTACATTGTTGTTTATTTATAAACATAAATGCTATGTCTCTAAGTGAATTGCAAATTCTTTGATAACAAAGACCATGGGGTATGGCTACAATAACCATAATATCTGGATATGGCCTGAAAAAGAATGCTTCTGATTTCCAAGTTGATTCATAGGAAAAGTATTACACGTTTAAAGAGCAGTATTTGCAGATAGGAAAGAAATTACACAGAATCTAGATTTGGGGACAGGAGTGGGTTATGAAGCCAGTATAAACATCTGTTTGTTCTAGATCTTAGTGCCTTGCTTGTAATAGGTGTTTGGTAAATGCAAGTTGATGATAATGGTAATCATAGAATTAGAATATTTGGGATTTTCCTGGGATCTCAAATGGAGAGGACTAAAGGGGCACTCATTTGAGCAAACATTTTGTTTTTAATTTTTTTAATGTTTTTATTTATTTTTGAAGGAGAGAGAGACAGAGCCTGAGTAGGGGAGGAGCAGAGAGAGAGGGAGACATAGAATTTGAAGCAGGCTCCAGGCTGTAAGCTGTCAGCACAGAGCCTGATGCAGGGCTCGAACTCACCGACTGTGAGTTCATGACCTGAACCGAAGTCGGACGCCCAACCGACTGAGCCACCCAGGCGCCCCCCTGAGCAAACGTTTATTAAATTCCAGCTATAGAAAGAATAGATCTGGAAGTAACATGGAAAGAACACTGATTTTGAATCAATCAGAATATGGTACTTTAAACGCCTACTGATTCACTGAGACTTTGAGCAAGTACTTAACTTTCCTCAAGGTCAATTTCCCACTCTATAAAAGAAAGATAATAACTCCTTCAAGTTCTTACTGTGATGATCACATGAAGTGCTAGTGTGTCATGCATTTGACACATAGTAGGTTCTTAATAACTAGTGGTAGTAGTAGTTGCTGTTGCTGATAGATGTTTTTAAAGTTCAGGGGCGCCTGGGTGGCGCAGTTGGTTAAGCGTCCGACTTCAGCCAGGTCACGATCTCGCGGTCCGTGAGTTCGAGCCCCGCGTCGGGCTCTGGGTTGATGGCTCGGAGCCTGGAGCCTGTTTCCGATTCTGTGTCTCCCTCTCTCTCTCTGCCCCTCCCCCATTCATGCTCTGTCTCTCTCTGTCCCAAAAATAAATAAACGTTGAAAAAAAAATTAAAATAAAGTTCATTTATTATACACACGTGAGTGGGGAAGGGGCAGAGAGAGAGGGAGAGAGAATCCCCAGCAGGCTCCACGCTGTCAGCACAGAGCCTAAAGTGGGGCTTGAACTCACAGACCATGAGATCTTGACCTGAGCTGAAATTAAGAGTTGGATGCTTAACCAACTGAGCCACCCAGGTGCCCCTGTTGCTGTTATTTTTACAGAAAGCTTGTACCTACATGACCAGAATCAACAGTCACCCACCCAGGGTGAAGGTATTCACCTACCCTTTCCACTGTCTACAACCCCAAGCACAGGGGTGCCTGGCTGGCTCAGTTCGTGGAGCATGTGACTCTTGAATTTGACATTGTGAGTTCAAGTCCCTTGTTGGGTATAAAGATTACTTAAAAATATAACCTTTACAAAAAATCCAAAGCAGAATTCATTCCCCTGGGTTTAAGGATGATGCCCTTTATATTTCTCAAGGCATTAATCCACTGTCAATATTTATTGCTTAATGTGCATTTGTTTATCAGCCCTTATAGCTAACCGATGCATTGATTCACTCACATAGCAATCATGTACTGAGGCATTTCTCTGCCACAGATACTTGAAAGGACAAACAATTACAGAGGAGAGCAAAATGCTCATGAGCTTTGCCCTCACGGGACTTGAAGTCTTGCTATGTATTTGCTTGAGAGGCAAGTCAAGAGAGTACAGAGGGAAAGGAAGGACCTTGCAATGCAACTAAAGTTGGAAGGATAAAGCCTATCAGTAAGAGCCTTATGTAACTCTACCTTGTTGCCTAGAACTCCCCTGGATCAATTTGCAGGGGAGGAGACAATGTCTACAGAAGATTTAGGTAATTATGAGGTGTTTTCTTTAACAAATCAATATGTGGCTTTGTTACCCAGAGAGTGGGCAATTTTGCATTCCTCAAAGCCATGCCACCTCTGCCACTGCACACAGGACAGTGAGTCGGTGTGCAAGCCTCCTGAGGGCTGTCATCCTGTACAGGCACATCATAACTGGAGGCGTATCCCCCTCGACAGGGCTGATGCTTTCTTCTGAACAATAGAAAAAAGACTTCCTAAATGAGTTTATGCTTAAAAAAATAAGAGGCACCTGGGTGGCTCAGTCAGTTAAGCATCCAACTTCAGCTCAGGTCATGATGTCACGGTTTGTGAGTTCGAGCCCCACATCAGGATGTCTGCTGTCAGCACAGAGCCTGCTTCAGATCCTCTGTCTTCCTCTCTTTTCCCCTTCCTCTCTCTCTCTCTCTCTTTCTCAAAAATAAACATTAAAAAAATTTTAATCTTATTTAAAAAAATAAAAAGCCAGCAGTAGACTTATTACAAGAATGAACTGTTTTAGAGTGGTGTCATTTGCATGCAAACAATAGTTAGGGTAATTAAGCAGGCTTGGATGGACCCGTGTTTGTCCCCACCCACCTATCCATCGGTTTTGCATTTCGTTATGCTTGGAAAACAATGCAAGTGAAGGTCTTTCAAAACAGTTTGTAATTCAAATCGTCATGACTTCATGCTGACCTTAACTCCCAATTCATCCAAATCAGTAAGACTGAACTCTAGTTTCTCAAAGCTTTGGGGGGCTGATTAGAGGAAACCTGCAACATTTTCTCTTGAATTATCCCAAGTCCACCACAGAATGGCCATTCCCCTTGCACTTGACTGGCCGCGTGCACACATTGAGAAATTTGGGACCACTTCTCCTGCCCAGAGCCATTCCTTCCTTTTACCCACGAGATAATCAAGTTGCGGTCTCGAATGAGGATGAATCGCCTGACATATTTTATAATTTATGAGACTGTTGCGTCTGATGTGAAACGATCAAGTTTTATGATCTATGTCTGCGTTTGTAGTTTATTGACTCAGAGTTTGCGTATTTAGCTTCTCGAAATGGATTTAATGTGGCCAGATTAGCTGGCTCTTTTTATGAAGGCCAGCTTGATCGCTACCCAGGAGTTACAGAGCCCCTCCTAATCCCTTCAATATCCCCTCAATATTAAGGCTGATTCAAAGCTGCATGTGTGCCTCATCAGAGTAATGACAGCAACAATTCCTCATATTTGTATAATGCTTAATATTTTTCAAAGCACTGTTGTTAAATGTCATACCCTCCCAAACCGGGTTCAGTGATAGGAAACTGAGAAGAATTTCATTTTCCTCATTAAAATCAAGTAAAAAATGTTAATACCAGAGGAAATGGAGCTGCCAGTCCCTCGGTTCCACATTCATTAGCAGAATCCTGCTAAAAATTGCCTGCGATTCACGTTGTGCCACTCAGTCGTGGACAGTCGAACCGGTCTCACTGCCTCCCCTCGGGTTCTCCAGAGAGCCCAGCTGCTCTTCTCTTTAGCTCTCCTCCATGGACACACGGGGTGATCTGTCGGGGGCAGGGGCCACGAGGAGCAGCAAGCCGGCTGCCCCCCCTCAGGTGGCCCCCCTGCCAGCTATGATCAGTGTCACCAGGCAGAGCCCTCTCGACTGCCCTCTGAATCTGATTTCCTCCTTCGGGTTTTTCCTCTGCTCGCCGCAGTCAGTCCAGAGATGTTAGGCCCTCGAAGCTGGCACGGGCGCAGTCATGAGTCTTCACCTGCTAAGTGGCTCTGGGACCTTCCACAGTCCTTAAGATCTAACAAGCCACACTCCCTGCAATCACAGCTTTGCTAAGGGTCCCCGCCACCAGCAAAAGAAGTCAGAGCAGGCAGAGCCCACGGGATGCTGGGAAGCCTGGCAGAGGGAGCCGGAAGCAGGTCAGCTTCTAAAGGCTCCAGCAGCATTTTACCGGTTTGCACGTTTGTTCCACTCCGGAGGCGACTGTGTGTGTCTGACCTTGGCCTGGCTCCCAAAATTGAAAGTGGAGCAAGCATCTGTGTGCTCTGTCTCTCACTTCACTATCCCTAATGCAAGTCTCTTTACGACTACAAAAATCTAAGTGCTATGTTACAGAATACCTTTAATCCTGTTGTACCTTGCTCTCTTCCCTCAACAGCACCATTGGCGCACCTAGAAAGTACCTGGGCACCTCAATGACAGCATGAGCAATTGTCCACTCTTTTCATATTTCTGGCAGGAGACATGGTAGCCATTAGTGCTGGTCGCAAAATACTTACGGCTCTCTGCCTTCAGGTACATGTAGGGTATACCTCCCTGCTCTTCTCTGAAGTCAGGCAAAGCATGGGACTTGCTCTGTGCAATAAACAGAGAGCATAAGTGACGTGTGTCACTTCCAGGGGAAGCCCTCACAGCCTGAGTGTGACTTGCCATATTCTTGACCCCTGGCCTCCTCCAGTGATGGTGGAGACACATTTCAAGAGAAAACCTCCATCCTCCTGGGCCTGGGTGATTGTGATGAACAGATCCCAACAGCCAGCTAACACGGGACACAGAGCATGAATAGAAAATAAAAGATCTATTATGTGGTGCCACAGAGAGCTTTGAGTTGTTCGTTATTACGGCACAAACTGGCCTAATTTGAGTACACGAGCAGAGAAAGGCCCTGGCAAGATTCGGAAACCAGCCCCTGGAAGCTCAGTCAAATGGTTCAGCAGTTTAGGAAGTTGCCTGACCTCTGTTGAAGAGAGTGTGCAAAGCATCTCAGCAGCCCTGATTTGACAAAGCCGAGGGCAGGCACTGCTGCCCCTACCGCCATGGCTGACATGATAGGTAAAATGTATAGCTTGTTGTCAAGATAATTCCGCTTCCTGAAAGTCTCTCTCCTTTTGGAGAGGGCACACATTACACATTTTCTTCCCTACATTTTCAGAAACAAAGGAAGAGAAAAAAAAGGATCCTGCCAAACAGCATTTATATTTAGCATGCGCCATATGCACATGTGCGGTACAGAGCACAAAGACATGTGGCAGTCCCGCCGGATTGAAATCAGCAGGATAGAGAGCAGGAGATATAATATGTAAGTGCGAGACTCACAGGCGTATAAATGTAGGCATTTCTGAGAACAGAATGGCTCTTTGTGTCTTGACTTCACAAGATTCTTCAGTAGCCACTTCAGAATATTCTAGGGGAGCATAATCTTTAGATGCAAGGCCATGAGTGAAAGGAGGGCTCTGTGGGCAAATGGTCTTTGAAGTGGAGTGCAGTTACTTAGGGCCCCTGCAGGTTCTTGCTAATCCACTTGACTACATCCTCCACTGCGGAGCTCACTTCTGAATGGGAAGTTTTTCTCCTTAGAGTCACAGAGGGACAAAATATTTTGAGGGGAAGATGGCGTCTAGCAGCAGCAAAGCCATGCTCACAACTGAGCGCTTGATGGTTATGAAGGGGGCATGAGAAGCAAGAGCTTAGGCCCTAAAGAGGGAACTGAATCTAGGAAACTACAAATAAGGTAGCAAAGCAAACACATGCATACACAACGGGAAGCAGGATGGTATGATGACTCCCCACCAGCTTTAACCAGCAGGTGAGTGTTACAGAGAGAGGCTTTTGCCCATACCCAGCTCCCACGAGAAGAGGTTTTCTCTGAATACACACAAGGCTGTCCATGGCCCTTTACACACACCACCCCTAGAGAGCAGTGATTTTATTGATTAGATCTATGGATTATCCTGTTAATGGATAAAAACAAACCTTCTATTAGTCTGATGAAATTCAGAATGTTTTTCTGTGCATATTTTTGTTGGGTTTATTCCTATGAGTGAAGTTTCTGGGTTGCTAGGTATTCATATTTTTTTAATGTTTATTTATTTATTTTGAGAGAATGAGAGAACAAGAAGGGAAGGGGCAGAGGGAGAGAGGAAGAGATGGAATCCCATGTAGGCTCTGTCCTGTCAGCACAAAGCCCAATGTGGGGCCCGAACTCATGAACCACAAGATCATGACCTGAGCCACAGTCAAGAGTTGAACACTTAACCAACTGAGCCACTGAGATGCCCCTCATATATTTTATTAGACACTACCCATGAGGTTTCCAAGTGTGTACAACTTTGCACTCCCACTAGCAGCCTCACCAGTGCTTGGAGCTGTCATTGATGTTTTGTTGGCTTGTTTTTTGTTTTGCTTTGTTTTAGTGTTTCTGGTGTATGTTTTGTTTGTAGTTTTAATTTGTAATTATGTTAAACACTTTTTTAATTTGTAATGATAAGCACCTTTTCATACGCTCAGTCACCATTAAGGCATATTTTGGATGAAGTGCCTGTTCAAGTCTTTCTCATTTTCTGATAGGAATATCAGCCATTTATTTGTAGGAGTGCTTGTTATATAGTAGGAATGAGTCCTTCACTGAGTATATGTGTTGCAGTTATCTCCTGTTCTTTGGCTTGCTTTTTTTAATGATGGCTTTTGATGAGCAGAAGTTCTTAATGAAGTCCAATTTATCTTTTTTTTCATACTTAATGCATTTTGTTCTAAGACATCTGCCTACCCCAGCCATGTCTTCCTGTAATTTCTTCTGAAACCTTAATTGTTTTAGCTTTCATTTTCCAATCTATGATCCACCTCAAATTAATTTTTGTGCACAGTATGAGAAAGGGGTCAGTTTTCATCTTTTCCCCTACATTAACATCTAGTTTCTAGTATCTGTTATTACAGTGACATTCTTTTCCCCCACTGAATTACAATAGTGCCCTGGCCCTAAATTAAGTGACTGTATGTGTATGGTTCTATTTCTGGACTCTGTATTGTCTTCACTCATCTATTGGTTCATCCTCATGCCTTTACCATCCACTAACTTAATTACTATAGTTTTCTAACATGTTTTGAAGTCTGGTAGTATATGTGCTCCAACTTTGTTTTTTGCTGAGTATCTCTTTGCTATTCTTGACCCTTTGAATGTCCATATAAGCTTTAGAATCAGCTTGCGAGCACTTCAAACCCACCCCCCTAGGACTCTGATAGGGGTTGTACTGAACCTATAGGTCAAATGGTAAGAACTGATGTCTTAACAATACTGAATATTTAAACCCACAAATAAGGTATATCTCTGAATTGATTTAGATCGTATTTATCTCAGCATATTTAGTAGATTTTGTGTAGAAGTCCTATCCATTCTTTGTTTGACTTATTTATAACATTAAACATGTTAATTGTTTGTTGCCAGCATAAATACAACTGACCTTATATATTGACCTTAGTAAATTCACTTATTAGTTATAATAGTTTATTTGTACTTTCTGAATTTCCATATACAAATTATGTAGTCTGAAAATAATGACAGTTAAATTTCTTCTTCTCTGATCCTTTTACTTTTTAGATATTTTTCTAGGCATTTATATTGCCTAGAATCACTTGTAAAATGTTCAAGTGGTACCCTACATCCTTACTTCATTCCTGCTCTCAGAGGAGAAGCTTTCAGTATTTCACCATTAGATGTTATTTTTTTTATAAATTTTTATGTATATCTTACTATCAGATTAAGCAGTTGTATAGGTGTACCAAAATGCACACACAAAGGTGTTAATAAACAGCAGAATTCATAAAGCAAAAAACTAGAAACATCCTAAACATTTGTGAACAGTAGAATGTATCAGTGTGGTATATCCATACATAGTCTATGCAATGGAATACTATACAGAAGTATACAATGATGAGTTTCTCCTATAGTAGACAACACGGTGATTATCACACACATAATGTTCAATGAAAGGACATAGTTATATATAATTCCTCATATTTGGGTGGATTTTTCCCCCCACATTGCAGCCATCTGAAAGTTCTTATCCATATGTTAATTAGAAGAACACCTGATTTCAATGTGACCATTCATGTTAGAAAATGCTTCTTTATCGCCTTATCATTCAATCTTGGTCATGTGCCATCATCACTATATATCTAGCCAGTTAAAATAATAGTTCCTGTGGCAAACACACCCTAAGGTGACCCCTCTTGAGTCATGTCCTAGTATAATCCCCTATATACCCCCTTGAGGGTAGACAGAATCTGTGATTTACTTCTAGCTCATAGAATGTGGAAAAGGTGATGGGAGAGCCACTCCCTTGAATAGATGGCATTATAAAAGGCTCCATCTTCCTCTGAGTGTCTCCTGTAGGTTTTTAAAAAGTACGCTGCCATGTTGTAAGAGGGCATGGTAGGGAACCGCAGGTGGCTAGGAGCTAAAAGTGGCCCCAAATGACAATCAGCAAGAAAATTGGGCATCACCCCAAGGAACTAAAATCTGCCAACAACCACATTAGCTGCCAACAACTATATCAGACCCCTAGTTCTAGAAAAGAATGCAGCCATAGCTCATATCCTGATTATAGCTTTGTGAGACCCTAAGTAGAGCACATCGCAAAGCTGTATCTGGACTCCAGACCCCCGGGGAACTGGAAGATGGTAAATGTATCTTGTTTGAGGACACTGTGTTTGTGTTAATCTGTTACATAAACTGTATTAGTAGATAACTAATACAGTTCTACTGACTGTCACTACACCTGTCTTTTCATTCTGGAGGGAAGGGTAGCTATGGACCTAGAACCAGGGTAACCAATTTGGGAAATGCTTTGATGTTGACTAGTGGCCCTCGAAACCTGGTGCACAGCTGTCATCTGGGATCCCTCATACTCATACCTTTGCCAACTTATTCCCTTTTCCCATGTATTCCTCTCACTTAGTTTAATTCCTTTTCTGAGTAGAATACCTCCCTCAACAGTTTCCTCAGAAAGTATCTTACATTTTTAAGATCTTTCATATCTAAAATATATTCATTCTACACTTCTTTTTGATTGTTAGTTGTGCTCGATATAGATTCTAGGTTGGAAATAGTTTTGAAGGCAGTGCTCCAACACAGTTGCTCTTGAGTTAACTGAGAAATTCTGATTCCTGATGCTTGGCATAACATCTGCTTCTGTTCCTCCTCTCTAGAAATCTGTAAGGTTCTCTCTTTGTTCCCAGTGTTCTGAATATTCCAGTAATATGTTTTGGTGAAAGTCTATATTCATCTATTGTTCTGGGCTTTCAGTGAGCCCATTCATCCTGGAAACTCCAGTCTAACAGTCCAAAGGAATTCTCTTGAATCATAAGTCTCCCTCTATGTTCTCTGTTCTCTCTTTTGAGAGTTCCTGTTACCTAGATGTTGGACTGGTCTCCTGTGTAAATGCTCCTTGAAATTTTAAAGACCCTACCTAGCACATCTTACAGTGGGCAACCTGAAGCAAAAAGCTTCCACTAGGATTTCAGCTCAGATTCTTATTATCCTCTACAGGTAGAAAGGATGCCACCTTCTGATTTTCATTGCACTTTTACCCCAGCTGGTATTATTTCTTCTGATGATTTTCTGGTCATAGTGGTTTCTGAGACCCCTTTCCTTTCTCACAAACCAGTGAATTGCATGTACAGTAGAACGTCACCATTACTTTTTGTGTCCCTGCTTTATTTCCCAGAATGTGTTGTCTATCTAAGTAATTGTTCCACTTTTTTCCTTTTATCATGTTTTTTTAGAGCATTTGGGGACAAGCTGTTACATTAGTTAGGAGTCTGAGTTGCAAGAGGTAGAAACCCAGTTTGAGCTAGCTTGAGCAAAAAAAAAAAAAGTGGGGAAGGAAGATTTACTTGGCAGATACAATCAAGTTACAGGAAATACAGATTCTACTGGACTTCAGAAACAACGAGACTGGGGGCTGTATAACATGTAAATCAAGTCACCACTTCTTGCCCCTGCTCTTTTCTGATACTTTTATTCATTTCTCTTCAGCTTGTATCCATATGACAAAAAATACGGTCACTAACAAACAGTTCCAGAGTTCTACATCTTGCAGCTTTAGTCACTGGTGAGAGACTGACTCTGAATCCAAAATCTCAAAATCCCGGGTAATGAATGTGACTAGCAAAATTAGATTGAGGTGTCCATTCTTAGATCAGTCAACTCCAGATAGGAAATTGGGAACACAGAACAATAATGCTACCTGAGTGGATGATAGGGGAGGAGGACAGCCCCTACATTATGGGTGCTGATGCCAAGAAGACTATCCCTTAGAGATTCCTGGTAGCAAACCTTCTTTTCCAGATGGTGGAGACTTAGCAACAGGTATCACTCTTCTCTGAGACACTGGGGCCAGATCTTTCACATGCTTAAATGACATTTGGCACCCAAATCCTAATGCACACAAAATTCACTTAGAGACAAAACAGCCCAAGAAAAGAACTGGGTTGAATCATTAATATCTGTTTTCCAAATTCATAGTTAACAGTCAAGTCAGAGTAAATACTTCCAGGTAACAAGTATTCTTAATAAAGAGCAGATACAAATCTTAATAAAGATTTGCCTTAATGGTCTTGATTAGTCATTAACCTATCCCCAATTTACCAGATAATTTCCAACCTTCCCTCTCACCAGTGTGGGCCTGATTCAGAAGACGTGTGTAGAAAATAATGCTTATTCTTAAGTGGATGGTGAGACCCCTGAATACATTATAATTTTGAGTAAGTCACAGGAGACGTTCAAAACCTTTAACTCTGAGGTTAATAAAAGCAGGAGTAATACGATTTTGTGCCAGACTTCTTTTACTTCTTTTACTGGAATGCTGGGTTTTAGGTCTTTCTAGATTTTTTTCAGCTTCTCCTGAGTCATTCAGTAGTTCACTCATCCTTTGCTCCATTCTTTCTTCTTCTTTCAGCTATTGCTTTCTCTTTTCACTGCTGTCTGTCTTCAACTTTTGGTTGAGATGGTTATCTACAGAGAAAAACAGAATTTCTTCTACAGAAAGCCAAAATCTAACTTACAGTTGTAAAAACTATTTTACACTATTTTTTTTATAATTACTTGAGTTTCCTGTAGTGGAGCAGCTGAGAAAAATTGCTCTAATTGTGTAATTTTCTGCAACTACTCTGGGACAAAAATCTTGGTAATTGGATTTCTTTTAACTAACACGTCGTCACAATTGGATAGTTCTTGAACTCTTTGTGCTTATGCTTCAGAAACTTTCAGTGGATACACAGTGTATTTTAAATGTTTTGCATCAACTTGTGGTCTCAAATTTGATTTATTTAACTTTGGGTTTTAAAATAGATGACAGCTCTGATTATACATTGTCTCCACTAAATGGACCTTTGCTAAGTTTTGTAGCCTCTTCATCCCCACCCTACACGCTGCTGTTGCCATGGGAACCGAGATCCTGACGTGTGTGTGTGTGTGTGTGTGTGTGTGTGTAGCTCCGCCCCCAAGTGGCTCTGTCTCCCAGAGTGCTTTGCTGTTACTATGGAAATGCTTGCCCATTAATCTTGTTGTCCTTCTACTACCAGAGCACCTTTAACTGTCTCAAGCAATCAAGTGATGTTACCTACAGCAGAGAAAGGAAGGACTGCTTCCTATTCTACAACTGCAGCACCGATTTTAATCAAGATTTAATTAAGGACCAGAAGAAACTAAAGCTACTCTAACAGTTCTGTTTTAAAAATATCCAAGCAGGATCCTGATCGATGCATAGGCACGTGCATTTGTTCAGGCCCTTGCTTGAGACCTCTGAAAAAGCACACGACATATTTTTAAGCTACTTTTGTATTTAACATACAAGATAGCATAGTGGAATCTGGAGGACAGGTAGTCATTCATTTTTTCACTGATGAAAACAATGTAATGCTTACCTCAAGTTTTCTGAAGAAAGTATTTTTGGAAATAGGCATGAAAACTACACACACACGTGCCTGCTCACTTGAACAAAGCTTTATCATCCTGTAGAACTGAGGGGTAGTAATAATGATACAAGGGAAGAAAATTAGCTAATGAGTTACAAATACTTTTATAAACTTTGCCTTTTCTATTACCTTCAGGTTAGGCATCTGTGAATGTTTTTATTTTTTTATTGAAGTATAGCTGACACACAATGTTACATTAGTATCAGGCATACAACATAGTGATTCAACATCTCTATACATTATGCTCTGCTCTCCCCCAGTATAGCTGCCATCTATTATCACCCATTATCACAGTATCATTGACTGCATTCCGTATGATATACCTTTCATCCCCATGAGGGCTGTTCTTTTTTTTTTCAATATATGAAATTTGTGGTCAAATTGGTTTCCATACAGCACCCAGTGCTCATCCCAAAAGGTGCCCTCCTCAATACCCATCACCCACCCTCCCCTCCCTCCCACCCCCCATCAACCCTCAGTTTGTTCTCAGTTTTTAAGAGTCTCTTATGCTTTGGCTCTCTCCCACTCTAACCTCTTTTTTTTTCCTTCCCCTCCCCCATGGGTTTCTGTTAAGTTTCTCAGAATCCACCTAAGAGTGAAAACATATGGTATCTGTCTTTCTCTGTATGGCTTATTTCACTTAGCATCACACTCTCCAGTTCCATCCACGTTGCTACAAAGGGCCATATTTCATTCTTTCTCATTGCCACGTAGTACTGCATGGTGTATATAAACACAATTTCTTTATCCATTCATCAGTTGATGGACATTTCGGCTCTTTCCATAATTTGGCTATTGTTGAGAGTGCTGCTATAAACATTGGGGTACAAGTGCCCCTATGCATCAGTACTCCTGTATCCCTTGGGTAAATTCCTAGCAGTGGTATTGCTGGGTCATAGGGTAGGTCTATTTTTAATTTTTTGAGGAACCTCCACACTGTTTTCCAGAGTGGCTGCACCAATTTGCGTTCCCACCAACAGTGCAAGAGGGTCCCATGAAGGCTGTTCTATTTTTACTTAACATTCTTTTCTCTACACATACCTTTATTTTCTGTATTTTATTTAATGTTACTTTTTTTATTTTTAATATAATTTATTGTCAAATTGGCTAACATACAGTGTGTACAGCGTGCTCTTGATTTGGGGGATAGATTCCTTTGATTCATCGTTTAGATACAATACCCAGCTCTCATCCCAACAAGTGCCCTCCTCAATGCCCATCACCCATTTTCCCCTCTCCCCCACCCTGCATCAACCCTCAGTTTGTTCTCTGTAATTAAGAGTCTCTTATGGTTTGCCTCCCTCCCTCTCTGTTTATATTTATTTTTCCCCCTTCCCTTCCCCTGTGGTCTTCTGTTAAGTTTCTCAAGTTCCACATATGAGTGAAAACCATATGATATCTGTCTTTCTCTGACTGACTTATTTCACTTAGCATAATACCCTCCAATTCCATCCAAATCTGGCTGCAAATGGGGCCAGATTTCATTCTTTCTCATTGCCAAGTAGTATTCCATTGTATGTATAAACCACATCTTCTTTACCCATTTATCAGTTGTTGGACATTTAGGCTCTTTCCATAATTTGGCTGTTGTTGAAAGAATTACTATAAACATTGAGGTACATGTGCACCTATGCATCAGCATTCCTGTATCCTTTGGATAAATTACTAGTAGTGCTATTGCTGGGTCATAGGGTAGTTCTATTTTTAATTTTTTAAGGAACCTCCAAACTGTTTTCCAGAGTGGCTGCACCAGTTTGCATTCCCACCAACAGTGCAAGAGGGTTCCCGTTCCTCCACATCTGTTATTTCTTGAGTTGTTAATTTTAGCCACTCTAACTGGAGTGAGGTGATTTCTCAGTGTGGTTTTGATTTGCATTTCCCTGATGATGACTGATGTTGAGCATCTTTTCATGTGTCTATTGACCACCTGGATGTCTTCTTTGGAAAACTGTCTATTCGTGTCTTCTGCCCATTTCTTCACTGAATTATTTGTTTTTCAGGTATTGAGTTTGGTAAGTTCTTTATAGATTTTGGATACTAACCCTTTTTCTGATATGTCATTTGAAAATATCTTTTCCCATTCTGTCAGTTGCCTTTTAGTTTTGTCGATTATTTCCTTTTCAGTGCAGAAGCTTTTTGTCTTGATGAGGTCCCAGTAGTTCATTTTTGCTTTTAATTCCCTTGCCTTTGGAGACATGTCAAACAAGAAATTGCTGCAGTGGTCAAAGAGGTTGTTGCCTGTTGTCTCCTCTAGGATTTTGATGGTTTCCTATCTCACATTTAGGTCTTTCATCCATTTTGAGTTTATTTTTGTGTATGGTATAAGAAAGTGGTCTGGTTTCATTCTTCTGCATGTTGCTGTCCAGTTCTCCCAGCACCACTTGCTAAAGAGACTGTCTTTTTTCCAATGGATATTCTTTCCTGCTTTGTCAAAGATTACTTGGCCATATATTTGTGGGTCCTTTTATGGGTTGTCTATTCTATTCCATTGGTCTATGTGTCTCTTTCTGTGCCAATACCATACTGTCTTGATGATTACAGCTTTGTAGTAGAGGCTAAAGTCTGGGATTGTGATACCTCTCGCTTTGGTTTTCTTTTTTAACATTACTTTAGCTATTCAGGGTCTTTTGTGGTTCCATACAAATTTTAGAATTGCTTGTTCTAGCTTTGAGAAGACTGCCGGTGCAATTTTGATTGGGATTGCATTGAATGTGTAGACTGCTTTGGGTAGTATTGACATTTTAACAATATTTATTCTTCCAACCCATGAGCATGGAATGTTTTTCCATTTCTTTGTGTCGTCTTCAATTTCCTTCATAAGCTTTCTATAGTTTTCAGCATACAGATCTTTTATGTCTTTGATTAGGTTTACTTCTAGGTATTTCATGGTTCTTGGTGCAGTTGTAAATGGGATTGATTTCTTGATTTCTCTTTCTGTTGCTTCACTATTTGTGTGTAGAAATGCAACCGATTTCTTTACATTGATTTTGTATCCTGCAATTTTGCTGAATTCATGTATCAGTTCTAGCAGCTTTTTGGTGGAGTCTTCCAGGTTTTCCATGTAGAGTATCATGTCGTCTGTGAAAAGTAAACGTCTGACTTCTTTGCCAATTTTTAGGCATCTGTGAAATTTTGAATTTGACACTATGGTCATTTGTGCAAGGTAAAAATAGGACTTATTTGTAATTCTGGAAGTATTTTCCAGGTCATCAGGGGGAAAAAAAAGTATTTGAAAACAAATCTCGGCCTCGGCCTGGTCACCCTGGATGTGAAATGAGAACTGGAAAGATTAGACTCGCTCTGACAAATGATATGTGTCCAATAGCTGTTTTTAAAAGTAGGAAAATGGCATAAATATGGGGGACGATGGAATTAAGCTGATACCTACAGCAAAGAGAGGCTGCCTTCGTTCTGAAAATAATCACATGATATTGAAGATGTGAGCAAGGAGAGGAAAAATCAAGATGGGCAAATAGCACAAAGGACCAGGAGTGTCCTCTTTTCTAAAGACCCACAGGAGGGGCACCTGGATGGTTCAGTCGGTTGGGCATCTGACTTCTGCTCAGGTCATGATCTCGCAGTCCATGGGTTTGAGCCCCACATGGGGCTCTGTGCTGACAGCTCAGAGCCTGAAGCCTGCTTCGGATTCTGTGTGTGTCTCTCTCTCTGCCCCTCCCTCACTTGCACTCTGTTTCTCTCTGTATCTCAAAAATTAAATGTTGGGGCGCCTGGGTGGCGCAGTCAGTTAAGCGTCCAACTTCAGCCAGGTCACGATCTCGCGGTCCGTGAGTTCGAGCCCCGCGTCAGGCTCTGGGCTGATGGCTCGGAGCCTGGAGCCTGCTTCCGATTCTGTGTCTCCCTCTCTCTCTGCCCCTCCCCTGTTCATGCTCTGTCTCTCTCTGTCCCAAAAATAAATAAACGTTGGGAAAAAAAAAATTATAAATAAATAAATAAATAAATAAATAAATAAATAAATGTTAAAAAAATTAAAAAAAAAAAAAGACTCACAGGAGCAGGAATGGTTGTGACTCTGGGCAATCTAAACAAGGCTACTTGTTGCTGTGGCACCTGGCTCTGATGTAAAACAAAACAAAACATGAATGAATGAATGAACGAACAAACTGGTTTGACACAGAATTTTAGGAGATTTGTTCAAATGTCTGATTGGAAAGAATGTAGGTCCATAAGCCTAGCACTCATACAATGGCAAGAAAAGTCTTCCTACAGAAACCAGATCTTGTATATAGATTAGAATAAGGGGGAAAAAAGATTAGATTGGTAGGATTTTGTCAAACAGCCAGAGAATGCATAAAGTGGCAACTTCAGCATTTGAACATCACCTTGAGCTTCCAGTGACCTGTTTGGTTAAGTCCAAATGATGTGTTATCCCCTCAAATGTATTTTTTTCCCACCCTCTTTTGTTTCCTACAGTTGCAGTAACAAAGTACCACCAACTGGGCAGCTTAAAACAACAGAATTTATTCTTTCACAGTTTTGGAGGCTTGAAGTCCAAAATCAAGATATCAGCAAGTTCATGCTCCCCCTGAAACTTGTAGGAGATAATCCTTTGGGCCTCTTCTAGCTTCCATATTTGCCAGGAATCCTTGTTATCGCTTGGCTTGGAGATACATCATTTCAATCTGTGCCTCCATCATCACATGGCCATCTTGTCTAGTGTGTCTTCATATCATCTTCCTTCTATGCATTCCTATGTCCAAATTCCCCTCTGCTTCTAAGGACACGGTCACCTTGGGTTAGAGGCCCACCCTGCTCTAGCATGACTCATCTTAAGTAATTACATCTGCAACGACCCTATTTCCAAGTAAGATTATGTTCTGAGATACAAGTAGTCAGGATTTCAGCATCTCTTCTAAGGACACACTTCAACCCATAACACCTTCTCTCAGAAATAATATCAAGAAAAGTACACAGGAAAATTAGTAATTAGAAAATTAAGTTTTTGGAAATCTTGACCACTTTAGGCCATCTGAACTCCTTCAGTTTGTTGGAGTACAAGTGAATGGAGTCATATTTATTAAAGTTCAATTTACTTTCATACCAGGGAGAGATGAGGTAAGGATAATAATCATGATGATAGTGGTGGTGATGGCAGATAACACTTACCGAATGCTTATTATGAGCATGGTGATATTCTAAATACTATACATGTATTCATTTATTAAGTCCTTAGAACCATATGGTAAGGAAGGTTCTTAATATGGTCCTCATCTTACAGATGAGGAAACAGAAGAACAGACAGGTTAATGTAATTGGTTTGGAGCAAGCAGCCAGCAGAAATACCACTGCATCTCCATAAGTCTGTCCTCACATTCTACCGTAAAGTCTTCAATGTAATCACACGAAAACTTGGAACTTCCTAATTTAAAGAACACTTTTCATACATCCAGTCTCTCAAAAGTGGATTCAGAGAGGAACTAAAGGTGGCATTGTATGTCTTTAAATCAGCACCTATTTCCCCTCCCATGTGAAAAGGAACGTGCATGTGCCTGTCCACATAGGTCTTTCTGGGTTGCAGATCTCTGCTGGGAGCCCGCATCTTGAGTTGCTCAGGTTGAATCCTGGATGCCATGTTATTTTCAGCATTTCTTTCTTATTTTTATGCGTATAGAATGGATCCACTTAATACTAAGTTTTGGGTTATTTATAGACATAGGAATATGAATTCTTTCCCCAATACAAAAAAAAAATGTAGGTCATCAGTCTAAGAACAATGTGCCAAAAAAGTTGCATTATGCTTGTTATTTACCTAGATCTGGGAGAGCTAGGGTGATTGATAGCAATTAAGACATCAGTATTCTCATTCTCTTGGGATTTCTTGTATGAATTACGAGAGCATACTGATTTGACTTGTTTGTCCATCCATGTATTTAATTAGTTCCACCAGACAACAATAAAACAAATTCTTTGTTGTATGCTCACCAGAACTTCTATGTCCTAGGGTGACTTTATGTAAAAACAGGACCCTCACAAATACAAAATGCACAAAATACGTGAGTGCACTCATCTCATCGTTGGAGCCTGTGTGTTCGGGACATAAATCTATTGTGCAGTGTAAATATTTTTCCATAAAATGTAAAAGCTGAACACATTGTGAGCATCCAAGAGTTATAAAACAATACCAAAATTTATCAATTAAATATAGAGCTTAAATTGGAAGCAATCCCACACCTTAGTTAAAATTACAGAGTTTAGTGCCACTCCCCACGTCTTGAGACATTCCATCCTGGAGAGAGCAGAAATGAAATCTCCTCTATATATGTTTGCCTTCCCTGTCCACTGTCTGAGGGCTTTTAGAATTCCTGATTTACCTTCATGGGATCCTGCATGACATTGCTTTTGATGAAGGGACAAATTTTGCAGCACAGTATGTATGCCACTGGAAAAGGCACATGACCAAAGGGTCCATTTGTTCTACCATAAGCCAAACTCATGCAGAAGCAGCATATATGACGGAATGTTGGAATGACCTTTTAAAGATTCAGATAAGACAGTAGTTCAAAGACAAAATCCTCTAGGTTGGGGAGCTCTTTCAGATGTGCTGAGCAACAGTTGCTACACGGTAGCTAAAATACATGGATCTGGGGAAAAAGGGATGGAAGTAGAATTGGTCCTTGTCATAATCGCTCCTAATAGCTCACTTCCTATTTATACTTCCAGTTCCTACAACTTTGGTTCTTCTGGATTAGAGGTCCTGGTTCCCAGTGAGACTACCTTTCTACCACGGAACGTGGTAAGGTAAGGGATCCACTGAACCTACACCCACAGCTGCCAACTAGTCATGCAGAGCTCTTCATGCCTGTGGATCAGCAATCAAAGGAAGGGGTCCCTGTATTGTTAGGAGAAATATTTCTTAATTATCATGAGATGCTAGAGTTGCTGTTGCATGATGGAGTCAAGGAGGAATATGCCTGAAACTGGGGAGATTCACTGAGTTTTCTGTTGGTGCTTCCATTCCTGATGGTAATGGTGAATGGGAAATGATAGAAATCATGACGTAACAAAGGCATGATAACCAGGATATCAGACTCTCAGAGATAAAGGTCTGGGTTATTCCATCAGGTAAGCAATCTAAAGTGACAGATGTGATGGTCAAGAGTAGAGGAAATCTAGAATGGGTGTTAGAGGAAGGAAATAACAAATATCAATTCCAACCTGGGGACAAGCTGCAGCTCTTGTTCTGTACTTGTTCAGCTAACTTTCTCATATTGTTTTAATGAGACTGTGTCCTTGACCTTGAAGAGGTCACACCACATAATGGCAGAATGGGCTTAATGTGGGGGCTCAAGCAGATCTGAGAGGGAATACAACAGGCAGTATGTCTAAGATTTCTTTCAGGTGATGCCTGGGAGAAATGGTGATCTACAGACCATACTTTTGGGAGTACTTCTTGGTTTGTATTTTAGATGATTTTTTGTTGTTGAATTTAAAAGGGGTATCTCTAATGATAGAACTATCTCTGTGTAATACTAATGATAGACAAGTTCATTTTTATCATGTGGAACACCCCCACCCCAACAAAAAAAAAGAAAAGAGAAGAATTGTGAAGGTAGCAAAAGTTTACTGACAAAATTATTGTGCCACTGTGGGTACTCAGTAAACCTGAATAAGGACTTTGCTATATGTAGAAACGCACTGCTCAGAGAGTATTGGTGTCCACATCTTGAAAGCAAACTCTCTCTGGCCTAGTAAAAGATCACTTAGAGCCTTGTGTTTTTCTTTGAATGTGTTGCTACACTTATACTCGTCACAGGGATTACCCTAAAGTGATGGGGTCACTTAGCTGAAAAGCCAACCTTACTCTAGTGAATTCTAACATTTGAAGAGATTAGCATGACCTTAAGGGATTGCAACGCTGTCTGTCTTTCATTTAAGACTTCTGTGTCTCAGAATAATTTGGCTTGCAAATACAAGTTTGCTTGACAAAGGTAGGCTGAAAAGGTTTGTGCATTTGTTAAAGCATAGATCCAAAGACTCATCTCTAAAAAGGGGGAAAAAGAATACTTCATCATCATCATCGTCATCATCTCTCTTTCTCCCTCTCTCTCTCTCTCTCTCTCTCTCTCATAACTTTAAGTAACCCCATAGCAACTATATATGTATGAAAGTAACTAGTCTTCATTTTTCTCTGACTCCAAGCTTAGTAGTCTTGGTAATTGTGAGTTGTTTTCAGAACATTACTTCTTCATTTGGCTTTCCTGGCATCAGACTGCATGACATAGATGCATAAATATATTAATCTATCTGTGTCATTTTTAAAGTTTTCTTTTCTTCCTGAATGTTAACTCCCTAATTTTTTCCAACTCCTTGCTCATAATAAATTCCAGAGCATTGCAATATATTATGTCTTCCACACAACTTAGAATTCACTGTTTCGCATCTGTCATTTGAAGATAATCAGGATTCTTTCACTACAAAATGACTAAACATTGTGTCTTGAAAGAAGCAAATGATGGATTTCATCTTAGAATACAGAGAGAAAAATAGTGAAAACATGGCATCGAAGACCCCGTCAGGAAAGTAACATTAATGGAATTTCTGCATACAAGTAAGATTTCGTCTGTCCTACCTAATTTGCTCTAAATTGAGTAATATTCTTAAAACAACTGTTCGGCTGACCCATTGCTTGGTCCCATTTCATCTTACCAAGGCAGTGGCAATAATGATGAGGAGGATAATAGCTGAAGTTTATTGAAGGCTCCCTGTGCATCAGACATGGGCTTTAGTGCCGTGCACACATACCTACAGTGTCCACAGCTCCGCATCTGTGCACCTCCACTCTGGTCCAGGCCACCATCGTTCATAGCTTGGCCTTCCGGAGTAGCCTTCTGATTAGTTTCCTTGCTTTCATCCTTAGGTCTTTGCAATTTATTCTCCACACAGCAGCCGGAATGATCTTTTACAAAATATTTTAGAGCACATCACTCCCCTGCTTAAAACACTTCCAAAAGGCTCCCACTGTACCTAAAATCCGTTCCAAGCTCCTTACAGTGACTTTCAAAGCCAAGCCCGCTGACCTCTGGGATCCCGTCAGCCACACACACTGGCATTCTGCAGACACATGAAGCCCATGCCTGCCTGGGGACTGTGGCAATTGCTACTCCCGCTTCTTTGATCTTCAGACCCTAAATGTCACTCCTCAGAGAAGAATTCTATGATGGCTCAGTCTAAACTAGCTACCCAGTCCCTCTCTATCCTTCCATTTGAATTCTTTACATAGTGCTCATCACTGACTAATATCCTGTTTTCCTATTTGTTCATCATCTGACTCTTTCCCCTGGAATGTTTCCTTCTTGTCTATTCCGTTTACCAGTAGAACACCACCTGGGACATAGTGGGGTCTCCATAGTGAATAAATGAATGAATGAGCAATGCTGTGAGCTAAGAACATTGTGCTAAGAGAGGAGAGGAACATTATATTAAGATATGAAAAAAACAAGCCTTAGAAAGGGTAGGCAAGTTGCTGAAGCATCAGCTTCTATATAGTAAAACAAGAATCCTGTTTCTAAATTTTGAGGAGGGAAGCTACTAGAAGGGGGGAGGTGGGGCAGGACAGGTAAGCAGACCATTGATCTCTATTATAAAATGAAGAAGAAAGGTGATTTGCCTCCACAAGACCTCTCTTCATCAAGGAAAACATTACCAGGCACAGAGATGGCCCCTGCTCCATGGAGGAAAATAAAATATTCCAACAGTGGCATCTTCACTGTTTTTTACTTGGTGACCATATCAAAAGGGATCCCTCTGAGCCCATTTTTAGAAGGGCTCTGGAGCAATTATTCTTAGCCTCTTGTGGGTCATAGAATCTGAGAATCTGATAAAAATTAAGCACTGCTCTAGGGGAAAAAGGAAAAACAGACATTTTACATACAGTCTCAGAAGATCTTAAACCTAAAGTACAGTTCTGTTATAGAAGGAATCATTCAGTGTTTTTGTCAGTAGCATTAAAGAGTTTTTTGGCCAACACTTTCTGGGCAGGGCAGACAGACGTCCTGCCCTCCTTGGAGAAGCGATTGAGTGATGATAGTACCCTGAGGCTGAGCCTTTCGTAACGTAAAAGAAGAGAGAGCCAGCTCTCAGCTTCTAACAATTTGGGCTCAGGCTTAAAGGCCCACCCCGCCCCTTACTGATGAGTCCTCCATTCTTCTTTTCAGTAAATACTTGTGAGCACCTCCTATGAGATGGGCATCATACTAGGCTCAGAGCATCCAGGAGAGCAAGGTGTGTCCCTTGCCTTCATGGAACCCACAGACCCACAGGGAAGACAGAGATGCTCTGGAGACCCTTGGAAACACCTCTCCTATTCCCACTGCAGTAGGTGATAAATGAGTAGCATTTAATCAGCAGTGGAGTAAGAGAAATCCAAATCATCAGACTTGGTCTGGCCAAAGGATTTCTGCCTGAGGTCCATAAAACACACTTTCAAACATACTTTTTATGATTTACTTGAATTCTACGGACCATCTGGAACCCGTACCGCTATCAGACTCTGAGGCCAACTTCGGAAGGAATAGGAATAAGGCTTGATGAAACTGCCTGGAACATTTTGATCTTACCTATTTTTGAGCTGCAGAAGTTATATGTTACTAAAAGCTGAGAGGTACCTGGGGCTTGGGGGAGAGTAGAATCCTTCTTTTAGCTAAAAGCACTTTTATACTAAGTAGAGTATAAATGTATAAACAATTTGTACTGTTCAGCCACACTCTCACTATTTAGCTTTGATAAATGTGCAAAGGGGAACACTAAGGGATTAAATGCTGTAAAGACACATAGGAAAGGTCCCTAAACCAAGGTTGGGGAGGGCAGAAAAGCCCCCCCCCCCAAGACAAACGGGAGTTAGCCCTATTTTTGCAGGACTTGGTAGTGATACAGATTATATCCAGGCAAACAAATTCAAACTCAGAATCCTGCAGTCCACCTCTGCCTTGGTGGACCAGTCTTCCATCTGAACAATAACACCCACAGAGTTTCTAAATTTCCAAAAAATTAATCTAGTATTTCATAGATACTTCTTTTATCTTTCCTTAATCTGCAGCATAAACAAATATTTTCTCTAAATTCTCATTGGGATATAACCTCAAAATGTCTTCCTATTATAATACTGAAGATGCAAAAGAAATGCTTCTCATGCTAAAAGATAAAAAAAAAAAGTGCCTTGAAGGTGGTTGAGTTGTCTAATGGGTTATGAATTCAGGGTGTTTATGCTGAAGAGCTTAATGCTTAGTCATTAAGAGGATATATCAATTCCTGTGTTTACATTTGCCCAATCACCATTTTAAAACACTGCTCTAGTGGAGTTTGCAACATAAATTGCTACAAGTTCAAGCCAGTTCTAATCCTCAAGTAACCCAGGAGCAGGCTGTGAGGAAGTCAGCTCATGTATTCTCTGTCTGTAATAGCAGTTGCTACCAGTGGCTATATATTTCATTTCATCCTCACACTAACCCCAGGCAGGGGGAATCTTTTTCCCTGTGGTGCAGATAAGGAAGCTGAAACTCCAAGGCATGAAGTAACGTATCCAAGGTCACACAGCTGAACGGTGACAGAATCTGACATCTGTGCTCTTACGGTTCATTCTACGAGTTCCTGTAATGTGTTCTCATCACAAGTTTACGTTGGTGTGAGTGTGCCTTAGGAATCAGCTAAAGAAAGTTTCTGAACCCTGAGTCCTACTAGCTGTTCCTTTTACTAGAATTAACTTATATAAGAAAGGAGAAGAAATATTGCAATTTCAAAAGTAATTTATGGAACCAGACTTCATTGATCCTCGTAGTTTCTTGTGGGTTTCTTTAAGTCCATGAAATATTCTGAAAGAAAATAATTCTGTTCCTTTTGAGAAATAAGACTGTATTGAAAAGGTTCACTAGTTAAAACTTCTGGGATCCAGGTTCAAGAAAGAAACCCATTCCTCTGGAACCTAGGGGTGTACAATTCAGAAGAAATGTTGACCTTGGACCACCCTGACAGAACCTACTTCCCCCATAGGCTCTCACCATCCCCACTAGCCCATTCTCCCTCCATCCTCCTGGTCCGTAGCTCCCGTTAGGCTGCTTGGAGCATTTGGTGGAGGTGCTCTGTAACCTTAGCCATGGTTTTCTTTCCAAATCTCTTCCATCCTAAAATAATCCAGCTCACGAATTACCTCTCCAATAAAGTGCTCCTTATGGCTCAGCCAGGGATGATTGCTCCCTCATCTGAATTCCCGAGGTACTTACTATTTTCCCCACCTGAACTTTTAAGGTACTTATTGTTTGTAGCGATCGGTTAGGATCTTTACTTAGTGTATCGTGTGTAAGTTGCATCCCTTGTCTTCCATAAAACTATACGGGCTCTGAAGGCAGGATCCAGGCATTTACTCATTGGTATCCACAGCTTGTTTCCTGATGCAGTGCTGGCCATGTTACAATTTTTCAGTAAGTACTCCTTGATCTAACTGAACGTTTATCTGCCTTAACTCCTTCCTCAGATCCTAATAAGTTTTTGAGGCTAAGTCTAGGTCTCCTTTATGTTTGGTAATGCCTTGCACTAGAGAAATTCAGTGGGTATCGAAAAATATTAGATCATGAATTTGCAGTGGGAGTTCAACCTGTAATCATGCTTCTTACTCTAAGGATTTCCAATGTAGGTAAAAAATTATTTCCATTTTGTAACAATGGCAATAACAATTTATATACACACTGCAAAAAGAATGGTAAGAATTATACCTAACTAAGAATTACTAGTTTCCTTTGATGGTAGGATTATGAGGAATTATTTTGTTTGTTTGTTTTCTATATTTTTGAGTTAAGTGTACTCTTAAATTTTTTATAATGAATAGACATACTTAAGTAATTAGAATAAATTATGTTGAAAAGTTGAAAAATTGGAGTCAGCTGTTTAACATCAAAAACTTTAAAAGATTCCATTCCCCTCCAGATGTCATTGTCTTGTACTTGGAGAAGTTCAACTTCACAGGGCTCTTTATTTTGTTCCACTAATGACACACAATTTTCTCTTGAGTACTTTACACATCCCTTTATTGTCCTTTCTCCTTGGTGACTGGTGCCCAGCACCTCTTGAATTCCTTCAAATTTTCCTGTGCTGGAAAAAGGAAAGTCAAGTGAATCAAATGTGTCACTTTCAAATTGGACAATTTTGCAAATAGATTACTGATGCGGAGCTGAGTATATCAAACATATCAAATGACACTTTTGGCCAAGGCTACAGGCTTTCCAAGTAGATGAATGTGGCACCTAAAGTTGACACTAAAATGAGTGGGATAATTTTAAAAGCAAAACAAAGATTAAAATAAGAGAAGTGGGCATCCAGAAAATATCCAGAACACATAAGTTTGCCTTGTCTATTATTGTCATTGGCGAGTTTGCTGTCGTTGTTATTGTTGTGGTTACTATTTATCATTAACGATGATGAATAACATAATTTAGCTTTTCTTGCCAAGTGCTCTTCTATCTGTTTTGCTAAGTGTAATTTCCATTATCAGAGGAGAAAAGTCAGGGCTAATGTATGTCAGCACTGACTGTGAAGTACTCCTCTCATGTTCACTGTATTTGTCACTTCAGTGTCCCGCTTTACCAACTAAGTCACCAAATAAGGTGAGATTTCTTTTCATGTCTTAACCATGAACCTGACTCCAGAATGCCACAGGGAAAGGAAGGCAGGACTTTCTATAGGTTATCCCCCAGACCAAGTTACCACTGGGACTCTTTAGAGCATTCATCCATGTTTTATAAATCTATGCTAATAATTATTGGTGCCTTTTCCCACTCTGTGATGCAAACTCTACATCACCAGAGCTTTCATGTCTCCTGTGTCATCACAGAATGTACCACCCCAGACTGCACACTCAGCACAGGTGTGATCCAAGTGTGGGCATGGTTCTCTCCAATGCCTTAAAGGCACAGCTAAGATAAGTCAGTGGTGTTGGACAAAGATAGAGCAAAAGTTCAGCACATATAGAAGTGAGTACTCGGAATGATCTATTCTTCCATTGTTGTTGCCACTCCTAGAGCTCACTAGCCCTACCTGCCTGTCAGAGTACCTGCCTGCTCCCAGATGACTTCAGGGTAATAGTGAGATGGACTCATACTGTACTCTACTCTCTGCCCCCTTTGTTGGGGTCTCTAGGCCACTTTACCCCATAGTCATAGCCTCCTAATCCTGACTCGAAGAGTGAAAATGGTCCTTTCCTACCCCAAATTCAAGGCCCATTCTTCTTTCACAAGCATGACTGAGGGTGGAAACAGCCAGGTCTTTAGGGGAATCATTCACACCCACTCACAGGTTGAAATCCAACCTCTGTGGTTCAGATCAGGCTATCACAGTACAGACTGCGCATTTCCCAAAGTCTGGGTTATTCACTCCTAATTAACCCTGTAACAGTCACAATGCTGCATAGTCCCCTGGTTCTACTTCATTTTCCTCTTGCTGAGCAAGCAAGATGACAATACTTCCCAGATTCCCTTGTAGTTAGGCTAGAACTATAGCTCTAGTCCGGCCAGTGGGCTCTCTGTGTGCTTTTCTCGGCTGAGATAGTGCCTCTCTTTTCCTCTGCCACAGTGGCTGTACAAATTGAATTTTCCGGATACAAATGGCCCGGATGCTTGAGTCACTTCCTATAAGGGAGCCACCCAAGAGGACTAAAGTTACCTTGAAGAGGTGGCTAAAAATTTACCAAGTCCTACTCTTTCATAGTCAGCATGCTGGGCTCAAAGACATATGGTGAGTAGACAGGTTTTCTGCTCCCATGACCTCAGGAATTATTTCACGCTGAAAAGTTTGGAATTCATCTTAAGAACAAGCACAGAGCTTAAAGGATTTTAAGGAAGCATGTAGCTTGATCCAATATTCTTCTTAGAATGGTCTCTGTAAAAGACACATGAGAAAAATATTTAAGGGGAAAGACTAGAGGCAGTAATCCAGGCAAGGGACGGTGATGACCTAAACTAGTTTGGGGGCAGTGAAAATAAGTGGAGATTGAAGATGCCCTGGGCACAGAGAGAAATGGATGGATGTGATAGGTACGATCTGCATGCATATGAAAATTTTAATTCCTATTAAAGCTTTTTCACAAGACTGCTTTATATACATTTTTACTTTTTTTTTCTTTACAATTGACAAATAAGGTTTCAAAATAACCAAAAAAGAAACTGCCTTAGCTCCGAATCAGTGCCACATTGCTCTCAGCAATAGGAGGCCTCGAGTGCGGACTGCTCTCTATGTCCAGAATCATCTGCTAGACACTTCCTTCTTCGCAGCATAGGGATACCCCTGCCCTCGATACAGAAGAGCTTCAAAAGTCAGAATGGTGGCAAGAACTGTATGCAGGGCCACCCAGAATTGTGTGATCTTGAAGTAAGAAAAATAAAAAACTATCTTCAATCCTTAGACTTCTGTCCCTTGGAAACATGCAGTGCATTTCATAGATTTCCCTACCAATGAAGATAGGAGAACTTTGGGGATAAAGAGTTTCCCTCCTACGCCAGTCCCACGTTTCGTTTTCATTTTTATACTGAAGTTTGAAAGTGGTCACCAGTATGATTTGATAAACTGGAATGATGCATGTTAACTCCCCATTGGAGGTAAAGGAAGATTTGAAATAATAAATAATATAATCAGCGCTGGTACTATTGGATGGGGAAGAGAAAGCCATTTTGAGATAGTATGGTGACCCTTGTTAAATAAACCATGAAAATGTCAAATGTTTATTAGCACCAGAAAGCCAGGGGTTATGATTTTAAAGTGAAAAAGGTCAAAGTCATGCTAACAAGAAAAATATGCTTTCTTCGTATAAGGCTAAACAGCAAGAACATCAAAAACATCAATGCTACCCTTGGCAAGTTGGGCTGGATTCTTAGGAAAACTAGTGAGGAAGCTGTTGCTCATGGGGAAAATAAATTGGAAACACAGTACCCTCAATTCATGGGGCAGGGGCCAACATCCCACCTCTGGGCAGCTGACAATGACCAAATAAGGAAGAAATTATCCATCCAACCAAAGCCTGAGGCTCTCAGCTGCGTGAGATATAAAAGATGTTGAGCAGACGGGACTGAACATTCTCCTCCCCTACGGAAGAGGAGTGAAAATGACTCCAGCAAGGGGCTAGAGACACTGGATCAGGAAATTCCAAAGAGAGGGCTGTGTACAAAGGAAGAGAGAGTTGGGGGAAAAGAGCACAGAGGCATAAATCTGTCAGTCCTTCCATCGCATGGGACCAAAGGACAGATGAAGTTACCACCTCTCCTCCTGCCACACTATGCTGGGTTTTTGAGACCTACGTGGCCCTTCCACAAAGGCCTCCATCATAGTGCGAGTTATGTTGGTCTGGAGGGCACTCCAACTAAATCCACACCCTCTTTCTCTTCATGCTTCAGCCAAAAGCCATGTCTGTCTCTGAGCTCAAAGAGGCAGCTGGTGCGGTCCATCCCATGTAGACTAATCGCTGACTGAGGTACCTAAAGCCAGAATTGAGGCCCCACCTCAAATTTGTCCACAGAAGAGTGTGAATTATTTTATTTTCCAATACAAAGGTAATTAATGGTGACCTTTTTTGTGTGTGTATTTTCTTTTTTTTATTATGAAATTTATTGTCAAATTGGTTTCCATACAACACCCAGTGCTCATCCCAACAGGTGCCCTCCTCAGTACCCATCACCCACCCACCACTCCCTCCCACACCCCATAAACCCTCAGTTTGTTCTCAGTTTTTAGGAGTCTGTTATGTTTTGGCTCCCTCCCTCTCTAACCATTTTTTCTTCCCCTCCCCCATGGTCTTCTGTTAAGTTTCTCAGGATCCACATAGGAGTGAAAACACAATGGTGACCTTTAAAGTTGTTTTTTTTTTAATTTCATACAAAACTAAATACCTCTCGAGTAGCTGACAAGTGGCAATAGAGAGCAGTAGGAAAAAAAAACAAACGCAAAAAACTCACAGGGATACCAGAGTACACATTTGGTGGTGCTGTCACTGACCCTTCTTTCTCTTTTTTTTTAATATTTATTTATTGAGAGACAGAGCACAAGTTGGGGAGAGGTAGAGAGAGAAGGAGACACAGAATCCAAAGTAGGCTCCAGGCTCCGAGCTGTCAGCACAGAGCCCGACGTGGGGCTCGAACTCACAAACTGTGAGATCGTGACCTGAGCCAAAGTCAGAGGCTTAACTGACTGAGCCACCCAGGCACCGCTGTCACTGACCCTTCTTTAGAGCAATGTGGTCTCCTATGAAGGCAGAATATTCTCGAAGCCTGGCAAATGCTGAGGAAGAGCCCTTCAGATAAAAAAAAGAGAAAGCAAAATTCACACCAAGTCCTCACGCTGCTCCCCTTGCATAGAAAACGATACAAAGACGAAAATAGAGAAGGCGCATGGCACAGCCTAGTAACCTGCAGCCCTGCTAAATAGAAAATGCAGAGACTCACCACAGGGCAACTCCATAAAGCCACTCTGGATGCCATTTTGCTAATTGTGTTTGCTATGACACCAAGCACCGCTTAGCCGGGCTCCCAGAGTGTCTCCGTAATGTCAATCACTTGCCAGGAGCGAAAGTGATTTTTATTTGATATCCATACAAAGCAGAAGCAAATGAATTACCATAATGAGAAGCAACATAATGATGTGGAGATGTACAAACTGCCATTGTGTTTAATAACAACAAAGCTTTCCCTTTTGAATTAAATTTGCAGGAAGATTCTTATTGAAGCATCATTGTACTGAAACCAAGTTGTTAAAAAAAAAAAAAATACTCCAAAGTATTTCAGGCCTATGATTACTGGAAAGGTTGTTAGGAGAAGTTTTTTTTTTCAATTTTTATTCTCAGTAAAATCGACTTAGTTGTAGCACTACACAGCTGCGATTTGTGAAGTAAATGGCAAAGCTAAATGTGCCGAAACCCAACATGCTCCCCGAGCAACAAAGGGATAGAAGGCAAATGTTACAGTATTATTGACAGTGCTGGTAATGCGCGTATAAGCATCTGCTTCATAAAGGGGAAAAACCTACATTATAAACAAAAGGAGTTTCCAAACAGGGCCTGCCAGCTCAAATTCTGGCTCTGATTTGAATTTTCACTTGTTAGAACACATATTTCCTCTTTTTTACCTTATCCTTCCAAAGGGAAAAAACAACAACAAAAAAAAATCTCTGATTTGCGTTCTGGAAATCTCCCTATAATGGACTCCTTTGTTTTTTTTTTTTCTTTCTCCAAAATTATTTCCTATATTTTTTGGTACTTACCTGTTGACCACCTCTTGATTTACAACAGTGGATGCAAGTACCATTGGATAACATAGCACTAATTGAAACCTATCTTCATGATCATTATGAGGGTATCGTCCTCCTCTTAGACTGAGTCCAATGTGTGATTGGCATGGGTCCTTCCCTTCCCTTGCCCCACGGCATTTCCACTGATATGCATTTCCAATAGAACCTCTAGTTTTATTAATGTGCACAACCGGAGCCAAAACATGGCCTGCATTTGATTGAGCGAAGCTTAGCCAAATCTGAAGTGCAATATTATGGGACCAGAAATTGGGAGCCTCTGGCCGTGGGTCCATCTCATCATTAAATGTGATGGAGGCACATTTGTGTCTGCCTCAGTTTTCCTAGCTGTAAAATAGGCATAATACTGCATCTGTTCCACCCACCTCACAGGAGTGTCTTAAGAATCAAATCCTATTCAAGTATTCTGTAAGTTGTTATTGCTCCGCTCATGAGACATACCGCAAGTCTTTTAGTAAGCCTAAAACTCATCTAGAAAATCATAATTTATAAAGATCTATATTTTGACTTTTGTCATTTTATCGCCCCGCAAGTATTTATCAAGTTACTATTTGATGCAGGACACAATCCTTAGTACTATGGAAATATACATATATACATACATATATATGTATATAATAATTATGTGTAATTATTAAATAATTATATTATATATTATTATATAATTTTAAAAATATAATTTATAATGATTCCCGCTCTGAAGGAGCTTATAAACAAAGTAAGAGAAAGGGACTACCATATAAAAAGACAGGTAGAGGGGCACCTGGGTGGCTCAGTCAGTTAAGGGTCCTACTTTGTCTCAGATCATGATCTCAAGGTTCACGAGTTGGAACCCCACATAGGGCTCTGAGCTGACAGCTCAGAGCCTGGAGCCTGCTTTGGATTCTGCGCTCCCTCTCTCTGCCCCTCCCCTGCTCGTGTTCTCTCTCTCTCTCTCTCTCTCTCTCTCAGAATAAATAAACATTAAAAAAAAAAAGAAAGAAAAAGGTAGAGTCGCACCTGGTGGCTCATTCAGCTAAGGGTCCAATTTCAGCTTAGATCATGATCTCATGGTTCTTGAGTTTGAGCCCGACATCAGGCTCTGCCATTAGCACAGAGCCCGCTTCTGAAACTCTGTCTCCATCTCTCTCTGCCCTCCCCCGCCACTCTCTCTCCCCCCTCTCTCTCCCCTCTCTCTCAAAAATGAATAAACAAACAAACAAACAAAAAAGACAGGTAGAAATAGAGTCCATGCGTTAGTACCAATGGGAGACAGTAGAACACAGTGATTGAAAATACAGGCTTTAGGGGTGCCTAGCCAGCTCAGTTGGTAGAGCATGCAACTCTTAATCTCAGGGTTGTAAATTCAAACCCCAATTTGGGGGTACATATTACTTAAAAAACACAAAATCTTTTAAAGTGCAGACTTCGGCATCATACCTTCTGGATCTGACTCCTGGCTCCATCATTAACTAGCCACGTGACCTCGGGCAATGTACATAACTGTCTGTGCTCAGTTTCCTCATCTCTAAAATGGGGATAATTATAGTACCAACCTTATAAGTTTGTGGTGAGGAGTAAATATGTTAATAAATCAATAACTCTTAGAAGAGTGTCTGGCACACGTAACATTCCTAAACATAAAGACATCTTATGGTACAATCACCGAGATGGGGAGACAGCAAAGGCTGTGGCCAAGAGTGGCTCAAGGGTTCCTGATCTAGGAGTTGGAGGCTAGAAGGCTCGTTGGAGGAGCAGGGAAAGGGTTGAGGGACTGGACAGGAGAAGCACTCCAAGCAGATCAAAGGGTCTGCATGAAGGTTCAGAGCCAAGTTTATGTGAAGCACGTGTGGGACAGAATGAAGGGAAGGATCAGGGTTTCCAAGTAGTAACATCATGGGGAAATGGGGCTGTATGAGGTACTCTGGATGAGATAGGAGCTGGTCTCTGCCCACATCTCCATGGCCAAAAGCCAGAGTGTGAAAAGGGGCCATATTTCAAAGCTGCCAGCAGGCTTTGCCTTTCTCTACAGACTGTGGTTTGAATTTACCTTTGAAAGTGTAGTTCTCCTATGTTTTGAAGGGAAAACGGTGCACTTTAATGGGCTTTTTGATCCTGAATAGATAAACCTAAATATACTATTTCTAGAACTACAGAGTTCCTCACAGTGAGATGCTAAACTGCTTTGCAAAATAACATTGAGGCCATCGTATCAGGCTTGCATGAAATTCATAGAACTCTACCTGTAGGCACCTAGACAGGGAAGGAGGGAGAAAGGGACACAGGGAGAGAGTGAGAAACTAGTTCGGAAGTGTGGACGCTTCTGCCTCGGGAGTGGGTAGGAGCTGAGACTACATGATTCCCAGCCCCTGTGCCATAAGCGGCATGAGCTACTCACTGCAGGGAGCGGAAGGGTGAAGTTAAAATCAACCTTAAACCCAGAACAGCTACTTCATGTGGTGTTCTGCTGAGGGGATGGTGACCTGTTCCAGACTAGAAGGGCCAGCCAGGTTCTGCCAGGCTTCCTGAGAAAGGTGCTGCTGTTTGCAATGTGGCTCTCTGCCAAGTAATTTTCAATGTTATTTTTTTTTTTAATCTTGGTTCATTTTTAAGAGAGAGACAGACAGACAAAACACGAGTGCAGGAGGGACAGAGAGAGAGGGAGACACAGAACCTGAAGCAGGCTCCAGACTCCGGGCTGTCAGCACAGAGCCCCACGCGGGGCTGGAACCCACAAAACATGAGATCATGACCTGAGCTGAAGCCGGATGCTTAACCATCTGAGCCACCCAGGTGCTCCAAAGTTAATTTCTTACCCAGATTTTGCCTTACATACTGACTTTATTTTTATTTATTTATTTGTTTGTTTTGTTTATTTATTTTTGAGACAGAGAGGGACAGAGTGTGAACAGGGGAAGGCAGAAAGAGAGGGAGACATAGAATCAGAAGCAGGCTCCAGGATCTGAGCTGTCAGCACAGAGCTCAATGTGGGGCTCAAACTCGCAAATCATGGGATCATAACCTGAGCTGAAGTCAGACACCTAACCGACTGAGACACCCAGGCACCCCACCTTACACACTCACTTTAAAACCTAATCCTCCAAAAATATCCAGCTCAACTATACAAAAGATTGTTTTATTGTGGGTAGAATTTATCCCAACAGATTATGAATATGGGGGAATATATTTATGAGAAGGAATGTGGACCTTCTTTGACCCTCTCTTATTGGGGCTCATATGCTGTGACTTATACTTCAGATACAGAAGATAGCTAAAGTCTGTCTTTTTTAAAATTTTTTGAAGTTTATTTATTTACTTTGAGGAGAGAGAGAGAGAGAGAGAGAAAAAATGCCCACAAGCAGGGGAGGGGCAGAGAGAAGAGACAGAATCCCAAGCAGTCTTCACAACATTAGCATAGAAGCCGACGTGGGGCTCGAACTCACAAACTGTGAGATCATGATCTGAGCCAAGATCAAGAGTCAGACGCTTATCTGACCTCACCACTCAGGCACCCCTAAAGTCTGTCTTAATGAAGGGTGGTAATCAGGCCCCTGCAAAAAGGTTGCAGACCGGGAGCTGAGGAGAGAGGCCCGATATGGATCCTGTGGGAGGTCTTGGCCTCTGGACTCCAGAAGGGTTCAAATCTAGGATTCAAAGTTAAAGAGTTGGGGAATCTGTATTATAATTTCTTCTGTTATCCCTTACTTTTCAGTGCAGTGTTTGTTTTTTAGTCATGAGACACGATCTGGGCTCTGCTTTGGGCCAAGTGGCTAAGGGTTATAGAAAGGGAGATAGGCAGTAGCCTTGGAAAGGCAAAATCAAAAAGATGAGAGCATCCATAAAGAATAGAACAGCTGACTGGGTCTGGTCTCAGTTGCTGTACCTCATGGTTAAGAAGCTTTCCATCAAAAACATTCTACTTTAGTTAATACCTGTCCTCTGCAAGCACATGTTAAATGGAAGTCGCTGTACGTTATCCCTCAGCAAAGGAATGGGGAAATTCCTCTCAGAAAAGGCAGGACGAGGCCTTGAGAAAGGATGTTCCCATGCCAACAGGAACCCAGCACAGCCCTAGATGTCCCTTCTGACTGCATGGGTCACTCATCCTGTAACCGCCATTTTATCCCTGGGAAGAAAGAACCAAAATGAGAGACCCTGAATGACGGGATTTGGTTGCTGACAGGATGACTATAGAGAAAAACCATAGAACCTTCTTCTTTCCTATTTTGCTTCCTTATCCATCCTCCCCACTCCATCTCAGTGAAATCTGTCATTATTTCCCAGTTCAGATTTCACATGTCAACAAAAAAATTAGGACTGCTTTATAAACACTGGTCCTACCGTGCCAGGCAACTGGCAAGAAGTTACAAGACTATGCAGTCTCTACTTGCTTTTTATTGCAGAACAGCACATTCCTGGGGACCATGTCATAAAGTGGATCATTGAAAAGCAAATTACATTTTCCCACAGGAACAATGTCATAATTAGAGGCTGTATTCCTGACAAAGGACTTGGCTTCATGTAAACAGTAGACATGAACAAAAATATTTCACAAAAGCAAAGATTCAAGAGCCATAAATCCTTATAATTGTTTAAAATAATAAAATTTTCTCCAAGTATTATAAACCAGGCAAGATTGGAGGGAGGACACATTGATTATTCAGGGACTCCAGTGTACCATAAAGTGTACAATAAAATATAACTACTGTGTCATAAATTAGAACCTGAAACGAACTTTAATATAGTCATTACACACTTAATTAGCAATGGGAAGGCTGTAGAGTACCATGGTTAAAATGTGGTGTTGTGTGTTAGGGCGTCTCATCTGCAGACTTGCCCTCTAGACCGCGAGCTCTGCGAGGCCAGAGGCTGGACCTGCACGTGGAGATAGGTAGAACCATTACAGAGCCTGACTCAAAACCATTTTTACAATGAACGATCAGGTTCGGGTTCTGGCTTGGAGTAAGTAAATGACCTTGTCTGGGTTCTCGTCTCTGAACTGTAAAGTCTCTAAGGTCCCTATGAACTCCACGATTCTAGGACTGCCATTTTGCTCCCTTACACTTCACAGGAGTTTCTGGGGGTGGCCAACTATTACTTTGGTGAACCTCAACGTGAAACTACAAGTATTCATCCCCTGAGTTACCCCGAACCACATTCTGGGCTTGGCCAGGTCAATGGCTCTGGTCACTGGGATTTTGGCATACAATATACAAGCAGAGGCTTAATAAGTACTTGCACATTGGGGCTTGCTCCCTTGGAACACTCCCTCTGGGAACCCAGGTACCATGCTGTGATGATCCCAAGACCCATGGAGAGGCCACATGGGAGAGAACCAAGCCCTTATGGTAGACCACCCCAGGGGAGCTCCCAGCCAACCACCAGCACCACTAGCATCAAGGGCTAGTCATGAATGAGAGTAAGCATCCTGGAGGTTACAGCTCACCTGAGCCCCCAGAAGACAGCAGCCCCAGCTGCCATCATATAGGGCAGAAACCTCCCAACTGAGCTCATTCAACCCGTAGCATCATGAAAGATCATAAAACAATTGTTGTTTCAAGATACTAAATGTGGGGGTAGAATTACACAGCGAGAGCTAAATGAATCTCCAAGACATGACTTAAATGGCTTTAGGCTCTTGTAAAAACACTCCATCCAAGAGTGAGTGAATAATGTCTATTTTTCTCCATGTGGGTTTTCCTACACTGGGAAACATTCAAAATATTCCATTTATCTTAAAATAGACTTAAAATACTGTAGTAGTGTTCCATAGCTATTTGTAGTAGATAAAGATGTTTCCTCTTCCTGAAAAATATTTTTCCTCTTTACCTTCTCTTGAGAAAGTAAAGTTGTTCAAATGCACAATCAAATAAAGGTCACAAGGAAATGATAGGTGCTATTCAGTCATTCTCCTTGACACTTTGTTGACAGTTCTCAGAACATTCCCTCACTACTGATAATCTGTAAAAACAATTATCAAGCAAAGCAGAGACTTGAAAATAAGACAATAGCAGGGTATGTGGTAGGGCAGAACTCTCCTTTTTCCTGATTTAAAAACAAACAAAAAAAAAACCTGTCGGCATTCAGAGCTGGGGAGAAGTGGGCAGATTTGTATGCGGTGATACATTTTCTTAAAGTAAGGGGGTGAGACCCTCAACTTTCCTCCAGGAGGTTCAAAATTACCAACACCTGTCAGGAGTGCCCCCAATCAAGGCTCAGTGATGAGACAAGGAGAGCAATGAAGTAAAGACAGCATGGGAGTAGCAAGAGACTGAGTCAGGGGACCAGCCCTTGCATGAAGGAAACAAGTCAAAGGAAGAGTGATTCTGGACTGATACTGTGCTCTGGGGAAGTAGCTGTGTGGGTGAATTAAAAAAAAAAATTCTTCAAGTCAGACCACCTGTTCAACTTTGATATGAAATTCCTCTGGCCAGTCTTTAACAGGGGGTGGAAGATGATCTTTCCTCAGACCTTGAAGAAGCAGCCTAGGAGGACTGCCCCGGTGCTTGACATATCAGCCACTTTCCCCAGACATTCCCATCCTGTCATCCCGGGAATGATGAGGCCTTTGATTTCCCAGATTTTACTGTGTCATCAGGTCTGCAGCTTGAGGATGCATTAACCCAAGCAGAAATGAGTTTCCAGGGGAGGATGCGGCTTGCTGTCACTCTTAGGAGTCATGCCTGAACTCCGGATACAGCAGCAAGATGGGATGCCTAAGCTCCCAGAAATCATCCCAAGAGGGTAGAACCAGGGGAGCCAGCCATTCAAATGTGTGAGATGGCTCAAGCCGTTTAATTGGAATCCTAAAAAGAGATGTGGTTTTACATCCTACTTCGAAGCTGGTAAAGTAGGTTGTATCCACGTGGGGCACTTCACGACACCTCTCACATCATCCAAAATGGGTATAAGAAGCTCATAATCTTTGATGAATGCTTCCATGTGCCAGGCACTATTCTAGATTTTTACCTGTCCTATTCATTTCATGCTTGCATATAATTACAAGGTAGGCGATTCACAGAGGGAACTGGGGCGCAGGAAAGTATCCTAACGTTCCCCAGATTATCCAACCAGTAAGCCATGAAGCCAGGATTCAGACCCAGAGGCTCACTCAACTCCCAAGCCAAGCTTGCTGCCTTCCTCACACCGCAAACATTCTGCTTTGTCACACTGAATGTTAGAAGGCGAAAGGCAAGGGAAGTCTTCAATGGACCTGAAGGTGAGAAAAAAACAGGCTGCAGCAATTATCTCAGGGACATGCTTTTTCTGTATTTTCCATTATAATTTAATTAGTATACTCAGTAATCTTACCAAGTGAAGACAGACCTGTTTTTAGCACCTACCCGAATGTAAGACCATAAACCACCTGTCAACACCCTCGCTAGAGCTTGTCAAGATACCACAAGGGAGGTGAAATGGGTGCTTGAGGAGGGCGGTCCTGCTGACAAAGCTCAGAACTCCGCTCTCCAGTTGCGATTGGCCTGGCTCATTTTGTCTGGAGCACTCTGTCACACGGCTCCTTACAGGCTTCAGGCTCTGCACGCGTATTGTTACTGTCAATTAGCGAAGGTATTTGCTATTGATATAGCACTTCCTTTCTGCAAAGCCTTTTCTTTGGGTGTTTGTGCTTGGCTGGTCTGTAGGGCCCTGCTCTGTTTGCACTGACATCACCTTCTCAGGATGATTCCTGTGGGTTAAATGATTTGCTTATGGCAATTGCAGAGATACATGTTAGAGAATACCAGATGAGCAATCGACAGAAAGGAGAGGAAGAGCACCGCTAGCTAGTTGTTTAGGGGAGTCCAGTAAAAGCTCAGAAAGCCAGCAGCTTGATTTTATTTGTTGCTATTTACAATCATAAAAGTACCATTATTAAAGATGCTCTTTTACAATCTATAGCTCCTTTGCAGTTTGAGGGATCCCGAAGGGTTTTGCAAATTCCGTGTGTGTGTGTGTGTGTGTGTGTGTGTGTGTGGCTTCACTGTTTTCATGTAGCCATTGCCCTTCCTTCCCTCTCAAGGAGCCTCTTACTAACAGCAGAGCGATGACAGTAGCAGTAATAACAGAAAAAGCCAAAATTTAGGTATTGTATTTCCGCCCACCCCCGCAACTCTGTCTAGTGTTAAAAAGGAGCTGGTCTCTGCCCTCACGATCCATTCCGTTTTCTCGGCAGCAAAAGGTGGTGGCGGTTCAGCACGTGTGGGTGAGGGTTGAGTTCATGCCTCTTTGCACCACCGGGGAGAATTAGAGCCAACTGAAACTGCAAACGTCAATAGGCGAAAGGCTGCAAAGAATTCCAGCTCGAAATCTTAAGCTTTGCTCCTGTTTGTTATGGTGAAACATAGATTTTAATGGCCTAAAGACACTCAAATGATAATGCCAACTCTAAGAATGTGAAACAAAAGAAACCCAGGGTTAGGTCCTAAAGTATGAGATTCAGAGGAAATGAGTTGAAGGTTGAAATAGAAAAACACAGACACGTGCAGTGTGAAAGCAAAAAAAAGTCTCAAGGCTAAGAGCTGCATTAACAACTCTGAGAGATTATCAAATTCCAAAGTCCCCAAGCCCCCAGCCCCAGAGCCCCAGGACCTTGCTGAAGGCATGCTGTTTCTGGGGACTGTTTCCCCTTTGTTATTTAGCCTGGCTCTCTGTGGACCCAGAATCCGTATCTAGGAAATCATGATCATCTCCTGGAATTAGAAGGAGATTTTTACTTACCTGAAGATTTGAAAGGCTGTATCTGGTACCAGTTTTTGCTCACTGCCAGAGAAGTTCGAGAAGTAAGGGTTTTTTTTTTTTTTTCATCTTTTCCTCCCCCTTAAAAAGATAGTAGGTTAGACTCTACATAGTTTGGTTATGCTGTACTTTATTCTTAAAGAGTTTAATTATTTAACAAATACATTTATGGCTCTTACCATGTGCCACACACCATTTGATGTACTTAGCAATATCACTCATTCAATTGTCGTAACCACCTTTAGAGACCGGTACTATTTTACAGAAGAAATGTACAGAGCAGGAAATGGAGGCACAGAGACATTAAATAACATGCCTGAGGTCACACAGCATACGAGTGGTAAAGCCAAGATTCAGACCCAGAAGTCCAGCTCAAATCCATTTTTACCCCTGTGCCCTGCTGCTTCCTAAATTATGCGCAAATTCTGACAGGCAGTTTTTAGTGGAACACCAGGAAAACATTATCAAAGCAAAGGACAATGAAAACTTATAATTTTGGAAAATGCATATGCCTGGATATATTTTTATAGATTGCTCCCATGAAAATCTTACTTTTAAAATCATGGTGTTATTAACCTTAAATTCTAAGACATTTTTCTCCTAAAGGGGCTGTGCATTCATTAGAGGTACTTCATTTTGTCTTCTCTAACTGCTTTATAACGCCAAAGAAGAGAGGGTGGGTGGAGGTAAGAAGGGTTTGACATATACTGGAGGACAGAGCAGAGTGATAATTCCGCGCGTTTTAAATCCTGGCTTTGACACTTATTAGTCATGTAACTTGGAACAAGGTCCTTATCTTTCTGTGCCTCTGTTTCCTAAGGTAGGAGGGTGATAACATTACCTGCCTCATAGGTTCTTGTGAGAAGTAATGTAGTCATTGAAATAACATAATAATTGAATAATATAATAGTTGAAATAGTACACATAAAGCACTTGGAGGGCCTGCCACATAGTGAGCCCCCATGAAAACTGGGAAACTGGGCAGTGGGACAGAATGAGAACTAACTAGAAGATCTGAAACTGATAGAGCCAGTCTCCCCTTGGTGTTAGTTCCCTGAGGGAACTTGGGTGTGGCGTCAACCGAGGGCTGCCCAGCTTTGAGATGCCACCTGCAGTTTAGTTCCTGAAGTCCTTGCCTCTTGCCTACCCCTCCGAGGGCCCACCTAGCCACGCCAGCCCCTGCCCCATTCCCTGTGCACCCTGCTGACCCAGGTCAGGGCCTTGCTGGGTAGCTCACATTCAGCGCTGGCCTCCAGGGGTGGGGCTGCTGCTTAGGCTGCCCACAGGCCATTTTGAGGGCTGATTGGCTTGGTCCCGACAAGTGCAAGGGAATGGAGTCTCAGCAGAAATGTGTGCTTGTTGAAGCAATATTGTGAAATGATAGAGTAATATAGTGAAAGCTTTTCTTTACCCCATTGCTTCATCACGCTCCCTAGAAAAAAGCCCAGTTAACGAGATGGAGACTTCTTTATCATTCCACACTTTTCTGTACTTACACACGCACACACACACACAGACACACACACACAGGGCTATTCTTTTCACAGAAAAAAAGAGGGGGGAGATGGGGAGGACCATACTGTTTACAGTCTTCCAAATATGTCACACACACCTTTCCAAGACAGAACACAGAACTCATTTTTACCAACTGCCTATTCTTTCATTGCACAAAGCTCCAAATTTCATTTAAACCACTGCCCCAGTGATAGTTGTTTTGGTTTTTAGTGTTTGTTGTTGATTGGGTTTTTGCCGTGTCTCTCAATGAGCCTGTGAAAATCCTCATACACATGTACAAGTATTTCTGCAAGAAAGATTCGTCAAAATGCAACTGCTGGGTCATAACATGTATGTATTCTTAACTTTTTAATATATGCTGCAAATTGAGGTAGAACCCATTTTCTAGATAAAATGCGAATTCTTGTAATGATTGCTGGGCTATATTGCTATGATTGTTATGATTAAAACAACTTAAGGGGCGCCTGGGTGGCGCAGTCGGTTAAGCGTCCGACTTCAGCCAGGTCACGATCTCGCGGTCCGTGAGTTCCAGCCCCGCGTCAGGCTCTGGGCTGATGGCTCGGAGCCTGGAGCCTGTTTCCGATTCTGTGTCTCCCTCTCTCTCTCTGCCCCTCCCCCATTCATGCTCTGTCTCTCTCTGTCCCAAAAATAAATAAAAAACGTTGAAAAAAAAATTTTTTTTAAATAAAAAAAAAATAAAAAAAAAACAACAACTTAAAACTCGTGATTTGGAGAACGTGGTATTAAGATACAACATTAAGCCAACCACATCCTGTAATTAAAGCTTAGAAGATACATCAGAGAAAGACAAAAAGAACCAGTTCTAAGATATGTGGCTCCCTAATGACATGTATTGGAAGCTAGTCAGTGCCTGATATTTCCCTGTGGTGGCTCTCACAATTACTCTAAGAAGTTGTGCGAGCCCCAGACCCGTTTGAATCAGAATCTTCGGAGGTGTGGCTTGAGTTTGCAAATGTTTCCAGGTGATTCTGAAATATGGTGAGATCAAGAATCATAGGCACGCTCCTTGCTAATTTTGCAATTTCTGAGGTCTTAGCAAAAGAAGTAATTCAACCATCACTGGCATGACAATTATAAAAGAACATTAAAGGGCAGTTGTAAATGTAGCGTTTTATAGATTTTAAATGGACAGAAGTTATAAAAAGATACACAACCTCAAATATTTTTTATTCTCTTGAATTATTCATCACGTAAAAGATGGTTGTTCGCAACGAGGATAAGAGTATTTGTAACAGGCAGATGTCTGATTCCACAGAAATCAAACAATAGAATCAGTTTGGATGTTGAAAAAAGAAAGAACAGATGGAGCCAGGCAGGGTTAATGCATATAGTGTGAATCAAATAGAACTTTCTGAAGCCCCAAACCATGGAAAAAAATGCTTTGGAAGGCCAGGGCTCTCCAAGCTTCAGTTTTTAGGAAGAGATGGGCACAGCCCAGTAAGAGGCAGATAACAAGGCCTGGTAAATGATTGTTATTATGATAGTAGTGAAATCACATCACAAGAGATGAAAAAGCAATAAAAGAAGAGACATCGGCACAGGAGGAGGTCAGGCCAGCGGCCAGCTCCGGTTCTTGTCAAAAGCCAGGAATGATTCATAACGTCATAAAAAGGGATTGCAGAACAGGGGCTTGTGAGAGGCTGTTACAGGATTAAAACCCAGTCCCTCTTTGCGTGGTGTGTGAGTGCGTTGTCCTTTTTCTTCTTCTCCCACTGGAATCTTTGTGTCAAATGAAAAGTCAGCTATTCTAAACCAGCAAGGAAGATTTCATGCCAGCGTGTGCTGTTGAATTGCACCTTTTTCTAATAGTTAGTGAGCACTCCATATTTCAAGTCGTACTGACTATATAGCCTGATAACACCGTATCCAGTGATCACTAAGTAATTTAGTATTTAGGATTCTCTTTTCTAATTTTGTTACAGAAACAATCTTCCATGCCTTTCCAACCTCTTGTTAAGATTAGGGTATGGTTATGAGAGCTTAGAAAATGTATTCAGTAAAAACCCACAGATGGAGTCAGGTACATCTTGAGAAGTGGAACGGCACCTGGAATCCTACAACTGGAAAACAGCAATCAGGACAAGGAAATGCATGATAATCCTATGGATTTCAGCATCCCTGCTCCTGGGCAAGACTGGGCCCCAGGGCTTCCAAGAAGAAATAAACGAGGAGCCCAAAACGAGCTAATCAAAGACACTGCAGTCAATCCAATCCAAAGAATTAGCCCACAACCAGACAAAGGACTTTGTGTGATAGTAAATAAAGCAAAGCAAAAATAGAAACATCCAACCATGACTTTCCAATACCTTCAAGACAGTGATGGGAGCCCCTCCTTAGGAGACAGAATACTCCTGCCTGTATCTCCGTCAAGCATGTGTGTTGAGTATCAGCCTTGCGACCCTTGCTATCTTGACCCCAGTTGTAATTTTAATGGCAGAAAAAAGAATCCTTATTCCTTCCCTCGAAGGTTGTTTAAAAAAAATCTCGTGGGCTCTTGCACACATCTTAAAACAAAATTCAAGTTCATTTCATTTTTTCAATAAATATATTTCACCCTAAGAAGATCACAGGAGCAAAATAAGAATAAGGCATGAATGGGATAACGCTAGTACCAAAGCTTGGGAATTCCTGAATTCGGAAAAGTATAAAGTACTCCTTCAGAACGCACTAAGGTTAGATTCCCTCAACAGAGGATGTGTGGAAAAGGATACATGGAGAAGGAAATATAGAAAGTAAAGGTACACGGGGACCTGCTCTGGAAAGAAAGAAGGTAACCTGTAGAGGGAAGAAAAGTGTGACACAGAAGTGGAGAGCCTTGAAGATAAAAATGACGATGACTCTCCTACGGGAAGGAGCCCACAGCACGCTCATAGCAAAATCCCTTATAGCACTTGCTCAGGAATAGAGAAAAGAAAATGGGGCAGGGAAATGTCACATGGTATACATTCTAGACAATGTAGCTTTGCTATTTTAGTATTGATTTTTAGTGTTCATTCCAAGACCCTTTGGCTTCTTTGTGGAGCATGCCACACAGAAAGAAATTAATGTAATAACTGCACAAAAAGTGTTAACAAATACACGCCAACAGTGACTGTGTCTGACTCCTAACTTTTGCCCCTTACTGGTTGATCCGAAGCCACCAAAGCTCCCACACCTGTCTGCTGGACTACTGCCCCATAAGAACAGTGGATCCTGATTCTTTTTTATTATTGTCCCTCTAATTCACTAACCATAAAGCTGGTTTGTATGTTTACAAACATTAAGATCTGGATTGACTTTCCAATCTTCTTCACTCAGTCTCTCAACCGATAAGCGTGGGCCACCCTTCCGCCAAGAGCTCACCTGGTAAGTGCGACCCTTTCTGGCTTTCAGGCTAGATTCTCATTCACATTTCATAGGTGAATCTTGAAGGTAATGAAAATATGAGTTGGTGGAAAGAATGGGAATAAGAAGACAAAGCACTCCAGAATTTCACTGTGACCCTCTTGCTTTAACATCAACTACCACACATTTACAAAATCTGTTGTCTGTCTGGGCGCTGTGTGGGGAGGAAGGGAGTGGCCACTCATCACCAACCTGGACCAGTTAACTAAGGAGCAGAGATTAAATGCCTGGGCAGAGGACTTACTCTCTCACCTTGTGTTTGCTACCTTTTCCCGTTCCATTTCAGGGATGGTGGGTCCCACACGTTGATCCCTACTGTGTTTCTAACACAGCCAGCCAGCGTTTAATGGGGAAAGGCACAAGAGGGACTGACAACTATTTCAGCCTTTTCCTCTAAGTGAACATTCTTTTTTTCCTTCCCTTCTGCATTATCGTGCTACGGTACTTTAAACTTCTCCCATCATTAGGCCTTCTGAGTGAAATATTGAACTGATTAATGTGGCATTTTCCACTAAACTGTTCCAGGAAATGTTGCACCTTACCAGTGGGATGCTTTTGAATAATGTAATCTCCTTAGTATAATTAAAACTAAGTTCTGAAGTTAGTACCTTTTCTCCCTGGAGACACTCATCAAAATGTCAAGTGTTCCTTCTAGTAGAACTGCAATCCCATAATACAAACAAATATATTACCCATTGCTCCTTACTAGCAAGAGGCCCTGGCTGCATTTTTTTGTCACTTCGTGTCTAAACCTGAAGAAGCCGCATAAGAACTATGGTTACCGGAAGCTGTTGTGACATGAATACCCAGAAAAGTGTTCTGCGCTCACTGCCTGGTTTGCATTTACTAATATTTCTTTTGACTGTTTGTCCTCAACAGATGAACTTTTTGTTGTTGTGTTGTTGTTTATGTGTATAGAAAGTGTAGCTCTAAAAGCCTTTGGCTCTCCTAGGTTTTTGCTTAGTTTTACAGGGGAGGAAAAATCAGAGACGCACGCCCTCTTCTGGTGGAGAAGCACTTAGAAGAAGGACTGCAAACCTAGCAGGGTTTTCACTCGGTCTTTGAAGACTGCTTGCTACCTTTTGGGATGAGTACTGGGTGTTGTATGGAAACCAATCTGACAATAAATTTCATATATTGAAAAAGAAATAAAGCAGGGTCACTAAAAGCAAAAAAAAAAAAAAAAGACTGCTTGCTATATGGTGAATAATAACTGAATAATCGGCATTGTTGTCAATGTTTCCAGAACTCTTCTCTCTAAGGACAGGATGAGGTCTGGCTTCAGAGAGTTGGTCCCAGCTCGCTGGCTTTTAAATGCTCTAGAATAAGGCAGGTGGGTGCACCATTACCCAGGTGAGCAGGGAGGTTATTGAGAGGGATGATGTCCTTCTCTGGAACAGATATTAAATCTAAGACAAGGGTAAGTTCATTCAACAGATTCAGGAGACTTTCTTCTGAGCAAATAGCTGAGAGAACCCAGCTTTTTTTTTTTTTTTTGCTAATTACTGGCTTTCTGTAGAAAAACTTGTTACTTTCTGATGATTGTTAAGTACTCCAATATTTTGCTTCCTCAAGATCATAGAATCTCTGAGAGCCCACACCACCTTTGAGGAGCCCTATGCCTGAATAAAGTGGCCTTGCCAGTCTCCATCTGGGAAGTGACAAAGGAAAGCGCAGACTCTAAGAGACAGAAGGAGCCCAGCAGGACTTTGAAAGAGAAATATTCAGTGCTGGAGCATGCTTCTTACCAAATAATGTTTTTATTCTCTAGAAAACATGCGTCTTTCTCGTCTTTCCCGTCTTTCCCTTGTGAAGGCCAGGCTGGCTGCACTTCACTTTGCCAGCCACCTAGTCATTAGCAAACAATGAGTGACAGGACAGAGAGGAGAAAGGAAGTGAGCCTGCACAGGGGAATTATGAGAGGAGTGGCAAGGAGGAGAAAGTATCCAAGTATCAGGCTGGATGCTGCTCTGTTCACCGGGAGCTTCAGGGTGAGGAGAAAGGTGAGGCCATCAGGGCCACGGAAGGCTGTCTGCCGGCCACACACCTGTGGGCATGTGTACCTGGGGATTTGTGCGGCTTAGCGTGTGCACACCCGTAGCGCTGGCTGGAGAAGATGATTTTCTATATCTGATTTATAGGTAATCTATCTCGATTTCCAATGATGGAAATGCTGGGAGCAAATAATTCCAGAAAGAAGTTCTCTGAACATCTGTGTTAAAGCCCTTTGATGGCAAATATTAGAAACCCTCTTTAACTTAACGAAACACGGAACTGATGGGGAAGAATCCTGGAGTGTCTCATACAATCCCAGGGCAGGAGTGACACTGGGGGCTGAGCTGCTTGTTTTTCTGGAGCTGTGAGTGAAAAAGTGAAGAAGTCAGGCAGCCGTCCTTGCTGCCTGCCTAGCTCTGTTCCCCTGGCGCCACATGCTGTCTAGTCTTTCTGCTTGCTTTATACCAGCTTTTTCCTTCTCTCTATAATCTCTGCTTCGTGGTTGTGTGTCCAAACATGGGGCCCATGGCCCCAGAGCTTGATTGTCCTTGGTTCAAATGACCCATAAAACTGAATACCTGGTATCCATTCATTCTGATCCCACATTTCCAGGAGAGACAGTTTGCTCCATCCTGCATTGTCTCCCCTGTTTTCTAGGCAGCCACGAAAAGAAGGAAAGGTCATGGACTATAAACGTGGCTGTCAGGATTCACCCCTACCATGAAGGAGATATGTCTTAGAGAAGAGGCTTATGGACCGGAAAGAAGGTCTAATGGTAAATGCACTTTCACATTGACTCTAAAGGACCATAAAGTACAGCTGAAGTGACTTTATGAAATGGCAAAGTGATGAGCAATTTTTTAGAAAAAAAAAATACTGGAATTGTGCCTGTTTCGGAAGACTTTTTCAAAGGGGCATCAGCATATATTCTCTACCAGGAAAGATAACTAATTTGGAAGTTAGAGGATCTGAGGACTGTTCCTGTCTCCACCAAACCAGCTCTATGAACAAATGTTGTAATCCCCTCACACGGTTTCCTCATCTCTAACTGAGAAGTAGTAGTTGCTGTATTTGTGTCATAGGGCTAGACGAGAGGGGAATGTACCACTGTACATATGGGAGAGTAGGAACTGGGAAGAGTTTGGGGTTCGGTGACTAATAATTACAGGTCACATAGGGACCTGGGACTACAAGGTTGGAGATAGGAAAGAAAACCAGTGGAATTGCCCCAGCCACCATCAGCCTTGTCTGTGGTCCTCTGGAGGAATGAAGCTGCGAATGCTCGAAGTCTCCCAAAGCCAGAGAAGCGCTTATGATTGTTAAGGTAGGACTTACAATTAGTAATGAAGACAAGGTTATCGCTTCTCCACCTTTTGGCTAAGATCAAGTGTAATAATAAAAATAAGCTGGAGAACAATGTTCATGGTGAAATAGGGAGCTCTCACTAATGCCCCCTGGATCTGAAAGGTGGCAAATCCAAGCCTGGTTTGTTGGGTCTAACCCTTTGTTTACCAAAGCGATTCACTGAGACTTTGCTGAGTTAAGGCTGGTTACTCTCACCCACGGTGTGGAGGGGCAGGGGCAGGAAAAGGCCAATCTTCTGGCAAATGCATCTTCCCAAGTTTGTTGTGAAGATCTGATAAGATTGTGGATATAAAAAGGCTTTAAAGACTGGAAAGAACTACACATATGTAAATTATTATAATCATGATGATTACAATGTCATAAGGGGAAACCATCGAATCAGTCACGCAAATGGGTGCACATACTCAGCACCTAAAAGTTATCAAGCAGAGAGCCTGAAGCAATTTGATCATCTTCTTTTTCTTGTAAGTTCCTTCTCATTCAGCTCTTGTGGGTTTGTGCATCTATAAAATCAGAAGATATATTTGGCCTCAGGCTACTGCTTTCTCAGCTGAATGGAGGAAAGCCTTCTTTGATTATTTGTATTCCAAATCTGTCACGAAAGGGAAAAGGTATGTCTGTCTCTGAGACATACGCTACACTACCTACCAAGTGTTCCAGAGAAATGCCAAATGAGAGCTGGATTCTCATTTCTTCTTTGCGTTCTTTGCAGCCAGGATGGGGGATGTGTTCAAGAGGTGAAAGAGAGAGGAAGAGAGACAGACGGCAGAGGCTAAGGGCAGAGAGGGACATAGGGACAGAGATGAATGATTCTGTGTATAGTGGGTTGTCATGAGGCTCAACAGAGTTTAAATAAAAGGACAACAGTCATTCCTGCAGCTAAGTAATGTTACGGACCCTGAAGTACCATTATCTTACATCTGAAACCAGGAAAGCAACATGTAAGAGGCACTTTCAGATAGCAACCTATACAACCTGTGATTTTTATTAAGATTTTTTTTGGGTACTCTCTACACACAAGATAGAGCTCGAACTTAGAACCCCAAAATCAAATCACGTGCACCACTGACTGAGCCAGCCAGGCACTGCTACAGCCTGAGATTTTAGGTCAAAGATAGCCATTTTTGAGCAGTGAACAGACTGGACCCCGGACTAGAAGACTGTGGTGGAAGATTATGGAAGTTTTTCCAGTCAGTTCATATGGGGTATAAGTAGAGATGGGAAAAGAGTCTTTTTATTTATTTTACTTTATTTTTAAGATTTTATTTTTTTAATGTTAATGTTCTTCTGAGAGAGCACACGTGAGGGACAAGGAGAGAGAGGGGGACAGAGGATCCAAAGCGGGTTCTGCACTGACAGCAGTGAGCCCAATGTGGGGCCCGAACTCACACACGGGAGATCATGACCTAAGCTGAAGTGGGACACTCAACCAACTGTGCCACCCAGGTTCCCCTCAAGATTTTACTTTTAAGCAATCTCTACACCCAATGTGGGGCTTGAACTCACAACCCCGAGATCAAGAGTTAAACGCTCCAACTGAGCCAACCAGGCGCCCCAGAAAAGAGTCTTTTTAAATGACAATAGAAGGGTGGATCCTTTGAAATTAGATAAACTTTATACTTCATGAAATAAAAGATGATGGAAACTCCAAGACCTATGTCAAGCTTATACGCAATATTTTCCCTCTCTCTTTTAAACTTAACACATCACTCAGAAAAGTACTGCATGTTATAAAGTGAGGAGGCTAATAGGTACACAAGACCATCAGTTCCATTACATTATAGTGGTTACCTGTGTAAGACATGACCCTGGCCCCAAGCAACATGCAGTAGACTTGAGGAAGTAAGAAAAATGCAACAGGAGATTACCCATATCAATATTTAGCATACCATATGCCTGGCACAGAGTGCGGATTCCGAGAGGATCAGATGTTAGTTTTATTATGGTTGTTACTGTTGATTTAAGATTACTCTGAGATGCATAAGAATGATGTTAAGAAAAACATCCTCTGGGGTGCCTGGGTGGCTCAGTCGGTCAAGTGTCCGACTTCGGCTCAGGTCATGATCTCGCAGTTTGTAGGTTCAAGCCCCGCATTTGACTCTGTGCTGACAACTCAGAGCCTGAAGCCTTCTTTGGATTCTGTGTCTCCCTTTCTCTCTGCCCCTACCCTGCTCATGCTATGTGTGTCTCTCTCTCTGTCTCTCAAAAATAAGTAAACATTACAAAAAAGTTAAAAAGAAGAAGAAGAAGAAAGAAACACATCCTCACTGGTTACATTGTCACTGTCCACCTTCTTCCTAGCCCATGTAGGGGACCAGGACATCTTGACAATGAGCCAGTGCCCAAGGGTGATCTCCAGGGGCAGAAGGATAGGGGTTAGACATCTATCTACTAGAGGCTGTCTGGAACATGAAAAGTCAGAATGGGGAGACCAAGCCAAGGCCTCAAGAAATGCCAAGAGTCAAAGCCAGGGAATGGGGGCCAAAAGCCAAATCCAAACACTGCTGGTGAGCCGGAGAAGAAGACTTGGCTCAGGAGCCAGGTAGAGTCCACAGTAGAAAGGAAGCCAATTTGGAGCAAATCAAGGAGGATCCCAGGAGGTTGTCCAAAACAGTGCTGGAATAACCTTTTATAGGCCATTGGGCATGGCTATTTAACTATCAAAGAGCTAAAGAGCCAGGACCCACAAACAATACTGTAGGACAGAAAAAAAAGAGAAAGAAAGAAAGAAAGAGTTGATGGAACCAAATAAAAGAAATCATGATTTGTTACTGAATGTAAAGAGAATATTACAGATTGGAAAAGAGGAAGAGGCAACATTTGCCAGTTCTTACCTGTAAGTTTATAAATTAAAAGCAGAGGAAACCTTTTCTATTAGGCTCCTTATTTGTAAGTAGGGTATGCTGACTGGCAGTTCTGTGTTTATCTGCAGTTCCTAAAATGCTGGCCTTTTATTCAAACTCACTAGATTCATAGTAATGGCCATTCTAGACCTTATGTCCAAAAAACATGACTCCTCTTAAGATAAACAAGAATGATGAATAGGAAACTAATCTTACAAATTTATCTTAAAAAAAAATTAAAATGCATGTAACTTACACTTTTTAGTTACACTTTTAAATATTAGGATTATGACTCATTTCCTTATTTTCCTCACCCCTTCTCTTAGCTCTTAGCTCCTTCTCACAGGAGTGGCAGGGAAAGAGGAAGCTTTGTGTCAGAAGACTTTAGATTAAGGTCTGGTTCTATCTAGCTCTGTGACCTTGGGAAGTCACTTAGTGTTTCCAAATATATGAAATGAGAGTGATGATACATGTCCTTACTACATAAAGGAGCGAATGTGTGCAGTGGATGAGAATATATACTAAAGAGTGTTATAAAGTGTGCAAAGTCCTACACAGGTAATAAGCCAATTTCAGAGGTCACAGAAGTATAGTTGGAAGGGAACTTAATACCATCCTGTCCTAAGACTCTCATACCTTTGAAGGTGAAGGACTTTGTCTTGGTCATTTCAGGCTGCTATAATGAAGTACCAAGACTTGGTGGCTTATAAACAACGGGCATTGGTTTTTCACACTTCTAGGGCCTAAAAGTTCAAGCTCAAGATGCCAGCATAGTTGAGTTCTGGGGATGGCCCTCTTCCAGCTTGCAGACTGCCCCCTTCTCCCTTTTCGTGGTACCCTCAAAAGGTGGGAAGAGAGCAAGAGAGCTCTCCAGGCTCCTGTTACAAGGGCACTACCCATTTCTAAGGGCTCCAACTTCATGACCTACTCACCCCCACAAAGGTCCCACCTCCTAATACCATCACTTTAGGGGTGAAGATTTCAACATGTGAATTTGGCAGGGGGGACAAAAATGTTCAGTCCATAACACACATTTTCGTCAAATAAAGTCATATATAACAACTAAAAGCAAGAGCTGTTCTAATAAGACAAGGAGCAGGAGGTACTACATCCCAGCTAGATTTCTGTCACACTGGGCCCCCCTCCCCACACCCCCACCTCTACCACTGGAGAGGAGAGGACAGGAGGATGTGGCCTTAGGTATTACTCAGTGCACAAATTTTAAAACCCACCCATCCAAACCTCTTAAGTTATAATTGAGGAAACTGAGGTCACAGAATGGGTTACAATCTGTCCTGCTATAAAGTGTTTCTAAAACACCAATTAGCTTATACATGCTTCCTGACATCAGGAAAATGTAGATATTATGTTAGTTTATATATGTTTTTTCTTACGCAAGGGGAGCCAGAATATCAGGAGAAAATAAAAGGAAAAGCCCTCAGTTTAGCTGCTGTACAGGCAGGAGCCCTTTTTAGCTCTATTTGAAATGTATGAATGAATGAATGAATGAATGAATCAGATGTACCTGTGTGGCTCTCAGCTTGTGACAGGCTACACTTGTTCTTGTGCCCACCTTGATAGCAGCCCCACTAGCTCAGACTTGTGCTTCCATCTATATTATCTCAAAGCCTCCAAAGTCAGTATTTCCACTCTGTTAATTTTATGCTTTAATAATATTCTCTGGTGTAGCCTCTGGCCACACTGAATGCCTGAGTTTTGCCAAGAATCTACACAGGTACTACCATAACAAAATAACTTAGGCTAGGTGGTGTAAACAACAGAACTTAATTTTTTTCACAGCTCTGAAGGCTAGAAGTCCAAGATCAAGGTGCCAGCAGAGTTGGTATCTGGTGAGTCCTGGCTTCCAGATGGCCATCTTTTCACTATGTTCTCATGGAGAGAAAGAATGCAAGCTCTCTGGTGTCTCTTCCTCTTTTCTTAATGACACCAGTCCTTATAGCATTAGGACCCCACCCTTATAACCTCATTTAACCTTAATTGCCTCCTTAAAGGCCATATCTCCAAATGCTCACATTGGAACTTAGGACTTCAGCATACGGATGGGGGTGGGGCGGGGGGAGGAGACAATTCAGTCCATAAGAGACATTGTTAGCATTCTTGTTAGTGTTACATCAGGTATTGTTGGTCTATCCCTCACTCTGTATTTCCCATAAGGCTGAAAAGATAGATTTTAATGCTTAGTGTTGGTAAAAATATGGAGAAATAACCACTCCCTTACATTTCCCAAGATAAAATAAAATTGGCACAACCTTTACGTGTGGAAATTTAACAATACGTATCAAAAGCCTAAAAATTCTGCATATCCCTTGACTCAGACATTCTCTTCCTAGTCATTCATCCTAAAAAAATCAACCTGTAGCTTCCAGGATATTTACCATAACATTCGAATTTGGAAAAACTGGAAGTACTGTAAATGTTTACCAATAGGGGACTGATATATCACTTGATGAAATTCTGTAAAGCTATTAGGATAATAATATGGAGCATGGACCATGGAAATACACACTTAATACCATAAGTGAATAAAAGCGAATTTTAAATTATGTAACATATCCCATATGATTCCTTTTTTACTAAAATATTACACTGTAGGTTTTAGGTATACTTAGAAGAAATGTTAAAACATTACCTCCGGGTGCTAAGACTAAGGCTGACATTTATTTTATCCTTTCTGTTTCCTCTTATTTTCCACAATGAAAAAGCAACACATTTATAAAAAAAAAAAAAACTTATGTGTAAATATTTACATAGAGATAGATATATAGGTATATATGCACCCACATATATATGCACACACACACTTGTGTTTAAACTGTTAGAGGAATAGGAACCCTAAGGTAAATTAGTACTTTTATTTCAAATGATCATGTGCATCCATCACCCATTTCATAGAATCCTCTGCATGCTATGAATTCCCTGGAGAATCTTCTCCTTCTTTCAATTGAAGAAGCAGCAAAGGGATTACAGCAATAACAAAAGTCTATTTCCAAACAAATAGTCCTCGTTAGACAACCAATCACCTCATCTTCCCTTATTTTCCATCCTTTCAAAAATCAAGGAAAGAAAAGAGGAACCAATACAGCTTAACAGTAACACTTTCTTAACAAATTCTTTTCTGCTGTTTTCCACATGTTCGGTAGCTTGAGAGGCCAAGGAATATCCGTAGGACTGTTCTGAAAGGTGATTTTAAACATCAGCATCATTCTTGTCAAGTAAAGATAGCATTTCCTTGGGAGACTTGAATGGTTCCCTGAGAGCGGTTCAGGTCTCTGAGCCAAATATGTATCTAGGCACTGTGGTGGGGAGTATTTGCCAGTGAGGATATCAATGCCCAGGTACACATGCACTATGTGTTTTGCTACAAATGTTTTCCCAGTAAACAAGAGTTCAGCCATCAAAAGAAGGGGAATGCTAATTTTAAATCAATTAAATTCAAACAGAAAGGCTTCCTTTGGGTATAGTTGCCTTTTTAGTAAGCACACTAATTTTGGAGACTTGTAGTATTTACCCACAAATTGGTTTTGAAGGATCTGTGGCATTGAGAAGTTGAAGTCGAACTAGTCTCTCCTGCAGCTCCTTCCCAGTCCATGAATTATTGAGGGTGGAATTTAATGGTGCCATTATTGTTCATCACTCTGCTCTGGTCGATACAAATGCATGCTCTATCATTGTTGCATAATAGAGCATCCGTATGTAAGGTTCACGGACATGAAAGGGGATGCCCAGGAAATCAGGAATCACATGGTTTTGTGGATCCCTCTTCCAGTCACATTAGGACCACTAAACAGAAGGAAATACATCAGCTGTTGGCCAAGATATCAATCTGGAAAGGAGAATGGACTCTGGACTCTGGGATCTGTCCAAAGTGAAGCAGACCCAGCACTAGACCTCACTTAAAAATGTACCTCTGGCCTTGAGTGGCCTCTGTGGCCACATGGGAAGGGAGAAGTAGCAGAGCTTGAATCCCTGCCGGTCCAGCTCAATCAAAGGGAGGATCATGGTTTGGAGCGTACAGAGAGGAAAATAGTTGGATCAGTTCCACCAAATGAAACGGCTCCCAGAAATGACAACTGCAGCCCGGCATGTGAAACAAACAGATCAAAGGTGGTACAAGAATTCCTGCAAATGATTGCTCACCTTCCAATTCATGAGTCACTTAACATCCAGTGTTTGGGGTTTAGATTTGCTGTCATTGTTTTTATTGTTGTCTGGGGTGAGTTATTGGATTGAAAGCAATTTGGATATTGTCTCTCTCCACGGGGTTCTGCAGCCAAAAAGAGATTGATGAAAAGCAGGGGTTTGGGGCCAGTGATTCCAACACAGCTTTCCTCAGAGCAATACAAATGATAAGGCTGTTACTTGGGAAAACAACAGTCTGTAAGAGTGATTTCATTGTCTCTGATGGGGAAGGGTGGGCATAAACATTAAGTACAGTTCATGACTTTGGGGAATGACGGATGATAGGATGGTACAGAGTCTTGTTTCCTCATAAGGATTCCTCAGTGTTTGCAAAAGCCATATTTTTGTACGGTTCAGGAAGCAGCAAGACAACTTGGCGGTCGTCCTTGACATTGGTACAACACTTTAAATTTTACCAAACACTTTAGTACACATCATCACAATCAATTCTCAAACTCACACCCTAACTAGGAGGACAAGCACTCCTATTTTAGTCATGAAGAAATGAAGGTTCAGGGAGGTAAATGACTGGCCTCAGTTTACCCAGTCAAAAATGTTCCTTCCGATCTACCACCATGCCCACTCATAGAGTGGATGTCAGGAGACTGAACATCCATTATTTGTTTCTAACCAACTATTTCATGAACATGTTTTATATCTCAGTTCCCTTTCTATACTACAGGATTATTAATAATCATGTAACAATACTTATTTTAAAATAAGAGTTGTATTACTGAAACCTGGAAACATTTTTTAGAAGCCTATCAGAATAAATTAGAAGCTTCAAGTAATTTCTTAACCCATTGGGTAAGCTCCATTTGAATCCAACAAGAACAGCAACCATCAGCTGAAAGATGGTCCTCCCAAGCCCTCAATTTTGAACCACAATCTCAATGGAAGATGCTCCAACTATATTCTAAGGGAAGAGCAATATCATCTCAATCTTGGATTTATGTTCACAAATATTTTCGCAAACATTATTCAGAAATAATAACACTGGTCTGCTTTTTGGGGTTGCATTAGCAACAACCAAGTATTTTTACGTACGTGATTTGATTTGATCCTCATTCCACCCTTGAAGACAGGTGAAGATAAGCATTCTTACCATCTGCCACTGGAGCCCCATTGGGAAGGGGGGCACACTAAGACTGAGAGAGGGCACATGTCGCCCCAGGAACATGCATCAGATCACTTGAAGCTTGCAAACCTGAGTTTGAATCGTATGTCCACCACTTGCTGGTATAAAGGCCTTGTGGCAAGTTTCTGAATCTCTCTGAGCTCAAGGAAAACCATAGTGAACTTATAAGACAGGCCAGTTACTTACCTGCTCTTTCTCAGTTGTGCACCCACCCTCCCCATTGAGCTGTGTGAGGCTAGAGCTAGAAACCTATAGCCCACCTCTCTCAGACTCACTCACCAGTGACTTCCTATTAGTTTCTGCCAGTAGCGAGCACAGGTCTGATATCAGAGGGTAGAAGCAGAGGAGAAGCTGTTCTACTTTCTTGGTTTGCCAGCATCTCTGGCAGTGGCTGTTTCCTTCTGTAGTTCTAGCTCCTACAATGGGGCTTCTCCCCATTAGCTTCTCTGTGGTCCTAGTCCATTAGCAGGTGGGCTCCAGGACTCTGCCACCTTGATCTTCTCTCTTTTGTTCCCCTAGCCCTGGAAGTAGGTCTGATTCCTGAAGCTACTAGTTTCGGGGAATGACCTCTTCTTTCTAATTGTTCCCCCAGCACATAATCCTCCCGTTTGTTTTTATAACCCATCCAAAACATATATAGCCAATTTCTTGTATTAAACTTCTTTGAAATACCTAAATTGGGCTCTATTTTCTTATATCCATCCTGACTGACACACAAAAGAACCCAGCGCAAGAACTGCCACATAGCTAATGTGTAAACGTCAAACAATTAAAAATAAAAAGGCTTGCCAATGTTTCATGTTGGGTACCACAAATGGAATGTACTCCCCCAGTGCCCTACCCCTGGAGCTTTGCGTTAGGTGTGATAGCTATATGGGAATTGTCTCCACTCACAGATTGCTTCCAAATACCTAAAAGTTTAAGATTTTTAAATGATGCATGCACCAATTTAATGTAATCTCCAAAACAGGGATGATAAAAGTACTGACCTACCTCATAGAGCTGGTTGGAACAAGTAATTAGCTCTCATAAAAACACTTCAACCACCTAAAGTACCTCATAAAAGTTTATTATGAGTAGTAATGCTAATAGTTAAACATATAATGATGGGCACCAAATGGGCACGCTCCACAAACTGATGGTGTGTTAAATTCTCTTTACGATCTCACTGTTGTTTAGCAGTTCATATGTTGAGAGCTCTTCACAGCTGTAAATTAGTTAATCCCCATGACACTCACTCCTGAGAGATAGGTCAGTATGATTTTCCATTACTATGGCAACAAATCCCATGTAAATGTCCAATGATAGAAGTCGAAGATGAGAAACAAGAAAGGTTAAGTGACTTGTTCAAGGCCACACATCAAGTAGGTGGCAGGGTCAGCTTTAAAATGCAGAAGAGCTGACCCAAAGCACACGCCACTCCACCTGGTCAGCACTGAGGGGATCACTGACATTCATTTGCTTAGAAATTTGGTGAAACAGAAAATATCAATATGGTCTATATCTTGGAACAAAATATGAACAATTACAGTGTGCAGGCATATAATTAAATGACTGTGTTTTGTTAGTCCATCGATGACAGGCAGTAGCAGGAAGGGCAGCATGAATTCTAAAGCCAGACCTTTCGAATTCATACCCCACCTCAGCCTCTGTCCCATACTCGCTGCACAAACTTGGTCAAGCTACTTGACTGCTCTGAACCTCAGTTTCAAAGCCTAATAGTGGTAAAATGAAGCTAATAATAGGATCTACTTCACATGGTTATTGTGAGGATTTAATGAAAAGCACTTAGAACAAGTAGATAATAAGCTTTCAATAATTGTCAGCTATATTAGATAGATGGACCCCATTACGGAAGAAATATTTATTGCTTTCCAACAATGTTGTATCAAGTACAGAGATGCTTAGGAGACAGACCCTGCCTTCAATGAGCTTTCAGTATAACAGGTTTGTACAGTGTGTAACTTGCCACACAATCTAAGGGGACATCCTTCTGATATGGTACCATTAATCGTTCAAGCAAGGCCACATGTTTTCAAAGCAAATGATGTCATTCCTCAGTTGTCTGACAGGGAGTACTCAGTCTGCTCCTTTCCTCGCCTGCCCTTGTGTTTCTCTTGTCATTTAACTAACTTTATTTACACTTGTGTAAAAAGGCAGAACACGAACTGTCACTGAAAGGTTCCACGTGTTAAAGAGAGTGCCATGGGTGTTCAAGGAAATAGGCTCATTTCTGGCTGAAGTGGTTAGGCAAGAGGTGGGACTTGAACTTGGTCTTAAAAGATAAGTCTGGTTTTAAAACCCAAAGACGGCTGTGCCATTTGGTGGCGGAGGTCGGGAGAGTGGATCAAGGGAGTGAGTGGGCAGACAGGATCAATAGGAAACCAGACCTTAACAAAGGAAGAATGGAAGAATGTTTATTGAACACCTGTTATGATCCAGTAACTATGTCTGCACCTTACAATACTTAACAGAGGTCACATAACTGATAAATGACCCTACTGGGACCCACATCAATTCACCTATTTCAAGTATGAGGCAATGCAAAAGAAGCATTGATGACCTTAAGAGTGGAGAGCCTGGGGGTGCCTGGGTGGCTCAGTCGGCTCAGGACTTCGGCTCAGGTCATGATCTCACAGTTTGTGAGTTCAAGCCCCACATCCGGCTCTATGTTGACAGCTCAGAGCCTGGAGCCTGCTTCGGATTCTGTGTCTCCCTCTCTCTCTGCCCTTCCCTGCTCACACTCTGTCTCTGTTTCTCTCAGAAATAAATAAATGTTAAAAAAAATTTTTTTTTAAAGAGTGGAGAGCCTGATACAAAGTGGAACTTTTGTGAGATTACTCTGGGTATAGTATTTAGGGAGATTGAACAGGCAGTCTAGGAGAAGCCAGATAAGGAAATTTATAGCATGTGAGGAGGGAGGAAAGCTGGAATAGAATGGTGATGTCAGACTGGAAGGGAAGGGGTGGATGGGAGAGCTGCCTAGTGACTCAAAGCTCTCTCTGCATAATAGAATCACCAGGAGATAGATTTAGAACTAATGATACATAAATTCACTGACTGTGGTATACACAGTACATGGGTATCAAAGGTACCCTTTAACGCTTACGCTAAAAAGAAACCAGATAGGGGCGCCTGGGTGGCGCAGTCGCTTAAGCGTCCGACTTCAGCCAGGTCACGATCTCGCGGTCCGTGAGTTCGAGCCCGGCGTCAGGCTCCGGGCTGATGGCTCAGAGCCTGGAGCCTGTTTCCGATTCTGTGTCTCCCTCTCGCTCTGCCCCTCCCCCGTTCGTGCTCTGTCTCTCTCTGTCCCAAAAATAAATAAAAACGTGGAAAAAAAATTAAAAAAAAAAAAGAAAAGAAACCAGATATAAAGAGTTAATTAAAAATGGAGAGCTAAGGGCATTTTTTATTATGATAAAAACATATATAAAATTTGCCATCTTAAGTATGTTTAAGTTTGCAGTTCGCTTGTGTTAAGTACATCTACCTTCTTGTGAAACAGATCTTTAGAACCTTTTCGTCTTGCAGAACTGCAATTCCATAGCCATGGAATAACAGCTATCCAGCCCCTAGTAACCACCATTCTACCTGCTACATCTATGAATTTGACTGCTTTGCATACCTCAGATAAGTGGAATTACATAGTCCTTGTCCTTTTGTGACTGGCTTGTCTCACCTGGCATAATGCATCATAGTTCACCCATGTTACAGCATGTAACAGAATTTCAACTTTTTTAAGAGTACATAGTAGTATTCCATTGAATGTCAGGCATATCACATCTTGTTCATCCATTCAATAGTCGGAATGTTTGGGTTGCTTCCATCTCTTACCTATCATGAGTGGTGCAGCCATGAACATGGTTATGTAAATATCTATTCAAGACCTTCCTTTCAGTTCTTGTGGGCATATACCCAGAAGTGGGAATTCTGGATCATATGGTTGTTCAATTTTTAATTTTTTTAGCGGCTTCCACACTGTTTTTCAGAGTCGTTGCACCCTTTCACAGTCCCACCAACAATGCACGACTTCTCCATATCCCTGCCAACACTTACAGTGTTCTGGGTTTTTAATAGTAGCTACCCTAAAGGGTGTCACTAGGAGCAATTTCTTAAAGGTATAAGTACAAAAGGGCACCTGGGTATCTCAGTTAAGCATCTGATTTCAGCTCAGGTCATGATCTCGTGGTTAGCATGTTCGAGCCCCACATCAGGGTCTGTGATGACAGCTCATAGCTGGAGCCTGCTTCAAATTCTGTGTCTCCATCTCTCTCTCTGCCCCTCCCCTACTCATTTTCTGTCTCTCAAAAATTGATAAATGTTAAAAAAAATTAAATAAAAAAGATGTAAGTTCAAAAATAATTTCTGAAACAAAACTATTTATCATCCTAAATACCAAAATAGTTTTAAAACGAATGAAAACAAATTGTATAGAGAAGCAGCAAATCTAACATAAACATAGACATAATAATAATAACAAAAAATAATATGGCAGAGTTGAGACCATCAACTGTATCGGTAAATATGTATAATAAACTTTAATTCACTTGTTAAAAGATTCTCTATCTGGCTCACAAAGCAAGACCCATGTATATGCTCTACTCAGGAAATGCAATACAAAGGAATTCACAAAAGCTGAAAAGAAAGGAACGAGCAAACTTTTCTAGGCAAGTGGAAACAATAAAAAAGGAGGTTTGCACTCCTGATATCATCACATATATTCCCCGGGGGTGGAGGGCAGGCAGAGCAAACTGCATTGTGTCTATGTGAAATCCCTTATTCGGGTAATGCCACTGTGGTCATGAAAGAGAATATTCTTTTTTTTTTTTTAATGTTTATTTATTTATGAGAGAGAGAGAGAGAGCTAGGGAGGGGCAGAAAGAGAGGGAGGCAGAGAGGATCCAAAGCAGGTTCTGTGCTGTCAGCTCAGAGTTGGACCTGGGGCCCGAACCCAAGAAGCATGAGATCATGACCTGAGCTGAAGTTGGGATGCTTAACTACCTGAGCCACCCAGGCTCCCCAGAGAATATTATGAATTTTAGGAAGTACATACTGAAGGACTTTTAGGGATAAAGGACTCACTCTCAAAAGATTCAGAAAAAAATTGAGAGAATGATAAAGAAAATGGTGCAGCATGGCTTCTTGCACCTTTTTGACAAGTAGGAAATTTTACCAACATAAAGATTTTTTTAATAATAATAATAATAATAATATGTAGCTCTAACTCCCTGGAACTTTGAATTCTCTTAGCCACAAAATGGAGCCAAGACCATGATATTTTTTAAAACTCTCCAGGGAATTCTAACGTGCGTTCATAGTTGAGAGCCAATGTAGCAATCAATCCATGGCATTCAATCACTGGCTGGATGTATGTGGTAACAAAAGAGAGAGAGCTGGCCCCCCAAGATATCCAAGTCTTTATTCCCAGAACCTATGAATGTTATGTATACGGCAGAAGGGACTTGGCAGATGTGATTAAATTAAGAGTCTTGAGACAGGGAGATTATCCTAGATTACCTAGGCAGGCCCTAAATGTAATCACAGTGTCCTTATAAGAGGAAGTCAGAGGGAGATTTGACTATAGAAGAAGTAGCTGTGGATGTGACAATGGAAGTGAGAAGTTGGCAGAAGATGTAGCCAAGAGCTAAGGAATGCCACAGCCACCAGAAAGTAGAAGAGCCAAGGAACAGATTGTCTCCTGGATCCTGCAGTAGGAACAGCCCTTGATTTCACACCTTTGTTTTAGCCCTGCAAAATTCATTTCAGATCTTGGCCTCCGAAAGTGTCAGAGAATAAACTTGTGTTATGCCACTATGTTTGGGTAATTTATTACAGCAGCGATGGAAAACTAATATGAAGACTTAAATGTTTTAGAGATAAAGGGATAAAAGCGGTTCCATGAACAGAAGTATGACCTGTTCAAGAGGGTTGAGTGAGTTTTATAGCCATGCATTTTCTGAACCCCTGAAAAGAAAGGGAAAGTGGATAATCAGGGGATGAGACATTTCAAACAAGTTTCTAGAAGATGAAAAGAGGAAGGGGACAAGCCGATAGGTGAAACAGACACACGGAACCACACTCCAAAACCTCTAATTTAGGAGATTGCAGAGATCTCCCCTGAGGCTTCCCTGTAAGCCTCAGAGCCTAGAGTTGATATTTAAGATGGCAGGGCATGGTCATACATTGGGCTAACAGAGGATTCTTTGAACATCTATACACAAAACAGTTGTGTCAGGGAGCACCATCTCTCTCTTCTTCTCTCCTCTTGCTACGCACAGCCCAGCATCCCTGACAAAAATTCTGGAGGGCTCCTCTTTAAGGAAACTGAATAAATATTGATTGGGAGAATAAATATTGATTGTGTTGGATGTTTCTGCTCAGAGATATGCTCTCCTCATTTTGACCTGAGGTAGGGGGTCCTGACCTGCTTACCCCAGAGCAAAACCTGCCAGTGATGGACCCCAGACCTGTACACTGTGATCAAGCTGAAGATGTTCATGTATAGAGCAGAGGAGATCTATATCACCTACTTAGTCCTCGTCTTTTCAATATGAATGGGCAATGAGTCCATTAGAAACTCCAGGGAAAAAAAGGTAACAGAAGCAACAATCAAAAGATGTTTCAGAAATTCATGGTTCACTTGCGAAGCCTTCTACAACTTCAAGCAATTGTAGCAATGTAAGGCAAGAGAAACCTTTTGACCTTGAAGCTACAGCCATTGTATCTTGAGTAGTCCAGAGGACATTTCATTGAGCTCATAAAGAAGGAAATGCAATCCTAACATACAACTTGGCTTTGCAGTGAGCAATCTTCACACAGTTATAATAATGTCAGTGCTGTTCTTTGATTTTCAATCTATAGCAAAAGCTCATAAAAGTTAATTATGGTTTCAGAACAGATGTAAATGTTAACCATCTTGAAAATGTAAAAGTGAAGACGTGGCTGGGATGAGGTGGGAGTTGGCAAGGGAGGGGTGGAATAGAGAAATGTAATAAAGAGGATAAAGTGGGAATCAGAGAGACATAAATATAATACCTAATATCACAAAGTTATCTAATAAAATAACTCAAAAGTAAACAATATAAAGATCAAACACTGCAGGAGTGGAAAGGTGGGGTGCAATACAAATGAGCTAAGTCTTGGTCTTTCATGGCTGAGAGTCAACATAGATTGCCTAAAGCTTTTTTAAAAAATCTAGAAATGGAAGTATATTATTTAGAGGTATGGAGGTAATTATTAGAAGGCTTGAACTCAAAGGCATGAGCATAAGAGGTTGCTTCTGGAGGCTGGATTGGGATAGAGAAAAGAAGGTTGAAAGAGTGTTGCTTTTCATCATGAATTCTTCTGTGTGATTTTTCTTTTTACCACATGCATGTATTTCTTTAATAATATAATTTATAAAATGATAAGTGACTAAGGACGTGGCAGCCTAGTGTTATTTACCAGATGATTACCTTTTATATTGCCTTGAGGCCATTATTTTAAGTCCCAGGGTTTTTTTTTTTAATGTTTATTTATTTTTGAGAGAGCACGCGTGTGCACATGCATGCACACACACACACACACACATATACGTGCGTACACACATGGGATAGGGGCAGAGAGAGAGGGAGACAGAAGATCCGAAGCAGGCTCGCAGGCTTGATGTGGGTTCAAACTCACAAACCATGAGATTGTAACCTGAGCCAAAGTGGGATACTTAACCAACTGAGCCACCCATGTGCCCCACCTTGGGGCCATATTTAAGGACTAATCATGTTTATACACCAGTAGCCTATGTTCATCAACTGTATAGTTAATTACTATATTCTTACATTAATAAAGGGGGTGTTGTAAAGAAAGAGGAAGAGAATTGGGGGGGGAATAATAGGAAAATCAAGGTATAAGGGAGGTTGAAAGGGTCAAATTACTTAAATTCAGAGCAGAACAGGTGAGTTCTCAGGGTAGAGATTTCCAACAGGAAAGAGCTTTAGAAAGCAAAACTCAGACACCATTTGGAACATTATTCCCATAGACCAGCACACTGTTAAAATGGTGGCAGTCATGAGCTCTGCCGTAGTAATCCCCTTAGCTCTTTGCTCAACAGGCTTCCTCCTGGCACTCTCCACCCTACACACACTGTCTATCTCTGCCAGTTCCACACTGTGCAAGGCCTTTTCCAAGTGCCACCTTCGTGATGTTTTTCTCAATTATCTCAGACCTTACCAATCTCTTTCTTGCTAAACACTGTCACACTAAACAATAGTTGGTAGATACCATTTGCTTTACTAATTATTTGGGTTTCCTAAGCCCTTCAGCCCAACTAGATCATAAGTTCTTTTAAAAGAAGAAAACGTGGGGTGCCTGGGTGGCTCAGTCAGTGAAGCATCGATTTTAGCTCAGGTCATAATCTTGGGTTTCATGAGTTCGAGCCTCACATTGGGCTCTGTGCTGACAGCTTAGAGTCTAGAGCCTGCTTCAGATTCTGTGTTTCCCTCTCTTTCTGCTCCTTGTGCGCTCTCTCTCTCTCTCTCTCTCTCTCTCTCAAAAATAAATAAGCATTAATAAATTGTTTAAATACTACTACTACTAATAATAATAATAATAAATAAAGGAAGAAATCCTGACATCTTTCTTTTTGTCTCATGTAGAGAACTTAGCACAGTATTGGGCTTCAAATAAGCAATTACAACTCAAGTGAAAGCAGAGAGTAGTAGATGAGGTTTTCATTGTAACTGAAACAAGTTTCTTTCCCTACCTTGCATTGAATTACGATGGGGGAACCAAACACAGTTCACTTGTCACGTTTGTAACTTGGTTATGACTGCCGGGATCCTTCATAATGCCAGTGACCTTTTATTCTCTGAGACAGGCAGCCTAAGAGTGCGGAGGGTTGATGACATTAGGAGGAAGAGGGTCAGCTCCATGGCTGACTTCTGGTCTAGCTCCTAAAGACCAGAATCATCCAGACAGCAGGCGTGACCTCATAACTTGTGGGTCAGAGGGAAGCACAGCATATGACTTGGCATCTTTGCCAAGAGAACAGGGCTCCTGTGGAAAGCCCACATTCAGGATTTGATGTGATCCAGAGAGGGAAGACAGTTTGCCAGGCCTCCACTGTCCTCGCTTTGACCATCCTTCCCTGTTGCTCCATACGGAGGCTGCTGCCTGGAATGGGAGTTCATCCAATTATTTTGGCATCTATGTCAAGGTCACTTTCTTCTATTCATTTTAGCAGACTTCTTTCAAGCTCAGGTCAAGACCTCCACTCTCCAGGGAAGCACGTCAACATTTCTTCTCCTCTTTGCCCCTCACATCATGGCAACTACTTGCAAAGTGTGTTTATCCGGAAAGCCCCAGGCAGCCAACATGCTCAGACAAGCTGAACAGAAAACTCTGCCGTGTACAGAAGAAGAGTTTTTGGTGTGCCCTCTGGCCCTGAAAAAAAAAAAAAACACTGGTTTTGCTAAGATTTATTTACCTTCAAAGCTTTGTTCCCACAAGTGTGCAGAAATATAGACACACATACGCCGTTGACTTAACTGCCTTTTCTCCCTTGGTCATGAAAAAATTCAGAGGCTAGGACAGTCCTGGTGTGTCTGGGTGAAAACAATTCTATCACTCACGCACTCTCTGACGTCTTTCGCGATTTGACAGAGAAGTCTGAATCAAAAGGGACACTTCCATGGCAATAAAGAGGAAACCAGGAGTCGAGTTGCAGTGGATGATTAAATCACATTCTAACCACTCCTTCTGGGCCGTAGCGCTTTTCCCTAGAGCACCCTCGTAATTGTGCTACAGCACCATTTATTATTTACAATTGCCTTATTTTCTTCTGAGATCGAGATTTGCTTAAAAGTCCATTTAGGACTGGTCATACCTCGGCTAAGGGTCAGTTGAAGCTTCCAAGTAATCCGCTCCGTGTCCCACGTTATTATGTTACAAGCCCCAAAACCAGCACATAAGGAAATATGTTTACCTAAATGCGCAGAAGTTGCAAAAAGCTAACAAAAGCTACATCTCTTCAAGGACATGTCAAAGAGAAAGAAGTGACGGTCCCTCCGTTTGCTCTGCTGCCTGGTGTACGTGATGCTCCTCTCTGGCACGTGAATATTTATGTATACATTGTGCGAGTCTTGCTAATTGTAATTATGATTGCTTACTACAGTTTCCAAGGTAACAGTTGTCACTGCAACGCTTCACTGCCAACTCAATTTCCATTCTCCTGCTGGTATAACAAATATTGTGTGACATTTTAACTGAAAATATCTGTAAACGGGTGTCTGAGTGTGGTGTGTTTCTTTAAAAGGGAAGGAAAACAATTATTAGCTTTTCATTATTCATCTCAGTGGCACATTTGATCGGTAATTACTTCAGCTTTATATTTAGAAAGGAATGAACCGGAGTCCCACAAGGTCTTGGATTTGGAGGTTCTGGGTTCTGATCCTGCCTTCTCCCACTGATCCATGTAACCTTGTCTCAGTAGCCAGGAGCTTGTCCAGAAACAATGTCATGGTAAAGGAAGGAGAGCTCTTGGGCACCCCCTTCCCCAGGGTACACTCACCACATAGGCACTTCATTCTCTGAGACAGACAGGTGCCTTGCACCATGAGGGATAGGTCCTGAAAGAGAACAGATGAAGCAGGTGTCCTTCATTGAAGCTGCTTTCTATCTTCCCCCTAAGAGCAGAAGCATTCAGGTAGTGGCTCATAAATACCTCAACTTACAGTTGATTCTGGTAAGGACCACAATGAAGGAACTTTTCCCCAGCCCCATTGTGCCCTCTCCAGAGATCCGGTCAAGGACCTCACATCCCACCCACTTCAAGATCACTTCCTGCCTTGCTGGGAGAGGTGGGACTCGTATACATTCCAGGCAGACTGCTGGCCGACCAGGATGCTGTGCCACACCCACAGTTTGAGTGAGCTGTGCCTCACTGAAGGCTTCCTGAGGTTGCAAGTGAAAACAGGTGACTGGAGCATTAGCCAAACCAGGAGCCTTAAAGTTTAGCGAGCCCTTCCTGTTTGCAAGACACATCAAAGATGTGAGTGCAGTTACAGAAATGCAACCCCCGCCCTCAGAAAACAGACAGTCTTCTGGAAGAGAAACATTTAAACACATAAAATAGCTTGAGGACAGTAATCTCTGGTGCAGATGAGAGTGTAATGGATGTTCAGAGATGTCTGCATGGAGCTGGAGGAAATCAGGGAGGTTTGGCAGGGGGTGGGCCCTGAACTGGGTGGGAGAGGGAGGGGAAGTTCAAGAATATAAGGACATAGATAGAGTGCTACAGGCAAAAGAACATAGAGAAGACACCTCAAACATAGCTTAGATTTTTACTTGCCTGAATCTATAATTTGAAGCATAAATAGGGTCTAATGCAAAAAGAATGTGATTGCGTTCCATAGCCATGACCCTTTAGGCCTGGGGAAAGTTAAGAGGACAGACGTGGATAACGTGGGCACAAAGGAATGGAGGTCTCCTTTCAGGTTCCAAAACTGGCAGTCCAAGCAAGTCTTAGAGGAGGAAGAGCACTTTGCTCGTTTCCATGGTTCACAATACGCTCCCAGTTTTAACTTCCTCCAACTCTCTCAGTACCCGGGACTAGCACCAGGAAGAATCTGTTATTTCCTCCTCCCCTCCTTCTGGCCCATTGTGCTTCTGGCCTCCTCTCTGCTCGTGGCATCTTGTCATTGCTGCAACGCTCTTGCCAGGACCACCAACCGGGACCCTCAAAGCCTGTGCCCTAGACCACCGCACAAATGGACTTGGGGCTAAAATCCAGCCTAACCTCTGGGAGGGGCTGCATCCACCCTGAAGAATGAGTGATTTTTTTTGTAATTCACCTGCCCAAAGAAGTAAGTTTTTTACAGTTTGCACAAAGCCACTCTGTCCTAGCAGTAGCACCGAGCACTGCACAATCCAAGCTTTGCTAGATATTTTGAGGTGAGTGCTATCACCTGGGGCCTCCCCTTGTGACCAGCATCAACTGATCGGACCAATATGAAATACCACAGATCCTACATATCACCTAAGGTGAATCTGACCACATTTTGCTCTGAGAATGAGGCATTGCAAGTTATTTTCAAGTCCTTCTGTTTATTGTATAAGAAAACACGGGATGTCTGAAGACTGTAACGAGAGGCTGAAGAAGATATTAACTAATCTCATTATTCTCATTAATTCTCATTAATTCTCATCACCAAAGAACACTTAAATCTCTTGGTTTATGAACTAAAGATTTAGTTGTCCCTGAATCTACTTCCTCCATTCAAGGTCCCTTGGTACCCGCTGACCTGATATCATACTCTCTTATTGCAACTCACCGGTTGAGGTCTTCCTCATCAACCACAAAAGAAAAGTCTCTAAAAGATTCGAAAGAAAGATTATTTCAAAGTTTGGAAAGAGGGAAACCACTGAATACCTCAATGAGCTTAAATGGTCGGGTCTTTTTGAAATCAGCATATGACACGATGATGATGATAAATCTTTTTTTCGAAAAATGCCTTTTCGGCACACACCGAGCGACCACTTCACGAACAATTGGGCACCCAAATAATTGGAAATATTTCAGAAGAGCAAATGGAGCAAAAGAGATCATGGAAAGCCGGAAATATATGGATGCAATTTTGAGCCTAAATGAACATGCAGTGCCATATACAAAATAATCAGTGAGATGTGAAAACGGATGTGGATCCCTTTGATTTGAATCAACAGGGTGTGAAGGGCTCTTATTATTAAAGGCAGACCTTGATGCTGCCTTGCCCTTGTCCAGATCCAGGCATCCAAGATCTTCCCTTTGGAGATGCACAGACCCTGTACCAAGGCGTACCCAGGCAAGAAGCTCGAGATCAGTCCTTCGACTGTTGGCTCTGACTCAGAAGCCTTCCTCCCTGTCATTCCTCTGAAAAATTTTCCTCCCCACTAGCAATTTTAAAAGTCCCTTGCCAATACAGGGCATCTAATTTAGTGAAGAGAGGTGGCCTATATTTTCACCCTAAGTATAGGGAAACTAATACCCTGTAGCATAAGGACTTGCCACAAAATTATTCCTTCTAGAAAACGAACCAAGGGCAAAAAAGAGCAGTGTTCTTCCTATCCCAAAGACAAAAATCAAGGACCATTTTTTCAGAGCTCCAAGGAGCCCTAAAAAGCTTCTCCAGGGATTTTCAAACTGTTCAGACGAGTGCCAGGATATTGAGAGAGGCTGCAGATCAAGAGAAGCGTGGGCTAATGGTGAGACCATGAAAGCATTTTCAAACAAAGATTTGCTAGAGGCTTCCTTCAAAGTCAGTTTCAAAGTCACCTTAACATTGACAGGAGAAATATGCGGAAAACCTGTAAGGTGGTTGGATTATATCTTGAAATCTTAATCTGTATAGGTTCTATTCCCTTCTACTTTCTCAGCAATACTCAAGGCCATTTTTTTTCCTTCTTCTGGCCAAAATGGAAGAAAGAACAAAACTCAAAGAAGGTGCTATCCTGAGAATAGGACCAAGCAAAGCCTGTGCATAAATCCTTTCCAGTTAAAGACCAGATAGAGGAAGGGGGAGGCAGGAGGGCAGCAGGCGAAGGAGGGATTACAATCGGAAAAGGGGGAGTCCCCAGAGTTTTCAAAGTGGGGAAGATAAAAGGGCAGTCTCTCTTGTGGACCAGAACGAAGGGAAGAAGGGTCATCAGGTGAGCTCACCCAGTAATTGAGGATAATCACCCGAGATTCCTGGGCATCTGTAACCCTCCAGAACTGAAGAAGGGAGATGTGGATACCAAGAGTGTGGGTGAGGAAGAGAAGGAGGAGCTCGCCCTGACCAAGGCATCATCAGAACCCGAAAGACTCATTTGGGAAGCTTCCTTTGAGGCAAAGCAGAGATGGACACTAACCCTTGTTCCCATAAAGCCCAATAATAGGAGTACGTGACAGAGAAGCCTCCACTTCAGAAGTGTCTGGATGCGCCTGAGGGAGGAAGGGGACATTGAGAAAAAGTGCCCCCGTCAAAGACCTCCATTGTTTTACCCGCTTTGATGTGACCCAAATACATTTAACCAACTGACTGAGGAGCTAAGGTTAACCCAGTCCTTTCTACCTCACCGTTCAAAGAAAGGATGAAGATAAAGGGATTTTTGCCCCACAGTTGTTGTTTTCTTTTTCCTTAAATTTATCATGAAGAAGGCCTGTGCTGATTTTCAGTGTGCTTAATGATATTCCTATCAATCTACCTGGTGAAGAAACTTCCAACTCCATAATGTGATTTTTTTTAATTTATTTTTTAATGTTTGTTTATTTTTGAAAGAGACAGAGACAGAATGCAAGTGGGTTAGGGGCAGAGAGAGAGGGAGACACAGAATCTGAAGCAGGCTCCAGGCTCCGAGCCGTCAGCGCAGAGCCCGACGCAGGGCTGGAACTCACGAGCTGTGAGATCATGACCTGAGCTGAAGTCGGTCGCCCAACCGACTGAGCCACCCAGGCGCCCCCATAATGTGATTTTTTTTTTTTAATTTTATAATGTTTATTTATTTTTGAGACAGAGAGAGACAGAGCATGAACAGGGGAGAGGCAGAGAGAGAGGGAGACACAGAATCTGAAGCAGGCTCCAGGCTCCGAGCCGTCAGCGCAGAGCCAGACGCAGGGCTCGAACTCAGGAGCTGTGAGATCATGACCTGAGCTGAAGTGGGTCGCCCAACCGACTGAGCCACCCAGGCACCCCCCCCCCCCCATAATGTGATTTTTAAACAACTGAACCTGTTGGTGTATGTTAACTAATTTGAATATAAATATAAATAATAAATAATGCAGTAAAAAAGCAGAAGCTGTTATTTGACGGGAGCTAGGGGGACAGCGGGGCGGGGGGACAGTGATGCAGGGGCCGCGAGACGGCAGGGAATACCGGACTCATACGATAGCATCACATCTGTGACAAAATGCTGGGGGAATGGTGTGCATCAAAAGCGTTACACGGTCTGACTAAAGCAATAGGCACTGCTCACCAAGAATGCCTCACCCCAGTGCAACTGCCCCTTGATTTTCTTGCTGTATTCAGTGAGGTGGTAAAAATGGGTCAGACGCTTGCAGCCTGCCGCATTGCGGGAGTGCCTTGACCAGCCCTCAGTGAGAAGATACAATTAGGGAGATTTTACCAACAGTTGCATGAAAATGCCCTGAACCTCCTCTGGGGCAGTGTCGACACAGCTTATAAAACTCTGAAAAGTCTGCAGATATTTATATCCTGATATTTATGAGTTTGGGTTATCGGAATATTAAGAGAAAAGAAAGTAAATGGACACCACAACTGCCGTGCTGTGCTAGATCTCCAGCGCTCATCTTGGTTCTCCCCAGTGGAGAGACTGGCAAAGAATCTCACTCATTAATCCCGAAGTTAGGTGGAAAACATGTTTATGTTTTCCCATAGCTTCTTACTTAAAATGTTATTCTTTATGTTAAAACAGACATAAATATAGAGTTTGAAAAGTCACATGAATTTTTAATACAGAATTTTCCCATTTTCTAAGAGGGTGTGGTGGGAATATGGCCCCAGACTTCCAAAGGTATCAATTTAATGTCCGCATTATTAGGGATACTTAATGGGAAAGGTTAAGAAGCACCGTTCTGATGGCTATTGATGGAGAAGGCTGGCAGGTATAAATTGCTCAGCTTTCATGACTGATGGTGCCAGAAAAGTCACTTGCCAACAGGCAAAAGCCCTTGCAGTAGACATCGTTCTTGAGGTGTTATCACACAGCATTTGAGAAAAGGCAGTCGTGTGTACAACTCATGTATCCAGGCAATGTATCTCAATTTTCCTCAGATAATGAATGGACTCTGTTAGAAAAGAGACACACTCTAGGATCCACATGATCTAAATATCCTAACAATCACATATTCATTAGTTGACAGAATGTTTCATCCAAACATGTTTTAAATGATGGCAGTGTTAGCTTCAGCTCCAGATCACTTCATCGTTAGACTTACTTCATCTGTATTATTTCTCTTGACATGGTATCTTTTCTTGGCCAAGAAACACTGAGAAAATCTTCTGTCCTTCAGGCATGTCCACCCCCAGCCTTGACTTGCCCCCTCCACCTTCCAAATGCATTCTGCTAATGCTCTACAGTCTTTTGCCTCCAAATAGCATTCCTCCCTACCCTTCCTTTGCTCATCCCTTACTGAATCAGTTATTTATGTGTAATCAACTCTCTATCTCAGTTGAAATTTAAAAAAAAATAATAAAGCAGGCAAAATTATTTTGAAATGAAATGAAAACTTCAGTAATTTGATTTGCAGGCAATGAAGAACAAAGTGTCACAACCCGAGTGCTTTTAAATAAGTCATAATTAATTACGCATGCATCTATGTTTGGATGCTCAATTTATGGCTAATTATGCAGAAAATGTAATTGCGTACTGAAGTATTCAGTCGTGCCTTCTCTCGCTCTCATTTACAGCAACCAGGTTTTTTGTTGTCGTTAATGGTATGTATCACCTGTTGAAATTGTTGAAATGTTGTCAAGACACAAATAATCAGAAGCTCTCTCCTAAAATATAGTTGCTCCTGTTGAGAAAATTGCAGAAAGGTCGAAAATTGTTTCCTAACTTATCCTCCTGTTTTTCAAAAAAAAAAATCGTACACATTTCTATATTCTTTTGTCCTTTTCTGAAATATACTTGCTAAGAAATCACATTAGGCACAGCCTGCCAGCTTTGCTTCTCCTATGGATTTGCAGTATAGATTTTTTATTTTCTTGGTAGAGTCATAAAGCTCGAAGGAATCATGAATGACCATCACATTTATGTCATTCTGGACAGGCTTCTTTTTAATGATGCTGAAGGGAATTTATAACCTTTTCTCTATCTTAAGATGCCTAATAAAGTGGGTATCAAGGAAGCAAAGGAAATAAAACCAAATTTAAAACTTCCTCTGAATAAGTCATGGGAGTAATTGTATTTGTGGGTATTTTCTCACAAAAGGAAAAAAAGAGAGAGATAGCAAGCAGGCAAAAACTTCTAAAACCTCTTACAATACTTAGCAGGATGACAACTACTTACTGTGTTTTTCAGAAACTCTTAAGAATGCTTTATTACATATAGTTTCCTCTTTCTGTGTAAGCCAAATAAATTCTAAGGCCCTTTGTGACCCAGTCTCTGAGAGGTATCACCTGTAAGAGATACTGTCCAGCCACCAAAAGTAAAAGCAATTCATATATTTTGCACAACCCAAAAGAGCCCACGGCAGATATTAGCAGAGCTTACCTACCCATGATTCTCATCTTCCAGGCTCATGGAAGACAGCTTTCAAGCCCCTTTGCAGTTGTGCAGGCCACGGGGCCAGTTTTAGGAGCTTGGCTGTGAGCCAAAGTCCCTACCTGGCTGAAGCTTGCAAAACTGGTTGTAAGGGCTCCCTGCCCTCTTTCCCCTCTCTCCATTCTTATGACAGCAGAGCCATGAGATTAAAGCAGATGGGGCCACTGAGTCACAATATGGAAGACTCCTGCCCAGGAGAGTCCCTGGGACCTGTACCAGCCTTTGAGCAGGAAATGAACTTTTGTTGTGTTAAGCCAAGGAGATTTAGTAGTTTGTAACTTGCAACTACACCCAGAACCTAGCCTATCCCAACATGCAAGCATTAAAGGGAATCCACATCATATCCACTCTGCAGCACTTCCTGAAACACTTTGCCCACTCCTCTCTCTCTCTCTCCCCCATTCTACCCTGGACTAGAGCTTCTTATTCTTTCAATCTCCTATCCAGCCCAACAGTCAGGCCCCTGGGTTGTTTTTCCTTCCTTTGTCCTCCCTGCTCTCTAGCTCTCCATCTGTCTCAATAGTCTCCTGATTCTGCCTCACAAAAGCCACAGAACTGGATTGACAAAAGTCAAATCTATGTAGAAGATAGAATAGATAGCCTCTATGTAGAAGGCTAATAAGGGAAATAAACTGAACCTTCAAGGAAAAAAAATCCTTCTGGAATGGGCAAAGGGGGACAGAAGTAGTAGAAATATTCACTTGTTAAAAAATGTCCCCATCGTATTTCTTTTTGGTCCAAAACAAGTGTGTTAGGAATCACGCCTTAATGGAGCACCTGAGGGGCTCAGTTGGTTAAGTGCCCAACTCTTGGTTTTGGCTCGGATCGTGATTTCAGGATCATGGGATAGAGCCCTACATCAGGCTCTGCACTAAGCACAGAGTCTGCTTAAGATTCTCTCTCTCTCCCTGCTTCCCACCCCCACCATGTATCTAGCTTATGCTCTCTCTCTCTCTAAAATAAAATAAAATAAAATAAAAAGATTTAAACCTTAGTGATTTATTTACTCTTACCTGTCTAGACTATTTTAGTTAGTAACACATGTTTTATATATGTTTTATTTTGAAGCACTAATGCTATCATTCTTTGACTTCCATTTTTTCAGAACCATCAGAGGCACTCACCACAATCATTGTTTATGTGAATAGGCCCCTCTAAAGTTTTACAGGATATAACCTGTATGACTGTATGGGTATCACGTCCACAACACTGGTAACGTGATATTAAAAGAGCTGAAAAAGAAGCATAGCTCATATAATAAAATCTAACATTAAAAAAATAACCCAAAAAAACCATGCAAACTTTTCAGTAAGACTTTTATTCAAATTTTTAACAGTGTCATTAACAAAATCTACAAATACTAACACCTACTGTTGCAAACATTGTACTAGTAGCTGGGGAGGTTACAAAAAGATGTAAGATACGATCTTGACCCTCAAAAAGTTTGCCTCTATATAGGGAGATAGGACACATTCACAAAAAAGATTACTATCAGTGGAGGATAACAGTTAAGAGTCAAAATAGATGGAATTCATAATAATGTGTGATGATCGAGGTGTGCGAAAGTGATCAAGGAGGACCATGGAAATGGTGGGTGTTGAGCTAAACCCCAATAGATGTGGGCAAATCAGAAAAAAGGAAAAGAGATGAGTCTTTAAATTTCAGGGTCTGAGCTGCAATGTTTGCTGACAGGACTATAAAAGGAGATCATTTGTCATTGTGTGGGACTAAACTCTTTCCAAGGCCACCCAGAACAAACTGAAAGGAATGTCACTCTCATATTTCACAGGAATGCTCGATTGTCACAACTTCACACCAGCCAGCTCACCTCAGAAAGAGCACTTACTTCTTCATCTGCCTAATCAAAATGATCTAATCACCAATCATGTTAAGTGAGGGTGTGGAAAGCGCATTATGCAGATACAGTCCCTGTCCTCTAGGGGATTACAATCTAAAACCTGGCTCCAACAAACACAGACATAATTAACACAGATAAGGATGAGGAATGTATCTCCTGCAAGCCTCACTGCCATCAGACAGAACAATTTGTAGTCATCACTGATCTGAACTGAATTCAAATTAGTGACCCAAAGGCTCCACTGTCTGGGTGTTATTTTCAATCTCCTTAGCTATCCAATCTCCAGAAGTTTCATTTTTCATTCTTACTGTGCAGTCATCATCAAGTACCAAAGGGAAAGACCGCAATCCAGACACACTAAAAATAGCATTCTTGCCTTCTGAAAGCCAGGCTCAGATTTATGACAGTTTTAAAATTTGGTTCTTCGTCTTGAAAGTCCAGCATTCTACAAGAACTGTGCAAGGTAATACCTACCTGGTCTTTAGAGCATGAAACACCCTAACCTGATGCTCTGGGAGATGGGGCCTTTATATAATCCATTTACATTAGGGAGAGATAGCATTTTCTTTTGCTTGGCAGGTTGACATGCCTTCATGTGTTTTCCACTTAATCAGCAGAATCATTAAAGCACTGAAGGTTTTGATGGTCTCAATGAAAAACATCTATTTCTGTAAAATCTATCACTATAAATAATTTAACAAACATGCCCCCCAAAAGACTATAAAAAAGGAGGAAGAATTATTCCTTTGTACTTAAATCACAGAATATTCTGAAGTTGAGCCAAACTGAGTCCAGATTTAAAATGAGGGCAGGCTGGGGATTCCTGGGTGACTTAGTCGGTTAAGTGTCCGGCTTCGGCTCAGGTCATGATCTCACAGTCCATGGGTTTGAGCCCCTCATCAGGCTATGTGCTGACAGCTCAAAGCCTGAAGCCTGCTTTGGGTTGTCTCCTTCTCTCTCTGCCCCTCCCCCACTCGTGCTCTTTCAAAAATAAACACTAAAAAAATAAATGAATAAAATGAGGGCAGGCTGATGTCTAACAACAAATGATAAAGTTAAAATGAAAAGCAGATTACAGAAAATTATAATCCAATTTCTGTTTTAAATATATGTTATATATTTAAATATGAATAATAGATATTTAAATTTACACTTCCATAAAAATGGTCTAGGAGAATTGTATCACTATAAATGGTTAACATTATTAATCAAGGGGTCCCTTGTGGCAGGGAGAGCTTATACAGCCTCTGTGACTTTTTTATAATAATCTCATTCTATCAGGAAAAAAATGGGATTTCCATTTTAAAATGTATACACACACATTTAGACTGTATTTACATACATAAATTGATATTGGTGCAAATAGACCTGAATATTATATCTCTTTTTGACTACCTGGATATCAGTGCTCATTTGTCAAGCATGAGGTGGTGTTAGCCTGGGAATCTATGCTGAGAAGCTAATCTCAGTCAGCAAGAGAGTAGTAATGACTGAGGCTGGGGCTACAAGAGAACTGACTAGGTTATAGGATGAGTCCCCAGAAGAAGGGCCAGTGGTCCACATTGTGATGTCCCAGGTAGAACTGATACCCATGGAAGTGAGTTGTGGATTGGAATCTGGAAAGTAGGCACCTCAGGTCAGCAGTGCACCCTGGTTTCTAGGTGTAGAGCAGTATCTTGCTTTGGGAATAAGCAGGAAAGTTGTTCATCTGGTTGAAGGAGGAACTCAGGCAGGAAGAGAGAGCAGGCAAGACTTTAAGTCCAGCCCTGTACAAAATGCTGAATTTAGGGTAGGGCTCTGATTTCAACAATCAGGGTAGCCACATGGAAAGAGAGCAGAATCCTAGCCAGGCCTAGGACAGACGGTGGAGGTAAGCAAATAGGCCGCAGCACAACACACGCCCAGGTCCACAGATCATTTCAGATTCCACATGCTGATACTGGTGGAGAGAAGGTGCCTACCTTAGTCACAAGCTTCATTCTCCTTGGTTCAGGTACTGAGCCACAGATTCACAGGGATGTGAACCTAGATTATGGCAACACGAGGCAGGCAAGAATGATACCAGCAGCTTAGATTTGGTCTTTCTTACCAAAATTAAGAGAATTTTTCCTCTAATTTTCACCAGTTAGGTATAAACAAGATGATGTCTAGTCCCAAAGTAGGTTTTTTGAAAATGTATAAAACCTTTTATTATGAAGGCCAGGACTACCTGCTCAACAGATGTGAGCCTTTGAGATCTTGGGTTAAATTACAGGTAGATAAAGAGAAGTCCATTTCACAGAATTTTTCGCAGATTTTATTGACGGCAAAGGAGCTAGCCCATGGTCTTTCTAGTCAACTTCACAAATGACAGTCAGAATAAAGATTCTATATGAAAGAGGAGGAAAAAGTCCTTTCTCACCTAATGGCTACCATCTTTGCCTTTTGTTTGCACCTGTTTGCTCAGGAAGACCAATCCCTTTATACCTTCTCCTTAAAAGCTCTCAGCATCTTGAGACATTAAGCTAAATGTGTTATAGTTCCTGCTCTTTCCAGAATGAAGAGATCAAAGTAATATAGATCCCATATATAAAACAGGAGAAAAGTAAATGTAGAATACTCAAATACTATAAACCCTTCAGAGAATCATTATGTTCTCTATTTCCCAGGTAGGGAAATTCTGGATGACAGAGAAAGGGCTAAAGCAGCCCAGTAGGGTCACTTATTCCTCTCCAGACCACTGCTACTATGGAGAGAGATTCAAAATGGCCCCAGATTCCAACTGGAATGATCCTCAACACAGACTTGTCTTATAATCCAAAGACTCTTAGAGTCGAAATATTAAATTTGTTTTAGTGGGGCCATGATTTTCAAACAGTGCTTCAAATGATGTTTCTTCCCCTTTCCAGTTCTCAGGGGGAAAACCCTAAGTCAATAGACAGACTTTTCTCAGTTTTAAGATTTTTCTATCATAAATGGTTCTTAGTTTTTTGTTATCAGTGGAGGCTAAACCCATAGCAGACCCGTCTAGGGAAGCTGGAGCCCCTAAGGAGGCAGAGTCCCTGCTAGTCCCTGATAGGGATATCACCTAAGGTCAGGAGGGGATGAGTGGGAGGGCTGGGGCTGGGGAGAATGGAGGAGAAATACCCTGCCTTCCCCCTCTCTCTCTGTCTACAATCTCCTGCCTTGACTTCCTGTTGGCCAAACCCAACAGAAACCAGTTGTCACAGGAATCTGAGAAACTATAGCCTGCAGGGATTTACCTGCTGAATAACGAAACTGAGCAGGGAAAAGCAATAAATGACTCTAAAGGCTAAGAGGGCAACATATGGCATCTGATTTAGGAAGAATTCACAGATTAGTTATAATATGTTTAAAATATTACCATATTCAGTGGTGAAAAACTGAGAGCTTTTCTCCTAGGATCAGGAACAAGACAAGGATATCCACTCTTACCACTTCTATTCAACATAATACTGGAAGTCCTAGCCACAGCAATCAGACAAGAAAAAGAAATAAAAGGCATCTAAATTGGTAAGAAAGAAATCAAATTTTCATTATTTGCAGATGGCATGATACTATATGTAGAAAACCCTAAAGACTCCACTAAAGAAAAAAAAAAACCATTACAACTCATAAATGAATTCAGTAAGGTCACAGAATATGAAATCAATAGACATAAATTTGTTGCATTTCTTTACACTAATAATGAAGTAGCAGAAAGAGAAATAATTAAGAAACCAGTTCCATTTACAATTGCACCAAAAATAATAAAATATCTAGGAATAAACTTAACCAAGGAGGTGAAAGACCTGTACTCTGAAAACTATAAAACACTGGTAAAAGAAACAGAAGGGGACACAAACAAATGAAAAGATATTCCATACTCATGGATTGAGAGAACAAATATTGTTAAAATGTCCCTACTATCCAAGGCAGTCTACAGATTGTATGCAATACCTATCAAAATACCAACAACATTTTTCATACAACTAGAACAATCCTAAAATTTGTATGGAACCACAAAAAATCCTGAATAGGTAAAGCAATCTTGGAAAAGAAAAACAAACCTTTAGGTATCATAAACCCAGATTTCAAGATACACGTCAAAGCAGTAGCAATCAAATAGTATGATACTTGACACAAAAATAAACGTGTAGATCAATGGAACAGAATAGAAAATCCAGAAGCAAACCCACAATTGTATGGCTAATTAATCTTTGACAAAGGAGGCAAAAATATGCAATGGGAAAAAGTCTCTTCAATAAATGGTGTTGGGAAAACTGAACAGCTACATGCATATAAATGAAGCTAGACCACTTTCTTACACCATACACAAAAATAAACTCAAAATGGATTTTTTTTTCAACGTTTTTATTTATTTTTGGGACAGAGAGAGACAGAGCATGAATGGAGGAGGGGCAGAGAGAGAGGGAGACACAGAATCGGAAACAGGCTCCAGGCTCTGAGCCATCAGCCCAGAGCCCGACGCGGGGCTCGAACTCACGGACCGCGAGATCGTGACCTGGCTGAAGTCGGACGCTTAACCGACTGTGCCACCCAGGCGCCCCTCAAAATGGATTTAAGACCTAAATGTGAGGGGTGCCTGGGTGGTTAAGCATATGACTCTTGGTTTCGGCTCAGGTCATGACCTCATGGTTTGTGAGTTCAAGCCCTTCTTGGGGTTCTCTCTCTCTCCCTCTCTCTGCACCTCCCCTCAAAAAAAGACCTAAATGTGAGACCTGAAATCATTAAAATCATAAAAGAGAGCACAGGCAGTAATGTCTCTGACACTGCCCATAGCAACATTTTTCTAAATATATCTCCTGAGGCAAGGGAAACAAAAGCAAAAGTAAATTATTGGGACTACCTTAAAAAAAAAAAAAAAGCTTCTGCACAGCAAAGAAACAATCAACAATGCTAAAGGTCAAACTACTGAAAGGGAGAAGATATTTACAAATGACATATCCAAAATATGTACAGAACTTATACAACTCAGCACCCAAAAAAGTAAATAAATAAAATTTAAAAATAATCCGATTAAAATAGGCAGAATACACAAACAGACATTTCTTCAAGGACATACAGATGGCCAAGAAACATATGAAAAGATACTCAGTATCAGCCATTATCAGAGAAATGCAAATCTATAAGATACCACCTCACACCTGTCAGAATGATTAAAGTCAGAAATACAAGAAACAACACATGCTGGTGAGGATGTGGGGAAAAAGGAATCCCTGTGCATTGTTGGTGGGAATGCAAAGTAGTACAGCCACTGTGGAAAATAGTATGGAGTTTCCTTAAAAATTTAAAAATAGAATTGCCATATAATGCAGCAATTGCACTACTGGGTATCTACCCAAAGAATACAAAAACACTCATTCAAAAAGGTATATGCATCCCTATGTTCATTGCAACATTATTTACAATAGCCAAGATGTGGAAGTACATCCATAAATGAATGGATGATGTGGTATATGTGTATATTCAATGGAATGTTCTCAGCCGTAAAAAAGGATGAAATCTTGCCATTTGCAACAACATGAATGGATCTAGAGATTATAATGCTAAGTGAAATAAGTCAGAGAAAGACAAATACCATATGATTTCACTCATGTGTAGAATTTAAGAAACAAAACAACAAAAAAAAATAGACAAACCAAAAAATAGACTTTTTGCTAGGAAACAGACCCATGGGGAGGTGACCAGAGGGATGGGATGAAATAGGTGAAGGGGATTAAAAGTACACTTACCGTGATGAGCACTGAGTTGTACAACTGAAACTAACATAATACTGTATGTTAATTGTGCTAGAATTAAAACAAAAAATACATATATTTGTTTCATTTCTGGCTAGTGCCCGCCCTGCTTCCATAACATCCAGGATATGTTTAAGCAGGACTATTGGATTTACTTAGCAACCCAAGACAGAGAGTGCTATTTAACAGTGGTTTCATACGTGCTCTGTAGACCAGAGGTTCCATGGAGCTCTCCCACAGGTGTCATACTGCTAGGGTGGACTGAGCACACCAGCTCCAACCTCTATCTGTACTGAAGCCAAAGCACTGTTGCTTTTTATCTATTTTACACATTAGGGCTCTGTAAGATTTTGCTTAAATAAAATGTCTCTCTACTTAAACAACTAGAAATTCACTGGCATATCAAGTTGCTGCTAGGAAGTATCTCAGTGATCACACTTCATTTTTTTCCCTTTAGCTTGTTATGATATTGATGTCTTACTTCCCTACGTTTTATACTCTACCATATTTATAGACTATATATAAATACAGGCCACCCCCAGCTTAGAGTGTGCATACGTATGTAGTTATGAGCCAACTGTTTGGAATTTCAAATGTTTTTCCCAAAAAAATATCATCCAGGTACTTACAACCTCAAACCAACCACATAATAGCACTTAACCATAATGTACCTGAAATAGGATTTGATGCTAACAATAAATAAATTAGAATATGGGCGATATTTATAAACAAAATTCCAAAGGAAAATGTTTCCTCTCTGAAATGCGGGAAATCATCTTATCCTCCTGCAGTAGGATCTCGAGGCTTCTCTTTTCACATTCTCTGCATTTTTCAAAGTAGTAGAGTTTGAAACTATCAAATGCTGACAAAGATGAAGCAAAATGCTCTTGTAGATTACTTGGAGGAATAAGTAGAAACAAATATAACTATCTTTGGGTGGGTCTTTAGAGAAGCAGATGCCAAGACTGGATTAAACAAGAAAGAATTTTATTAGAGGAAATGTCCTGAGAAAAAAACGGAGAGCCGAGGAAGGCTGAGAGCGCCTTCAGACGTCAGATGCTTCCTGATGTCATTGAAGAGAGGAAGAGCTGGAGTGCCCATCCTAGATTGTGTGTGTGTGTGTGTGTGTGTGTGTGTGTGTGTGTTCTAATCCCATTGACTGTTTCTCCTGAGAACCCTAATACCAGACCCATCAGTGACATCACAGATATAGAAGGGGATCAGAGAAAGGGATTAAAGAGTTTGATAAAAAGATTTCTTTGAAGATAGAACTTATCTTGCTGTGAGTCCCAGCTCCCCCTTCAGGAAAGAAATGAGAAGTATAACCTTCTACTTCAAGGAGAGAGAAAGGCTTCAAGGGAAACTCCCATAGAGCTTTGAAATGTGTTCTCTGAATTGGGTGACACCGACAACTGGTGACAGAATCTGGTAAAGCTAGTGTGGACCATGGAGTCACCTTGGACACCTGGTCGGCTTCCACCTACAGAGCGGAAGGGCTGACTGACTGACCCACTCGTTTCGTGGGGGTTCCGGGAAAGGCTTTTTGGCAATGGGAAGACACCTCACTAAAACGAAGTCAAAAGATTCAGCAAGGGGAGCTGTCACTTTACCACTTGTCCTCAATTGAAGACTCAAAAGGAAAAGATGGAACTTCAATGTGGATACTACTTTACTACCCCACAGAAAGAAGGGAGGCTTACTTCCTCCTTGCCCCACCTTTCCCCTGCAACAACCCCAGCCATAGCACATTGTCACAACTCAGCCAATGAGAAACCACTATACTTCCAACTCCCAGTTTACTGCAATGGGCTTGTTGTTTATAACAGCCTTCCTAACTTCCATTTTTGATCTACAAAAGAGCTGACCTCTCCTACGTTCTCTGGACTTGGGTATGGTTTTGCTGTAGCTTGTTTTGGATTGAAATTCTCTGTGCTTCCTGAATAAGCTCATCTTTTGCTGGGAAAATAACTAGAAGTTTTATTTTTCTGGTTAACTTTACTTGATGATCAGAGATGGCATCCAGAAAAGACCAACCCCCCCCAACAACAACTCTGAGGCTGGTGAGCAAACATATGACTGTACCCACAGAGCCAAGTGGGTTCATTGCTTTCTTGACAACTTTGGGGTTTGATGGTAAGTTTTCTCCTGGACTTTGAGCTCTATGCTTGGTGTGTGAGCTCCTCAGGATTTGTTCAGGACCCCTTTTAAGGTTTTGTTTTTGTTTTTCTCTCTGAGAGTACTCGTTTGGCCTTCAGTGTCACTCCTTGTCAGTACCGGATTGTAGCTATTGGTACTGTGCCAGCCGTCCATCCACAGTTCCTGATGGAACTGTGCTGGCCTTTGGTCAGGTTCATTCTGGAACCTGCTGTTCCTGTTGAAAGTGATGTTTTGGAATTTTTCCCTTTGGTCTAGAAAAAAACCTCTCAGAAACAGGATTTCAGTCATCAAAATGTTTTCAGTGTCCCTCCTCACTCATTGGTATTCTGCTTGGTTTTTTTTTTTATAGTGTTTATTTATTCTTGAGAGAAAGAGAGCAAGAGTGGGGGAGAGGCAGAGAGAGAGAGAGAGAGAGAGAGAGAGAGACAGAATCTGAAGCAGGCTTCAGGCTTTGAGCTGTCAGTACAGAGCCCGATGCAGAGCTCTAACTCATGAACTGCAAGATCATGACCTGAGATGAAATCAGATGCTTAACCAACTAAGCTACCCAGGTGTCCCTACTCTACTTGGTTTTATATTCAAATACTATGGTCCCTCTGCATGTGCATTTATCATTAGGTGAATTGACTTAACCAAAAGGAATTTAGAACTTCGATGGCCATTATAGAGAACTTTTGGTCTCCCCCAAATTGTTTTACCCAAAATTAAATTAGAAAGCCACAGTTCTAAAACAAACAAGAACACTGAATGAGACACCTATTTTAAATGGTACCTGGAAGCTTCCAAATGCTTTCAGGGTTCCAAGGTTGCCTCTTTGCAAAATATAATTTCTAAATCAACTGAGGCAAATAAACAATCAAAAGGAGTCAAAATGGCTTCTGGGTCCTCTTTTTTTTCCTTCCCCATTTTATTTGTCTACAGACACATGGCGGGTACCTTGTGCTCAGGCCCCACCTGCAGCACCATTTTCCTCTATTCCCTCTGCTGAATTTCCCTTTTCCTCCGTATCTCTCCCTGCACCCTCCTCTCCTAAACCTGTTAAAACCTGCCTCTTTAAAGTTAAGTCTTCTGAGGATCTATAAGCCTCGTTTCTTATGTTCCCAGGACTAAGGCCAAACTACAAGCCATAGTTAAAGAGTTTCCTGAGTGATTAAGGACCCCCATAGATTTGCTGAAGAATTTAACTATTCAAACTTACCAGTTTGGTTTCTCAGATGTACATCAATTAACCCTCATGCTTTTGGTGACAACCAGGCCAAACACTGGATGAAACTAGCTGGTAGGGAACATTTTGAAGGGGATTTAGAGAAGCAAACCCCTAACTTTTGTGAAGATGCTAAAACACTCTCTGGAAATCTCCACTGAGCAATTACCGGAGCTTTTCCCAAGCATGCTGATTGAAACAAAATTCAGGCTTGCTCGCAAAAGGGAGCTTGTTTATTCTATCTTTATTAACAGGCCGAACTGGGATCTTTCTCTCTTTTTTTAAGTTTATTTACTTTGAAAGAAAGAGAGAGAGTACAGAGCTGGAGAGGTACAGAGAGAGAGGGAGAGGGAGAGAATCTCAAGCAGGCTCCATGCTGTCAGCACAGAGCCCCACGTGGTCATGAGATCATGACCTGAGCTGAAATCAAGTCAAATGATTAACCAACTGAGCCACCCAGGTGCCCCGGGATCTTTCTCTTGTAATTAAAAGGACCAGTATGGAATGGAAAACCACTGTTCCAGATTTATTTAATATGGCAAACCAGCTCACTCACATCCTAGATGAGGCACCTAAAACAAAGACCACTAAAATTCTCTAACAAATGAAGTTTTCAACTCCAGCAAATGAAGACCCCTAAACAAAACTAAAAATCTAGTTCATGCTACTATTGCAAAGAGCCAGGGACTTAAAAAAAATTGTTACAAATTTAAGCCTCCAGTTGCCTCTGCCCCCCTAGTCAGTCTTTCCAGTGTCCTCCCAAATTCCCAATGTCAGGACCCCAAGAAACTACAGGGGCCATTCTCAGTACTCCGTCTCAATGATCTCAGCTCTCCAGGTTGGAAATGAATCTCTCTGTGTCCTTCTTGACATCTGAGCTACACTCTTGGTGCTCAAGCCCACTACTGTAAAGCAGCCCCCACACTGGAGTAGTAAAACTGTTCAAAGAGTGGGGGTCTCTAATAAATCTCAGTAGATTCCCATCTCTGAAACTATTCCCTTTTGTCTAGGCCTTTTGAGAGATACACACCATTTTCTCCTTGGTTATTCTGCCTGTATGTATTTATTGGGCTGAGATTTGTTAGAAAAATATCATGCCAGAATTTCTTTCTCCCAAAAGGGGGAAATAATTCTAGAATTTGACAATAGTAATCAAAAGAGCCAACCAGGGGAAATAAATGACCCTTTCGCATCTTCTCTATGCTCTGTCTCTGACAGCTCTATAGCTGAGTCTGGAGACACTGGTCATTTCTTCCTCTTGGATCAGGCACCATCCTCTTTATGCAAAATATTCAACTGATATTGGCAGAATCCTGAATGTATCTCACACCAAGTTTCAAACAGATCTCTCAAAACCTCTCTGCAGTATTAATCAATACCCTATAAATAAAGAAGCATGTCAAGACTCAGAGCCTCATTACTAGTCCCTGTAATACCTCTCTTTTATCTGTAAAAAACCAAATGGCCAAGGATGGAATTTTGTCCAGAGCCTCCAAGCAATAAAGCACACTGTTATGCCTCGTCACTCTCTGTTGTTCCCAACCCCTATGTACTACCAACATCCATTTGCATAGAAGACAAGTTTTTCACTGCAATTGATCTATGCAGTGCATTTTTAGTATTCCAGTTGGTATGAATAGCCAATCTCTTTTCCCTTTAACTTGGGAAGAATGTGAGTACACCTGGACATCAATGCCCTAGGCTTTCTCAGAGGGTCCTTACTTTTCACAAACCTTAGAAACTGATCTGGATGCTATAACCTTTTCAGCAGGCTCCACTTCGTTGCAATACACAGATGACTTGCTTCTCGGCTCCCCTTTTTCAAACCTCTTCTCAGGAAGATAGCATCCACCTGTTAAAATTTTTTACCTTAAAAGACACAAAGTTGTCCAAAGAGAATTTGAAGTTTGATCAAACTTAGGTTAGATGCTTAGAGTGTATAATTTTGAAACAAGGACCACATTTGGATCCAGACAAAACCTCTCACCAGTGCTTAATGCTGACGGGTTACCTTTAAAATCCCCAAGACAATATACAGGAAATTCCTTTAACCGATGCAGATTTTCATGGTTTACTGATGGTTCTTATTTAAAGGATGAAAATGATAAATATAGTGCTGGCTATGTTATTGAAACTCACTTTGAAGTGATTGAAACAACACCTTTACATTTTGACTACTTTAACAGGCTGAGTTTTTACTCAAGCTTGTGCCTTAGCCAAGGGTAAAACCACAAACATTTACCCCAATAGTTGGTACACCTTTGGTGTATGTAGTTCATGACACTGGAAAATTATGGAAACAATGAGGGATCTTTACCTCCAATGACAATAAAAATTAAAAATGGTTTCTATGTCCAAAATTTATTAGATGCCATACTCTTGTTGGCTGCTCTAGCTAATAAAGTTCCAGGGCATTCCAGACTGAACTTCGTTGAGGCCAAAGTAATCCACCTTGATGAAATTTCCACAAAAATTCTGCTCTCAAGGAAACTAATAGCCAAACTTCTGTCATGGTCCAAAGGGATGTTCTCCAGATGATAATTTTGGAAAAGTTGACGAAATACCAAAAAATTGACACAAGAGAAAGAAAAAACAGTATTGGAAATCTCATAATTGTTGGCTTGATAAAAAGAGAACTCTGGTTTGGACCAAATAACAATCTGGCCCTACCAGAAATTCTAAAATTCTCAATACTTAGGAACTGTACATACATTAAACCACCAACAAAATGATAACATTCATGAACCAACATTCATATTGATATTCAGTGATAACATTCATATTGGTGGAGAAAAGTTAATAAAGATGCAAAAAGTGCCTACCTTGCTTGTCCCACCTGTCCAAAGTATAACCCAGGGAAACCAGTTCATACAAATGGATTTCATACTTTCTCCTCTTGTGGATAAATATGCTTGAGTCATAGTTTGTATGTTTTCTTCTTAGACCAAAGCTTTTTCTTATAGATAGGGCAGGGTTAGAAAAGATTATCCCTACCTACCCTTGAAATTCATAGTGATCAGGGAACTCATTTTACTGGACAGGTGCTTCAGCAATTCTGACCTATTTGGCCAATTTACAACAGTTTCATTGGACATATTATCTCTGGTTCTCAGTCACACACACTAACAGCACTATTAAGACTCAACGGGCAAAATTTGTAGAGACTTTCCAAATGCCTTGGCCTCAAGCAACACATTGGCCTAAAGCGTTACTGCTGGGAACTCATACTCTCTCGTTCTTTGAGATACTCACAGGATGTCCAATGCATTTGGTTCCTGCCTCATCTGACTCACAGTTGATGAAAGAAGATATTCTTCAGTGGTGTAAAGGCCTAACTGTTTCCATTAAAACTAACCATGCTTTGGTAGAGCAGTCTTTTCCCAGTGAACTCCCAGGAGACAACAACCTTATGCATCACAGCTTGCAACCTGGGTTTTTCATCTGTTGGAAAAGACACCCCCGAAAACACTTTCTAGCCTTCCCGGAAAGGCCCTTATCAGGAACTGCAGACCAACACTTGTGCTGCCAAACTCCAGGGAATAGACTGTTGCATTCACATGACACATCTAAAGAAAGCACCAAATCCTGACTAGATCTGCACACCATCTGATGACCCAAAAGTAAAGATTTACTGGAATTGAGGCAGATGACATCTGACAAGACCACTTTTCCAAGATGTCCGGACCCGATCTGTATACCTTTTTCTCACATTTGCTTCTTCTCTCTCTTTCATGGAAAGACAAGGCTCTTGTCCACATTTCTCAAGTCCTTGCAAAAGGGGGGAAACTCATCTTTTGATTATGGCCTTTTGGAAATAGCCTCATCATGATCCCAGGACAAATTAATTTTTTACTTGCTTTTTATTAAGGGTTAGAAGGCTTAGAATTCACAAGTCTTCTTTCATCTGAACTGGATTATTAACTGACTGGATTCTTACCCAATTCATGGTCTCTGAATGCGCAACCTTATAGTAGTCTCTATTACCAATAACACATTTGGTTCCAAAGAGTTCTTTTGACAGTGCAATACTGTTTGTTTGTTTGTTTGTTTGAGAGAGTGTGAGAGCGAGAGAGCATGCATGGGCAGAGGAGATGGGCAAAGGGAGAAAGAGAAAAAATCCCAAGCAGGCTTCATGCTGGGCACGGAGCCTGACATGGGCTCAATCCTATGACCAGGGATCATCACCTGATCCAAAATCAAGAGTTGGACACTCAACTGACTGAGCCACCCGGGAGCCCATGACAGAGCAATACTGTTTTAAACCATCTTTGAAGTTTTACATTTTGCAAAAGGTTCATTAGCTATTGCTTCATGTTTATATCTGCACTGTATCTTCCAAAATGCGCTGTTAATTCTTTCAGTGAATTCTTGCAGTATCCACAATTCTGTTTTCCTGTCTGCTTCAAGCTGAGACTTCCAGGAGGCATGTATAACTCCAGGTATATCTTCGTAGGGATAACTTTCTTCCCTAAGTCAAAATAAGTGCCAGTAAATACTTCAGTTGCCTAGTTTCGGGCCTAGAGTTCTGGTTTATATCGTATAACCATATCATATAACTTGGAATTGTTAATTTTACTTCTGTTTTATATAATTATTTCAAATTTTATATTTTGTTGACGTTGAACTTTTTTTATTTTTTTTAATCTTTATTTATTTTTGAGAGAGAAACAGAGACAGAGCGTGAGCAGGGGAGGAACAGAGAGAGAAGGAGGCACAGAATCTGAAGGAGGCTCCAGGCTCTGAGCTGTCAGCACAGAGCCTGACATGGGGCTCGAACCCACGAACGGTGAGATCATAACCTGAGCCGAAGTCGGATGCTCAACCAACTGAGCCACCCAGGCCCCCCAACGTTGAACTTTTTAAAAACAACGTACCCAGTAAGGTGATGGTGGCTCAGTGGTTTGAGATGACCTCCAACACTCATGACCTTGAGAAGAGGTAGACTTTATTTTTTTTATTTTTTTAATGTTTATTTTTGAGAGAGACACACAGTGCAAGCAGGGGAGGGGCAGAGAGAGAGGGATACATAGAATCTGAAGCAGATTCCAGTCTCTGAGCTGTAAGCACAGAGCCTGACATGGGGATCGAACTCAGGAACTGCGAGATCATGAACTGAGACAAAGTCAGACACTCAATTCACTGAGCCACCCAGGTGCCCCAAGTAAAGATGTAAACTTTAGATGGGAAGTGCCTGAGAGTTTCTCCCTCCTAAGTTTCCTTGTTTCTCAAATGTGGCTTGAAGTGGTTTCCAACTACTGTGCGCTTTCACTCTACCATAGGACATGACAATGAGTGAAGGTCCTTCCTGGCACTGAGGAACCAAACCACTAAATATAAAGAGGCTATTTGATCAGCGATACTTTCAAAGAAAGGTCTTAATCATAAAGGAGGAATTGCGAAGATTAATAATGGGAAACCTTGCTAAAATGGAGTAGAAAGTTTTAGCAGGGAGACTTATCGCCCTACCACTCATCCTCAATTGCAGACCCAATAGGAAGAGATGGACCTTGCATGTGGATCCTGCTTTACTACCGTGTAGGAAGGAGAGGCTTACTTGCTCTCATCCCCACCTATCTCCCACAATGGCCCCACCCATAAGAGACTGTCACAACTCACCCAATGAGATGTCACTATACTTCCAACTCCCAGTTTACTCCAATGGACTTTTTTGTTTATAACAGTCTTCTCAACTTCCCCCTTTCCTCTACAAAACAGCGGTCCTCTCCTGTGTTCTCTGGAGGTGGCTGTGGTTTTATGGTAGCTTGCTTGTCCCAGATTGCAATTCTCTGCCATTCCTGAATAAATGCATCTTTTGCTGGTAGAATAACTGGCAGTTTGGTTTTTAAGATCAACAATACCCAGGTGGAGAAGAGCCAGTATAAGCTTTTTGTCCAATAGGGCCACCTGGAGGGTAAGAGCTCTCAAGAAGAGGCCAGAGACTTAGCACCCAATATCCAATAATTAAGGAAAGGAGTCACAGGAAATCACCTGAAAGAAAGGTGCCCATTTCTAGGTAAAGAGAACTGGAGAGAGACACCCATCAGGACACCCTCTGAAAAGCCACAAAGAGAAACAAGAATCTGTAGTAATCATCTGCAAGGCCTACGCAGGGATGCCAGCACTGACCACCTACTGGGTCCAGAGGACACAGAGTCCCCCCCCCCCAATCAGCCAACTAAGAACTTTGCTACACCAAGGAGTCCCTGGCTTCCTGAGCTTCCCTGCCTAGAGAAAGGAGTAGGGCCCATGCCAGAAGATGGAGAGCTGAAGGACCACACTGAGGACTTCCAGGGAGAAACAGGTCTGGCTGAGGAAAGAAGAGGAAAACCATCGGTAGGTATGGAGTTTTGCTGTCACTGACCAGGACATTCCCATTGTAAAACCCATCTCTGCTTGTGACTTAAAGTAACTGTAGGGTATCTATTACTTACGAGTGAGTAGAAAAATCACTGGTTTGGTAGTTTTAGGGGAAGATTATTCCCCACTGAACAGAGTTTAGAGAAGCAGTAGGAAAGGAAAAAAATAAGTTGTATTCTGATCACAATCCACATATCATGTGTGTACAGCATGCCAGCTACATTTGCTTGGCCCAGCTGGTGTAACTCTTGTAACAACCATCTTCAGATCCCATCGTGTTTGAATGACAGTGATTGAGATGATTGCTTTCACTTTCGGAAAATCCCCAAAGAAGAAAATGCCACACATGTGATTTGGAGAGAGAAGGCACTTGGTCAAATACTCAGAACCGGACCTGGTCTAGTGGCCAAGGCGAGAACCTCTAGGATTCACAATTTTTTGTAACACCTGTCCCTCTTCGCTCATTTCAACCCTCACCAAGTCATATTAAGGCAACAAATTATATACTGTTCTTTCATGCAGAGGAGAAATTAAGATTCATCCAGTTTCTAGAGAAAACCAGAGGTGCATGGGTGGCTCAGTCGGTTAAGCATCTGACTCTTGGTTTCAGCTCAGGTCTTGATCTTACGGTTTCATGAGTTCGACCCCCAAGTTGGTCTGCACTGACAGTGTGGAACCTGATTGGAATTCTCTCTCCCTCTCTCTCTGCCCCTCCCCCACTTGCTCTGTCTCTGTTTCTCTCAAAATAAATAAATCAACTTTAAGAAAAGAAAGAAAACCAGATTATCTTTTTTCCTTATCCTATTTCATTACAGCAGCTCTGACCATGAGGACCAGTGAGGCATGAAATTCCCAGAGAAAAGGGATAGAAGCTGAAGATAGCACAGGAGGTGGGACTCGATGAAGGGTTAGGTGGGTTAGCGGACAGGGTTAGACAAAAGCAAAGATGACAGCTGTCCTCAGCAACAGCATGTCCGTAGAGGGGGAATCGAAGAAGAAAAATCTCAAGAGGGGGTAGGTAGTTAAGCAGAGTGGTCCACTGGCCACCTCAGCTGAGGCCCCCAGCTAAGAGCTGCTGTTATGAAATGAAGAGTTGGGGGTACAGTAGGGGTGGAGTCAGGCAGCATAAAGCTTGAGCGTAGCCTGTAGTCTCCACCATCCCCAACTCTGATTACTTGTGCTCAAGACAAAGTAAAACCTCAGTGCCCTGTAACCTAAACCACTCTCCTGAAACTGGCAGAAACATTAGCTTCATTACAGTAGCCACAAGACCTTTTTTTTTTTTTTACATTGTCAAGTGATTATAACACATTCTGATCAGGATAGCTTTAAATTATACACGTACGTGTCTTGCCAAAAGTGTTATTGAATAAGGCCTAGAGTAAAATTGAAAGCAAAAGCGTAGCGAGTTTTTTGATGTTTTTATCTTATGTTCCTTACCGAAGAGATAAATTTAGGAGTTGTTTCTCAGGTAACTCAACTTTGCTGTCTCGCTTAGTTTTTTATGTATTTAATTTGTCTTTAAACCTGGATTCTGTGCAAAGTTCCATAACAGCTTTAAAATATAGGTTTTATTAGGGACATGAAGGCTGAGAATGCAGTAATATTTTCTCCTTATTAACTCATCACACGATACTGAGGGCGCATGGGCGGGAGAACAGAAGCTTAGAGCATTCAGATATTCAAACAGGGAAGAGACAAGGCCAGGTAAGTGTGCCTTTTCGTGAACGTAAACATGAGTGAGGTTCCACATTGAAGAACTTGGTTCCTTTGTCCTTGAGATCCACTGGTTTGAGAGTTGAATAATATAATATTTTATTTTTTTAAATGGTCATATTTGTCTAAGGATTTGCGTTTCTGCTTTACTTTTTGCTGGTTTGTGGGGGGTTGTTTGTTTGTTTGTTTTTGGAGACAGGGTTTTGGCTTTTGTTTTCCTTAATCTCATTTTGGAAGAGATCCTTTGTAAGCATTGATAAATGGGTGCTACACATCTCTACTTTTAACCACCAGTGTCCACGTTTAAGAGGGAGCTATGGTCGGTTCTTCAGCGAACCTGAATTCTGGAAAGTCAACCTAAGTCATCATGAGCATCACTCATGATTATTTACTGAGGATATGAACTTACAGTCTAGGTAAGCAGATAGCTGTGCAATACAATGCAGAATGTAGAAAAACCATAGGAGCGATGCAAAATGTTTGAGGTCAAAGAAGCCTCAGAAGTTTGATGTAGTGGAAGAATATGGGCAACTTCAAACTTTGGTCTGTCTCGTTTGGGCCCTTAAGTGTAACTTGGGCAACTCTCTGAACATAATATTCCTCATCTGTAAAATTCTGAAAATGATACCTCCTATGTAAGATTAATCAAGGAAGGAAGTACCTGGCACATAGTAGGTGCTCTGTAAACATTAGTCTCTTCTCCTTCCCACAGGAGAGAGGCCACGAAAGGACCATGTGCTGGAACACATGATTAGCTCTTTATATTTTGAAAGAGGAGCTGACTGGGCTGTCTCCCTGTCCCTCGGCCCGGAGCTCACCCTGCAGTCACGCATCAGTGTTCTGTGAGGGTGCAGCTGGTTGCACCCCTGGGAGTGCCAGTAACTGCAGTACAGGACAGCCAATGGAGGCCACACCTCCCAAAAGGTGGCCCTTTCGAAGTGAGCACTATGACTCCTTGGACTCCTCAAGGAAAATTTACAGGTAAGGTCATCCACATAACTGAAAACATGTATCAAAAATGTAAAACTTTGCTATTTAAAAATGCAAATTAAAGGGAACCACTTCTCTTCATATTTCAAAGTAGCAAAGGTTTGAAAACTATTGAACGCTGACAAAGCAGAATCAAAAACTCACTCATGTAGGGGCGCCTGGGTGGCGCAGTCGGTTAAGCGTCCAACTTCAGCCAGGTCACGATCTCGCGGTCCGTGAGTTCGAGCCCCGCGTCAGGCTCTGGGCTGATGGCTCAGAGCCTGGAGCCTGTTTCCGATGCTGTGTCTCTCTCTCTCTCTGCCCCTCCCCCGTTCATGCTCTGTCTCTCTCTGTCCCAAAAATAAATAAACGTTGAAAAAAAAATTAAAAAAAAAAAAAACCTCACTCATGTAGATTACTCAGGGAAATAACATTTTTTTACGTTTATTTCTTTTGAGAGAGGGAGCGGGAGAGGCAGAGAGAGAGAGGGAGAGAGAGAATCCCAAACAGGCTCTACACTGTCAGTGCAGAGCCCAACATGGAGCTGGCACTCAGAAACCGCGAGTTTTGAGTTTGACCTGAGCCAAGATCACGAGTCAGAGAGGCTCAACGGACCGAGCCACCCAGGCGTCCCTACTTGGAGAAATAAATGGAAACAAATGTAAGCATGTGTCTGGGTCTTTAGGGAAGCTCAAAACAGGCCTGGATGAAGCATACAAGAATTGCCTACCTGAAGGGTCAGCAAGACAGTGGGAGGTCCTCTGGCCAGTGGCAGCCCTCGGAGGTGTCCCTCAGTCTCCCAGAGCATGCTTGCTTTAGCATCTCTCTGGCGCTGGCTCATTGGCTGGGAGCAGCCCGTGGAGGCGTGGCCATGGATAGACTGCTGGTCAACCACGCCCTCTGTGTTTGGAGGCCAGTAGGCACGTTCCCATGGCTGCCACAGTCACTTTTTAGTAAACAAATTTGACAGTGTACATTAAAAGCTTTTAGAATGATTTTACTTTTTTTTTATAATCTTGTAAGTGTACCCTTTGAGATCTGTCCTAAGGAAATCTCGTAAAATGAGAAAAATAACTTGAGTTACAAAACGATTCACAGGAAGTATTTCTAAGAGCAAAAACTTAGAAGCCCAATTTCACTTTCAGTTCATCATGACAGTGTCTATCTCATCCTTTTCACTCATTTCCTTAGACCTCCTAGCCGTGTTTTGAGTTTGTGAGTTCTCTTATAGTGATTTCAAAAAGGTAAAATCTGCTGGTTACCAGAGCTCAGTCCTGATGAACTTCTTTGTGACTCTAGGACTCAAAGGAGAATTCTGCCTCTTAGTCTAGGAAGCAGCTCCCAAGGTTTATGGCGCATGTGGAAATTCACCAGACTGTGCACTTAGTATTAAAGCACTGCATGCATTTTACTGGGCCTGTTTCAGCCTCCATAAGGAAGGAAGGAAAAGATGAAATCAAAGGACATGCTGCTCAAAGTTAGAGACTGCTACTCCAGGTGTTCTGATTCTCCTTCCAGATGTAACTCTCAATCTCAGACATGACTACTTGTTCAACTGAAGTGGGAATCAACCAGGTTACAAGGGCAAACCACCAGATTCAAGTTGTGGCTAAGGGCCAGGGGAACACGAGTGCCACTTTCTACCCACACCACCCCCACCCCGACTTCTCTTCTCCCTCTTTCCATGTCCTCACTCTCTTACCACGATGATTTTCTCCTCTGAGCTTCTGCCACTACCTTGGCCCCTAGACTGTCACTAGTTCTGTTCCAAATCCAGTATTCGGTGACTATCACCACCGTCTCCATTCCTTTATTGGACCTGTGAGTATCCAGGTGTCCTCTGCTTTTTTCATCATTAAAAAAACATTTTACTTTAGTCCAGAAAATACTTGAGTGACATCACTGGATTTTTTTTCTCCGATAAATATAAGTATATTATAAACCAAATCTTGCTGTTTAAATTAAAGCTGCAATCTGTCACTTGTTTGACGTGTAACATCTGCCCCTCAGAGATGACAAAATTGATTTGAATTCAAATGAGAACAAAATGTCACTCAGCCCTGGGATATGTACTCTGTGGCCCCCATCAGGACACAAATACAGTTCTGCATGTAGATATCCAACATTCGTGACTTAGAACCAAATTGTGACTTTGAATAACTAAGTGATAAATAAGGGATTTCTTTTCAGTTCAGTGTGGTGACAGGTTGCTGACCTATTCTTATGCTATGTATCCAACAAATATGTATTGAGGAAATACATATTGTTGGCAAATACTGAGGATTACTACTCAATATCCATTCTCCCCTTCTTCCATACTAACGGAACCTTTATTTTATTCTGGGCGGCAGCATGTCTGAGCTCAAGCAATAAATCAATATTGGGCACATATTTGTGACAATTTTGTTCCACTTAGGCAAATCCTAAATATCTCGATTTCTTTTTGCAGTAGAAATCTCCACGAGAGCCAGTTATCCTTAAAAAAAAGATGTAAGGGACTATCTACCAGGGCCTGACAAAAGGGAAAGATGCCATGGGCATCCCCCCACCTTTTCCCTAATGCAGACACAATGGAACTGCAGCAGCAGTCTCAAGATCATGGGGCAGCGAGCAAGAGAATGAATGGCAGTCACATTGAAGACCGCAGAAGAGAAGGTCAGGTCAGTGCCTAAGATCAGAAAGACGGGATTAAACTAACGGGCTCAGAAATATAAGGGGCCTGGCAGTGTTATCTGGGCAATAAAATAGAGAACCAGTGAAAAATGAATAGTAGGAACGCCCAGGTGCATTGAGAGCCCAGGTAAGGCTAGCATTAATTTAGAGCAGAACCTTGCTCACATTCATACTTGGTAACAGCATAAATTGAGATAACATTTTTTTGGAGAGCAATAGAGTAGCATCTATCCCCATTTAAAATGCACAGATCAATTAAACTAGCAATTCCACTACTGGGAAATTATCCTGCAGAAAAACACAGGTGCGAAAAAGGATATATGTACAGGATTATTTATTGCAGCTTTGTTTGAATTAGCAAAAACCTAGAAGCAACCTAAATATGAAATTGGGAAAACAAAGTACAGTCATTCATACGATGAAATACTATGCAGCTGTTCAAGAAAAAATGAAGGAGTATACATGTAATGACAGGGAAAGATGCTCGGGAGATATTCTTAAGGGGGAAAAAAGAGCAATGGATATAACATCCCATTTTATTAAAAAAATTCTCTAAACATAAATTAAAAATGCCACATGTGTAGGTAAATATACACACAGAAAACGTCTGAAAGAGAAGGGCCAAACAGATTATTATGTTATTATGTTTTCATGTCTTTTTTACCAACTACCATCGGTGCAAAAATATTAACTGAAAGCAGACAATAGGAATAACTCAAGGATGAAGTTCAGTATGGGTGACAAGCAGATAAAAATCAGCAGACTTAAAGTAGCTCCAAACGATGAACCTTCCAAATAAGATTTGGTAGGGGAAACGTGTAAATGCCAAAGAAGCACAATAAAGAGGAAAAAAAGAGAGGAATCAAGAGACTAAAAGTCATTATCAAGGTAAAGAAAAGGTTCAGGAAATGGGATATGAATCTACAGAAGATGAGGAAGATCTCTATGGAAGATACGGAAGATAGGGACATTGTGTTGGGGAGAAGAGAGGAGTTCCTGAGGCTTGAACAGATCTGAACTAGGAAAAAGCCCACAGAGGGAATATGCCTGTGGTTCATTGCCTGGAGGGACAGACGAAATTATAATGTCAAAGTCCCTCTCAATTGTGCACCACAGACTACGCTTCCAAACATGAGGACAGTTCCCCGTGCTCTCCACTGGAGCCTGTTCCATTTACATCAGCTTTTCTACCTGAGTTTCTCCCCTTCAATGAAAGATGGTATATCCTTGAAATTTCTTTCCCTGGCCTCTGCTGTTAAATAGGCATAATTTCTTTTGAGGGTCTCTAAGGGACTTTATTGCTAAAAATTTCAGAGGATAACAGAATAACAAATGTTACTGATAAATTATTAAGTCAATAGAATGAGCCTACTCCAACTTCACGGTGGTGGTGTTGTGCATATTATCACCTCTCTCTTAGACCTCGATCATGAACACCGCTGCTAACTGCCAACCCATCCATCTTTTTATTACTGGCCAGGTTTCTAAATTCCCTTTCATACCACCTTTCCCTGGCTTTAGCTCTGTTGGTTAAGTTTTAACACTAAGGCTGATGAGGAGTATTAGCTTTTAGCTCAACGCCTGACATTTCAGAGCAAGCTCCAGACCTGTTCCTCCCACATCAGCACCTTGTTGATTTGCTCAAAACAATTTCCTAACAAAGGCCTCTGAAGTTGAGAAAAGTATGGTGGGTCACCAATGAGAACATAGAAGTTTTAGGGACTAAAAGCAGGGGGTTGGATACAAAAGTGATTCTGGAAGTCAGTTGACAGCAGCAACGAGCTTCAGTGGATGCTGCTGCTATAAAATTGTAAAGGGACCCGGGCAGTGGTTTCCACTGGTGAAGTATGAAAGGGAGTGACCTCAGATGATGAGATTTTGAAGGAAGCGACATCAAAAAGTGAGAAACAAGTGTATCTATCAGAGTTTTTAGTTACAACACATATTAACCAACTCAGAAAAAAGAACCAACCTGAAAAAGGGGTTTAAACATGGCAGGGCTCAGACCTCATTGGAGAAGATGTGGTTATACAGCCAAAGGATGAGAGGAAGTCTGTTGGATTTCCCAGGCCAAAGCTGGTCCACATCCCCCAGCAAACAATAAACCACCCTCAGCGCTCCAAGGGCCCACGCTGGAGAGCAGGTGTGTGGTGAAAGCTGGATGCCTGTGCAGGGACGAGGTCTGGATCACACAGTGTCCTTGTTGGGAAAGTCATATCAAGATGGTCACAGAGTCTGAACTGCCATGCAAGGTCACCAAGAGACTGTATAGTGTGGGCACACAGCTGAGGCACTGTACGACAAGATGTCCCCAGGCATACATCCACCACTTACCACTGGAGAAGCGGAACAAAAACAAAATGCAACATTCTGAAATCACAAGGAGAAGCCCCCTTCTTCCCTCAAGGGTCTTCCTGTGTCCTGTATTGGCAAATTTAATATTGTGCTTACTCTAAAGCAGAAATCCTTAAGGAGTCCAGTCCAGTATTGCAGAGCAATTACTAAAGGGTGATTTGGAGCTGAGGCAATACATTGATAATCAGTACACACATAATAAAATTAATAGTAATTTCCTGATATTGTCTAATCCCTGAGCATATTCAGATTTCTCTAATTGTCCCAAAGATATTTTGTATAGTTTGGTTTTTTTTTAATTTGTTTCAAAGTTTATTAATTTTTGAGAGAGGGAGAGCATGAGCAGGGGAGGGGCAGAGAGAGAGAGAGAGGGAGACAGAATCTGAAGCAAGCTCCAGTCTCTGGGCACAGAGCCCAACACAGGGCTCAAACCCATGAACCATGAGATCATGACCTGAGCCAAAGTTGGACACTTAACCAACGAAGCCACCCAGGTGCCCCGTGTTTGTTTTTTTCAACAAGGATCCAATCAAGGACTATTATGTCCTTTTAGTCTCTCTTGATTTAGAGCAGTCTCTCCCAGGCTTTTTATTTTAATGACATTGATCTTTAGAAGAAATTGAATCAGTTGTTTTATAGACTGAGCCACATTTTAGATTTGTCTTATTATTTCTTCCTCATGTTGTTTAATTTGGTTTCTGTCTCCTGAGTTTCTTATAAACTGTAAGTTAGATCCAAAGGTTTGATTAGGATCAGGTGAAATATTTCTAACAAGGATACTTCATGAATGACACCGTGCAACTCATATTGCATCATATCAGGGACAAAGAGGGCTGTTTTCCCACTATTGAGACCAGAAACTTGGCCACTTGGTTAAGGTAGTGATGGCTGGATATCTCCACTCCCAAGGCATGGTTCTCCATTTGCAACTGGAAAATCTTCTGTGGGGAGTCACTTTGACGCCTCGAGAACATCCAGTTCCCCAACAACCTTTCACTTAATAGTCTTAGCATTCAGTTTTTCATCAGGGATTGCAAAATGGAGATTTTCTAATTCAATTCCCCCTTCTCTATTTTTTAGCTTGCATTCTTCTATAAAAAAAAGATCTTTCCTTCATCAGCTGGAAATGGACTACACTTTTATGAAAAAGAGGCAAAAAAAATATGTGATTACTTATTTTCTGCTTACAGGAAGATAAGTTATGATTGGAAAAGATGGAGAAAAATTTTGGAGCAAGAGCTCAACATGGGTCGGCATGCTCCAGGAAAACAGGAGAGCCCTGGTTCCTGTGGGGCCTGTGAAACAGGGGGCATCGGGAGGTTGGAGAGATATAGCAAGGTCAGCTGTCTGTTCTGCAGTTTGTCTGCCAAGGGCCTCAGTGGAAACCCCCTGTTTGCCACTCTATTTTCTTTGCAGTCACCTTGGACACTTTACTACAGAATGCTGATGCCCACACTAGAGACGTGACCATGTTTAATTCACAATCAGTACTGGGTCCCTGTAAGGCAAAGAGGCCACGTGGACTGGTATGCATAAAGGTGCTCTGAAAATGTAACGTGGTAAACAAAAACAAGACATTATTGTGTGTTTTGGCTGTAACAAATAGTTATTTTCTCAATGGCTTAATGACTTTGTGGAAAAAATTTTTAAGCCACCATCTCATTTAAAATTTGAAATCTTTAACAAGAAACCTAAGAAGCCAATCCTAATTTATGTACCTAACATGTTGCCTCAGTGCTGGGATATTTTCTACTTGATTACCTTATTCATATTTATATCTCAAGAGCTTTACAAAATACATTATCTAAACAGAAAAGCAATAAGATGTCATGCAAAAGAGTATTGGACTAAGACTTATGATCTGAGTTCTGGTACTAACCAGCAGGAAAACCACGGGCAAGTTACTTAACCTCTCCCAGAATCAACTTCCTCATCTCTAAAATGAGGGTAATAATTCCCTTGTGTTGTAGAAAGCAAGTGTAGATTTGAGAAGCAGAAAAATCTAGGTTCATAGCCTTAGGCTCCTTCATTCTTGGTATGTGAACTGCGTAAATAAAACTAAATTTCTGAGGGCTTCGATTTCCTTTCTTTTTTAAGCATTGCAAATCTTTATCTCGTATTATTTTGTCTTTATTTTATTTTTTAAAAACAAGCCTACATTACAAATTCAAAATCCGAGGAAGCTCCTGTTCCTACCTAAAGAGTTCATAAATATGGGCAGGAGAACAAGTTCATTCATTTGAAAAGAACTTTGTTTAAAACAATAGAAGGTGATATCCATAGGCATTTCCAACTTCTAAGAAGCAATACAAATCTTCAGGCAGCCAGAGTAGCATTGCTTCTTTGTCTCACTCTCCACAATTTATAGCTTGATTCCTACACTGAAGGGGATAGGATAAAATTTATGTAGTCTAACAGGGGAGAAACTCTTCCCAAATGACACTCCTGGATGAACTGCCATTTTTTTCAACCTCAAGATGATGTTGAGTTTGTCTTTCTTGTTGGCCTTTCGGATGTTTCTCAGACGTATTGCTATTTTGCCCTTTCACTTTTTTTTCCACAAAGAATAAAAACTTTCTTTGAATATAGTATAAGATTGGGATATGACCTCTGATATCTAAACTCACTGGCTCACATGTGCTTGAACTTTCAATGAGAATACCTCTTGGGCATTCATATTTCTTGATGCCGCACAAAGAGAGAAAATAAAGGGACTCAAAGAAATCCAGCAGCCCCCAGGTTACAGGACAGCCAGTTTCTAGATATCATTCCTAAGCCTGGGGTTGCAGGTAATTCACACAAGGCCCTCGTCTGATTCTGACCCAGATCCTCTTTCAGAATAGACTGCAGACACATCATCAAAATCACAAATCGACACCAAAAGCGTGAGGAGCCCTTCTAACACACCAGAGATCTTCACTGCTTCAGATTAATGGAAAATATTTATTGTAGTAGTTACATATTGCTGTGTGATGAATAATCCCCAAATTCAGTGGTTTAACAATAGTATAAACATTTAGTATCTCAGTTTCTGTGTAGTCACTTTCTAAGTCAGCTTAGTTGGGTGCTTTCAGGTTCAAGGTCTCTCATGAGCTTGCACTCAAGATATTAGCCAGGGTGACAGTCACATAAAGGCTTGACTGGGATTAGAGGACGTACCTTCCCCACCCCCCAAAAGAGAGAGAGAGAGAGAGAGAGAGAATAAGGCAGAAATAACAATATCCCCTTTGATCTCATCTTAGAAGTCATTGGCCTTTATCCGAAGGATACAAATATGCTGATTCAAGGGTCACATGCACCCCAATGTTTATAGCAGTGCTATCAACAATGGCCAAATTACGGAGAGAGCCCAGATGTCCATCGACTAACGAATGAATAAAGAAGATGTGGTATGTATATTTGTGTGTGTGTGTGTGTGTGTGTGTTTAATGGAATAGTACTCAGTGATCAAAAAGTATAAAATCTTCCCATTTGCAACAACGTGGATGGAACTAGAATGTATCATGCTAAGCCAAATAAGTCATTCAGAGAAAGACAAATATATGATTTCACTCATATGTGGAATTAAAAAACAAAACAGATGAACATAGTGGAAGGGAAGGGAAGGAAAAATAAAATAAGGTAGGCAAACCATAAGATTCTCTTAAATACAGACAACAAACTGAGGGTTGCTGCAAGGGAGGTGGGTGGTAGATAGACTAAATGGGTGATGGGCACTAAGGAGGACACTTGTTGGGATGAGCACTGGGTATCATATGTAAGTGATGAACCACTAAATTCTAAACCAATACTACATTATATGTTAACTAACTTGACATAATAAATAATTATCATTTTAATAATAATAAACATTTTTAACAAGAGTCTGCTTTTACTTCTTTTGGATATCTACCTTTGAAGTGGGATTGCTGGGGGGCGCCTGGGTGGCTCAGTCGGTTGGGCAGCTGACTTGGGCTCAGGTCATGATCTCACGGTTCATGAGTTTGAGCCCCACGTCGGGCTCTGTGCTGATAGCTCAGAGCCTGAAGCCTGCTTCGGAGTCTGCGTCTCCCTCTCTCTGTCCCTCCCCTGCTCACATACTGTCTCTCTTTCTCTCTCTCTCTCTCAAAAATAAACATTAAAAAAAAAAAGGAGTGGGATTACTGGAACACGATTGTTTGAGTAACCATAATCCTGTTTTCCCTAGTGGCTGCACCATTTTATAGTTTCACCTAAGTACATAAGCATTCCAATTTCTACACATCCTCCCCAATACTTGTTATTTTTTTGTTTTATTTTATAATAAACATCCTAACGGATGTGGATGTGAGGGGATATCTTGTAGTTTTTATTTGCATATCTCTAATAACTAGTGATATTGAGCATATTTTCATATATTTGTCAAGGATTTCTGTATATCACCCTTGGAGAAATGTTTTTTCAAGTCTGCCCATTTTTGTTTTGTTTTGTTCTAATTAATTTATTTATTTTTAAATTTACATCCAAGTAGTTAACATATAGTGCAACAATGATTTCAGGAGTAGATTCTTTAATGCCCCTTACCCATTCAGCCCATTCCCCCCCCCACAACCCCTCCAGTAACCCTCTGTTTGTTCTCTATATTTAAGAGTCTCTTGTGTTTTGTCCGCCTCCCTGTTTTTGTATTAGTTTTGCTTCCCTTCCTTTATGTTCATCTGTTTTGTATCTTAAATTTCTCATAGGAAATGAGAAATTCTCTGACTGACTTCTTTCTCTGACTAATTCCACTTAGCATAATACCTTCTAGTTCCATCCACGTAGTTGCAAATGGCAAGATTTCATTCTTTTTGTTTGCTGAGTAATACTCCATTGTGTGTGTGTGTGTGTGTGTGTGTATACACCACATCTTCATCCATTCATCATCGATGGATATTTGAAGTATGCCCATTTTTTTTAATTTTTTTTTCCAACGTTTATTTATTTTTGGGACAGAGAGAGACAGAGCATGAACGGGGGAGGGGCAGAGAGAGAGGGAGACACAGAATCGGAAACAGGCTCCAGGCTCTGAGCCATCAGCCCAGAGCCCGACGCGGGGCTCGAACTCACAGACGGAGAGATCGTGACCTGGCTGAAGTCGGATGCTTAACCGACTGCGCCACCCAGGCGCCCCTGAAGTATGCCCATTTTTTTAATCAAGTTTTTGGTTCTTGTTGTCGAGTTGTGAAAGCATGTTTTTAAACCACACCCACCTTGCAGATTTGTTGTGAGATCTAAAACATTCATGTATACAGATCACATTTAACTGTCACATAGTAGGCACCCAAAAAATATTACTTGCCCTCTCAAGGTTGTTATATTAAATAATACGTGTAAAACTGCTTTAAAAATTATAAACTGCTATACAAATGTGAATCAATACTAAATATCTGTGTGCAAAATAGTTAAATATTTTTCTCAGGTCCTCCACATTTAAATACATAAATCTTTCCCCCTTTAGACTTTGCTCCTGTTTTTAGTTGTGATTCCTTTTTTTTCCCCTGTTATTGCAAGCTTTATCAAAAAATAGCAGTGGAATTAGAATGAGTAAAGGAATCAAAACAATAGCTAATTTCACTAAAGCAAAGTCAGAGTAAGATCTATTTGGAAAGAAAATAAAATGTGAAGGAAGCTGTAACAGATAACACTACTGAAAAATCCTAAGAGGGCCAGAACTACCGTTCCTTCAGAGGATGTCAGTGATGTTGAAAGATTAATAACGTTTGGATAACATTAATTACAGTGATGTTATAAACTCTGCTATTCTAGTTGCCATAACAACCCGCTATATGTCGGTTTTCTAATGACATTTCGAACCGGTGCTAAAGCGAACGGCATCACTTCAGAACTTTGATTGCTGTCATTCAGTGAGTTTTAAATTGAATTGTTTTGTTCTTAAAGACTCAGTATATGTCACCGTCTTCAAAAATATGCTCAAAATTATGGAGAGGAAATGATACACATTTCTATGCAATTACAGAGTACTCGAGAAAAAAGGAATATCTTTTGTTTGTAATACAAAATTAACAGACTTTTTTCATAGGGAAGAGTTGGGGAAGGAAAGCAGTAGGAAAGGGGCAAAAAAAGCAAGTGCTCCTTGCTTCTTAGAGAACTTGGACCCTCAGGGAATAGCTTGACAATAGAATTCTTCCTAGAAGGAGCTTACTTGGAGCAGTTACATCTCTCTCCTGTCCATTCTCTTCTCTTCCCACCTCCCTTTTTCTCCCTTCTTGTGAATTCTTGGCACCCATGATGCTGGTCAAGGTGGGTGCCACACCTGGAAGTAAGTGAGGTGAGGTCATCTCACACAGCTTTGTGATCGCTCTTCCCCCTCCTGGCCAAGCCCCTTCTCTCATTGCAGGCACTGCCCAGCATGCATAATGAACAAAAGATTACTTGCCACTGGCTTACGTTATACTGAATTTTAATATTCCCAGGGAAATATGTTAAATACATACCGCATCGCTGACAAGAAGCAAAACGTGATTGTAACAGACATGCTTCTAAGTTCCCGCTCAGTCCCCAGTCTGTACTGCTCCCACTGCCTGGGGGGCGCCCCTCCCCACCCAGCCACCTACAAACAATCACGGGTTCAATCAGAAATGAGCACTAAAGGCAACTCATCTACAGGCAAGTGACTTGACGACCAGTCTCTCTGTCCTCTTCTTCTTTTCTCTCTCTCTTTCCCTCCCTCTCTACAAGTTGAGCTGAGGTGAAAAGCAGCCATTTGCAAAGGTGTTCACAGCAGAAATGTGGCATTTAGTGGCAAAACTCTGTGCTACAGGATTCTGCAGGAAGTGTGTGCCCATGGCACCCCCTCCCCTCCGCCGCAGTGCCAGCGGCATCTCCGTCTGTACCCCATAGCTCAGGCAATATAGGTGGCCTTCTCTTACATAAAGCACATCAGAGTGCTCTCTAAACACTGATCCCAGCATCACGCCTTCTGTGTAAGCCCAGGTCTGCCTCTTGACCAGGCAAGCCGTTGGCACTCCTCCAATACTCTCTCCCCACCACTTTCCTCTGTTCTTAGAACTCCATCCACCCACCCAGATATCCATGGGCTTCCATCACGCCCTCCCCAAAGCCGTCACCGTACCATCCCCTCACAGTATTCCCAGGGACCAGCTCAGCAAGCTCATCAGTCCAGCCCAGGCTTCCGTGGACCAGGAGTCACTGCAGGACCAGAGCCGTGGCTCAGAAAGCAGGTGTCAGGGAGAGAGGTGCCGTCGACAGTGACATCGACTGGAATTAACAAAGCTTACTTGAGTTTGGCTCATTCTGCTCCCAAGATGAAACAGGTATGCCGACCCCCTTTCCTTGAAGTCTTCTCTGGATGCTCCTGTTTGGGGTGCTGATTTCACTGGGCCATGTGTGAGCGGGTAAGAGGAGCAGCCTGTGCCACTGTCAGTCTCTCCCTTCTCACTCTAGCCTCTGCCTGGGAACACTGACCTGTCGGGGGGTCAGCCAAGGACTCCCTTGCCCTCTGACTCCAGCCCTATTCTGCCAGTTAGGAATTCCCGACAGGAGGTAAGAGGGAGGGAAGAGGAGGAGTTTTGGAGTTCCTGCCTCTGGCTCCTTCTTTGCAGAAGGGTTCTGTGTGATTCTCTCCTTCCAGGCTCCAGTAACTGGCCCTTCCTATGTCTTTTTGAGCTCAGGAGTCATAACTGAATCCATTGGTACTGCCCTGTCCTTTATGGATTCCTTACATACTGTCCACACCTGTGTAAGTAGTCCCTTTACTAACCTTTGTCAATATTTGCATTCATGAGAGCGGTCTTTCATTTTCCTGCTGGGATCCTGATATAAGAAACCAGGTATGGGCTACCCTATCTCTGCTAACTGCCTACAATGGCCTTGAGCCCCATCCTACGGCCCCTACCCCAAGGATGGTCTACCCTAAACTGCATCCACATAAGCCAATGGTTCCGCTCCATGCCTGACAGTAAAAGAGAGGTTGTAGGGGTAAGACCACCAGAGTAGGGACAGGGAAAGACAAGACTCAGTATGGCTACTGATGATCTTGTAACTTCTACACACACGGAGGTCAGAATTAAAGAAAGGCTGCTTCGAGCCTAAGTTGACAGGAGCTCAATCAGAAAGAGCATGGATTGAGCTCAGAAAGCCTAATAATGGTACGGCTCTGAGCAGGTCAAGAGCCAAGACTGAGTAGGAACAAAAATCTCAAGTATGTGGGCCAAGTCGGAGACACTTGCCCAGGTCTGAGGGAGCACAGACTGGCAGGTTGTCAGGAAGCACTGGCTGGTAGGGGAGGGAGGGCAGTGGGAATCAAGAAGCAAAGTAAGGGTCAAATAGGGCCACCTCTCCAGGTAAGAATTTAAATCATTGACCACCAGAGTTGCAAGGAGATTCAGAAATCATATATTTAAATCACTTCGCTTTTAGATGAGGGCTGTTGGCCTGTAGACACAAGATGGTAAGTGACAGAGCAAGAACCAGCACGACAATTGCTCACTACTAGACCAGTGGTTTACCCATGAAACCCGTGCTTCCATGGGGACGTGTTGGTACTCCGTTTTGAATTTTTTAATCAGAACAATTTTAGAGGAAAACAAGATGTTGCAACCTTGGTCGTTTCATTTCAAGTATGTACTGAGCTGGTTACCAGGAAAAAATTAGACATCATATAAATAATCAACACAGATGTAAACTTAGAAGAGCCAAACTGTATGTGCTAAATTTAATATTGACAAAAACCAAACTGAAGAATCTCATTGTTTCAGTAATTCTCAAAAACTACAATGTTTCAGTAATTGTCAAAAACTACAAAAGTTGATCCAGTTAAAATCACATTTTACAGAAATAACACGAAATAAAACTGACAAAGGCAAAAACTGCACATGACAAAATTTGTTATTGACTTTTAAAAGTGACTAAAGAATCAAATCTTCTTGTCAAAAATTGTACCTGCAAAACCTGACCCAGGAAAATTAGACTTGGAAGAAAATGACCACAAAAGAAAACTCACAATTGCTGAAGCCAGAGTTGGGAAATTTTAATATGAGTACAAAATGTGATCATCGAAAGAAATCCAAATTATTTCAGTAAAATAAAAAATAGTATAAATTATTTGACTGCTCATTTAAAAAAAGGCAAAGGATTAAATTATCTCAAAAGAGTTATTTCTGGAAAATAATTTCTTGATGATCGGGGCACCTGGGTGGCTCAGTCAGTTCAGCATCCAACTTTGACTCAGGTCATGATCTCACGGTTCCTGAGTTCGAGCCCTGCGTCAGGCTCTGTACTGACAGCTCGGAGCTTGGAGCCTGCTTCGGATTCTATGTCTCCCTCTCTCTCTGTCTCTCCCCTGCTCACGCTCTGTCTCTCAAAACTAAATAAGCGTTAAAAAAATTTTTTTAATAAAAATAAAGTAAAATTAGCATATGATCCAGTAATCCCACTTCAGAATATATACCCCCCCAAAAAAATTGAAAGCAGGGTCTTGAAGAGACATTTGCACACTCACATTCACAGCAGCATTATTCACAGGAACCAAGAGGTTGAAGCAACCCAAGTGTCCATAGACAGATGAATGGGCAAACAAACTATGGTCTCCCTCTATATGTATGTTGTTAGATTATTCAGTCTTGAAAAAGAAGGAAGTCCTGTCACTTGCTACCGCACGGAAGAACCTGGAGGACATTACACTGAGTGAAATAAGCCAGGCACAAAAAGACAAATACTGTATGATTCCACCATCTGAGGAATGGAAAGTAGGCAAACTCATAGAAACAGAAAGTAGAATGGTGTTTTCCAGGGGCTGGGGTGGAGGGCAAAATAGGGACTTGTTTAATGGGTATAGAGTTTCAGTCCTGCATGAGGAAAAGTTCTAGAGCTCTGTCCCACAGCAAAGACTACTTACGACTAATGAACTGTACAAAGTGACGAAGACAGCAAATAGGGGCACCTGCGTGGTTCAGTCTGTTAAGTGTCCGACTTCAGCTCAGGTCATCTCATAGTTCGTGAGTTCGAGCCCCACATCGAGCTCTGTGTTGACAGCTCAGAGCCTGGAGCTGCTTCAGATTCTGTGTCTCCCTCTCTCTCTGCCCCTCCCCTGCTTGTGCTTTGTCTCTCTATCTCTCAAAAATAAAGGGTAAAAAAATTGTTTTTTAAATGATGAAGACGGTAAATTTTGTATCATGTGTTTTTTACCACAGTTTAAAACAATTCAAACTACTTGAATTTTTAATGGGTAGAACTTAAACGGTGTGGACAACCATTTAAGGTTGCGACAGCCTATAAAAGTGTTTCTCCAGCTTTTCCGTGACACTCACTTCAGGTCAGAGCAAAGTACATCCAGTTGGTCTGAAGGCCACAGCTTGGAGCAGAAACTTCACGAAAGTCTTGTGCTTTGTCTCTAACAGATGTACAAATTTTGCCTACCACTTCATACGGGATAAAAGTTTATTTTTAAATAGAAATAACCGCATAATTACCATTACAAGGAAAAGTATGGTTCTTTGGGTAAAATTCTGTGCTGGATCATAAGCTTTTATGCAAGTTAGTGCAAAAATAAAATTAAGGCAACATGGAAAAGTCGGCTTACACGGATTCATATATGACAAAAACTTAAAGATTGTAAAAACTGCATATTTTTCTCCTCCCTAGTTGTCTGTAATAATGACACCCCAAGGAGATTCATCGTCCTGTAGTTTCCCACTGTCTCCTGGCCCAGGACTTCATACTCTTAAAGGTATGGATATTCCAGTTGAGAAGAATATGCTAATGTTTAAAGGCAGCATATGAGCAGGGCCACCATGCTTCAGGACTTAGAGCCTCCATGAGAGAAAATTCCCCTTTCCCACTGCCCTCTCTCACAGGCCGGGTTCCCAAAGAGAGAATTTCTGGTCACTGCACTGGAAGGAGAGCCAGGAAATTAAAGTTTTACCACTGGTCATGTTCGGTACTGGAATGAATCCTGAACTCTTGGAACACCCTCCACATCTGTCTTTCTGGAAAGCTCCTCCTTGTACCTCAAAACTCTGCTTGGGCATCGCCTCCTGGTGAAGCATCTGCTGAGTCTGCCCTTCTAGCCACACCTCCTCACTCCCTCTCTGGGCCACTTCAGAACTAAAGGACCTAGACGTTTTGGATTGCAGAATCACAGTCTCAGCTGAGCTCAGGTGGTGTGGGTGTTATAAGGACGTGTAAGAGGCACAGGCATCAGCCAAGCAGTGACCCAGTCCAGCTCCAGGGAGCCCTGGAACACTGTCAAGGAAGTAACAGTAAAAACAGACTCCCCCTGCGAGAAGGGACCTTTGGCTCCTTCTTCCTCTGTCGAGGCCATACTCACAGTTCAGCTTCTCTCTTTCTCTAGAGCTCTCTGCTTCTGCTTCTGACCAGTTCCACGGTTACCTCCCCTTCTGTTTCTCCCTAATTTTACTCTGGTGCTGTATCTTTCTGAGTTTGTCACACTAGAAAACATCCATGAGAGATCATCAGTGGGGTCTGTAAGTCATGAACGCTATTGGGCAGAATTACCATATTAGGACTCCCCAGAGTTACTGTTAAGCCTAAAGATGGTTGCCTTTGGTCAAGTTACAAGTTATTAATGTATAATATCTAATTATATAATAAAATCAATGCATAGTAATTACATAACCAATATACGATAATATTATATTCATTCTCTGTTTGTATCACTGCCATATATTATAATTGTGTCTAAATATATCTTCTCTCACAACCACAGGGTGAATTTGAAGGTTGGGATCTGTGTCTCATTAAACTTTGCAGCACCTCCTCCCAAATCTCTGCACTAAGTAAGTATTTAATATGGATGAATGGTGTGTGTTTGGTGGGGGAGGGGAGCATTGGATTTAAAAGTGGTATTTGCTCAGGGGCGCCTGGGTGGCGCAGTCGGTTGGGCGTCCGACTTCAGCCAGGTCACGATCTCGCGGTCCGGGAGTTCGAGCCCCGCGTCGGGCTCTGGGCTGATGGCTCGGAGCCTGGAGCCTGTTTCGGATTCTGTGTCTCCCTCTCTCTCTGCCCCTCCCCCGTTCATGCTCTGTCTCTCTCTGTCCCAAAAATAAATAAACGTTGAAAAAAAATTAAAAAAAAAATACAAAAAAAAAAGTGGTATTTGCTCAAAATCTCCCAATCTTAACAGTTTTCAAGAATTGAGAAGCAGGACCTATGAAGCATCACAAATAAATTTTGGTCAAGCTTAGTTTCATTACCTCTGAGCGCCTAGCAATCTTCTAACAGCCAAATGGAGACAAGGTTTACTGTGTCCCAGTTTTCCAGTGTGTGTCTCCACCTGCTGTATTTACTGGAAAGCAGCGGAAGCATTCCTTCTAATATTAAGGTTTTCAAGCACATATCCTTAAACACCCTCAGCTCTGCGTTGGGCACTTGTACATGCACATTTCCAGAGGCACCACTAGAGGGCAGGCCTTTACTCCAGATGTACTACTGAGCCAGGCAAGCAAAGAAAAACTCGGTGAACTCACCACTGTTTTACTAGGTTTGTTTCTAAATGGAAAAATACATGTGGGCATGTCCAGATTTGTATTATGTTCCTTCAATTAGTTATGCAATCTTTCGGCTCACCTTTCCTTTTGTCTCCTATTTCCTTGTTCAGGTTCTTCTCTCTTGGATTCTAACAAATAAACCTTTTGTTTATTTTTTTTTTGAGAGGTTTAACCCACAAAAATAAATCAAGATGAGGTAACAAAATAAACATTGCATAATTTAGTTGGTGAAGGTTAAAAAGCTGAGGCTTCATCTGGGTTTGTTTGTTTAAAAATTCTTTTGAAGTTTCGACTTCCCTAATTTTTCGTATTTTGCTGACTTGGCAAGATGGGGGGGGTGGGCAGGAAGAAAACTGAAAGAGACTTTGTGTGTGTGTGTGTGTGTGTGTGCGTGCGCGCACACACACACACACACGCAGAAGTGAGGGAGCATGTGTAGGGGTGGAGGAAGGACAGGCCAAGCAGATGTTAAGGGACTGGTCGGTCCCAGGTCACACTGGCCTATGAGCTCTATGGTGCCACCATGAGTGGTCCTGGACCCTAGCTCCCCTTTAGCCTTGGAAGCAGTCATTCTGTTCACATCTCAGTTGCCTTGTCTAGAATGTAAGAAACGTATACTAAAAGATCTTCTAATTCAAATATGATCCTGTGTTGAGTGAGAGAAAACATGGGGGCGGACATGGAAAGGCAGAATGAATGAATGTGCATGGAGAGTTCTGAGAATAACCGTTACAAAGAAACAAGTAAACAAACCAACAAATAAACTATGAGGCTGGAAGTTTCTTCCAGCCAACCTGAATGTAGAGCCAGTACTCCCATGCAGACTTCCCTTTGGAATATTTTCTCACAGGGCTGGAGCTCTCGAACACTGAGCTGCCCTCTGTCCTACTCCCTGGAACATCCAGGGAAGACAGATGTCTGAGCAGGTAAACAAAGATGCAACCGTGGCGAGGTGAGCTAGACTTGGCTGGACTCTAGAGGGGCAGTTTCCAATCCAAAATGACCAACTGACAAAATTCTTAACAAGAACCGACCCACGTCTGGTTAGAGCAGTGGTTAAAAGAAACACACACCCCTGGGGATGGTATTGCCCTTCTCCCATGGCTGATGCAACTAAGCTCTGCTGCCTGAGTGTTGGCTTCCTATAACTTTTGGAAAATGCCACTCTTATTATTTTATCTCCACGGTTGCAATTACTCTAATCTTATAGAACTCTAATAATCAGCTGGGCTGCGGGTTCAGAGCCAGTACTGCTCTCTGACTTCATAACAGCCAATTAATTACTGCTTACAAAGTTTCAATTCTTTTTTATCTTAATACGTCTGAGAGTTCTCTCCAGATAACCGCTGAAGGAGTTTCCACCCCAGTTTGGTGACTCCCATGAGAGTACCTCTATTATGAACGTAAAAGATTGTTACCTTGCCCGTAACAAATGGATATGAAGAATTCAAAGTACTGAACTTTAAATTTCTTACATCTGCGATTTCAAATAGTCACCACTAGACGGTGCTGCTAAATCCTTATTTCAAATAGTCACCACCAGGCGGTGGTGCTAAATCCTTAACGGGTTAGTTCTCTAAGTCTGAGTCATGAAATGCAGATCTCTAGGCTGGGTAGAATCAGAATGTTTAGGGTATGAGACTGGGAAATCTTTCTTTTTAATAAGTTTCTTGAATGACTTTGAGACCAGAAAAGTTACACAACAGTAATTAAGCGCTTCTTAACTGGTGGAATTTCCTTGAACTCCTACCAGAAAAGAAAATCTTTAGAAAATGAAGTCATCCTTGAGGCATCTGGGTGGTTCAATTGGTTAAACTTCCGACTTCGGCCTCAGGTCATGATCTCATGGTTGGTGGGTTCAAGCCCCACGTTGGGCTCTGTGCCAACAGCTTGGAGCCTGGAGCCTGCTTCAGATTCTGTATCTCCTTCTCTCTCTGGCCCTCCCCCACTCGTGCTCTGTCTGTCTCAAAAATAAACAATGAAAAAAATTTTTTTAAAGAAAAATTAAGTCATCCTTGATTAAAAATGCAAGTGTAAGTATCCACGTAAGTGCATCCATGCCACCCACCTGGCTGGGACTCTGACACCGAACTGCCTTATGTCCACCTCTACAGACCGCCATCATCCCTTAGCAACACCATTGCATTGGCCTTCAAACCAGTGTCCCCCCTTCATTTTCCCTGGAGTCAACTCTCCACATAGCAGCTAGAGTAATCTTTTAAAAAATAAATTCTGTCAGCTCACTCACCTGCCAGAAGGCCAAGAGCCTTCTAATATACTACCTACCACTCTCAGAATAAAATAAAAATTTCTTATCGTGGCCTACAAGGCCCTGTCTGAATGGGTGCCTGGCAACCCTTCTGGTGGCATCAACCCTTGGCCCCCCACCCTTACTATTCTTCAAGTAAACCTTTGGAAACTTAAGTTTGCTCTTTCCTCTAGCTCTTCCCTCCAGATCTTCGTGGCTGGCTCCTTCCTCATTTCTTTTACGTGTCTGCTCAAGAATCACCAATTCAGAGGCTTTTTCTCACCACCTACCACCAGTCCTACCAATGGTGTCTGCTTCGATCAGCCCAGTATAGGCCCTCTTGCAGTCATAAAGCTGGTGCACAGTACACGTTTGTTGGATGAACTGTTGGAAAGATTTAAGATAAATCTAGGTGCAAACTGAGAAAATATTAAATTCAGTTGCAGACTGGGGTCCTCCTTTTATTATGACATCTGTTCAATGGCTTTTTAACTGAGCTTTCCATAGACACTCAACTTTAACAGAACCTGCCCTTGCCTTGTTTCTTAGGAATTTGCTTTTGTTTTGTCTTCTTTTGTTTTTTAAATGTTTATTTATTTATTTTGAGAGAGAGAGTGTGTGTGCATGCACATACACGAGTTGGGGAGGGGCAGAGAGAGAAGGAGAGAGAATCCCAAGCAGGCTCCGCACTGTCAGCACAGAGTCCAACATGGGGCTCAGTCTCATCAACCGTGAGATCATGACCTGAACGTAAATCAAAAGCTGGACGTTCAGCCAACTGAGCCTCCCAGGTTCCTCAGGAGTAGTTTTCATCTGGGGTTTGGGAGAGGCACGCCCTTCTAAAAAGGCCCTTCAGAATTTTCAAGGGCCAAGGGGTGTGTGAGGTTTAACTGCATGTTTCATACATTTCAAGTTAATATTTTAATGCATCAGTACCTTTACTCTTTTTTTAACTTAAAGCAAAAAAGGATGCTTATTGGATCCTATAACTGAAAAATCCAGAAGGATATACTAGCCTCAGGTAAGGTTGGATCCAGGGGCACAAACATTGTCATCAGGGCTCAAGTCTCTCACGTGGCTCCGCTTTCCACTGCACTGGGTATCTTTACTATTAATACAAACTAAAGAAAACATATTTCAACAAAATCTAACACAAACCCTCTTCCCTGTAGTTGAAGATGTTTGGTGTTTAGCCCTCCAGGTCCTCTCTCCACCCTTGTGCGGACTGCCTGGTGGCCCAGGACACTGACTTTCATGGATTGCATCATATGGGTTCCATGGGTCTGTGTCTCATTCGGAAGTCTGTCCAATGGGAGTCATTAGCAGGAGATGAGAGAATGAAGGAAAACAGGGTGGTTTATTCATTCCCCAGCTCTCTCCCTATGGCTCTGCCTTTCTCTACCAATGACCCAAAGGAGTCAGGCAGCTTTCTGCTCAACTACAGCTCCCTCTGGGTTCTTGTAGCTGCCCCGACCCCTTGCCTCTTGAGGCCTGTGGGTGTTAATGTGTCCCTGCAGTTGCTAACTCTAAGATGTTTCTCTTCATCCTGCCCACCCCTTGGTAGAGTCCCTGCATTAATCTTTCTTGGGTCCCTCCAGCTGCATGAGTCCTTTGTCCACCCCCAGACTCAGACTAATATGGCCTATGAGGGTTCTGTTGTTGTTGTCGTCTCTTTCCGGTGATACATATGCCTAAGTTGCCTAAGTGATGGCGTTCCAGTCTTTTTCTCTCATTGTCTCATTCCCCTGATTTCCTGAGCTGTCCACATCAATAGCTTCAATAATGCTGACCTGCCCCTCTGCCAGAGCCAGCACCCCCACAAAGTCTTAGCATTCTGCAGCTCTCTGCAGAAAGGGTCCCAGTCTTCGTTTTCTTTTGGAATAGTTGTATTTTAAGCATAGAGAGCTTTAAAAAAGGAATCCGCTACTAAAGATTCTTAAAAATGGCTCTCTCACAACACCTGTCACCCTATTTATTCTCAACACCCCATAAGAGATACTGCTTTAGGCGAGACTGGTTGTGTGAGCATTTAACCAACAAATATCAGCAACTGGGAAGCCCATAAATAGCAGCAGAGAGGACAAACAGGATGACTCAGTGAGGCTTCTGAGTCAGACTGGCAGGGACTGGCCTTCCTTCTTAATTACAGGGCACTGGACCCATTATCTCTGAAGTCACCTCGGAGTCTCATCTAACAAATATCAGACATCCAGTTTCCTTTGAAGATGTGCAATCTTCTTCCTTCTGCCTACCATTAGAAAATAAAATGCCTGAGCTAAGAGGCCCCCTGGGGGCTCACAGTCTGTGTCCTCGGCAATTAGCCCCTTTCTGAGATCAGCCACTGTCCCTGCTGTTGGCTGGTTCTGGTCCCGGGTTTGGCACCCTCAGTTTGTGGGACCTCAAATACATCACTTCACCTCGCTGAATGTATCTCCTCTATCATGAAGTAATAAACATTACGTAGCCACAGGGTTGTTGTGAAGATCAAAGTCAATTTGGCCAATTATATGATGTTATAGAAAAGGTAAAAGTATAGAGACAGGAAAAAGATCAGTGGTTGCCAGGAGGTCAGGGATGAATAAGTGGAGAACAGAGTACTTTTAGGGCAAACTATTCTGTATGATATTGTAATGGTGGGTACTTGACGTCATAGACGTGTCAGAACCCACAGAACAGTACACTAGGTCTCAACCCTAATGTAAACTAAGGATTCTGTTTAATAATAATGTATCAATATTGGTTCATCAATTATAACAAATATACTACACTAATGCAAGACATTAATAATAGAAGAAACTGTGCACTCAATATCTGAATATGTAGACAGAAGAATCTGCATGTATTTAGGGATCAATATCCCTAACGAATAGTACTTGAAATTTGAGCCACGTCGAATACAAATAGGATACAATGTGTTTGCACATAGATGGAGGGAAAAATAGAGGGGAAGACTTCTTTGCTACATATAACTGGAAGTGGGCATGGAAGCATAGAGCTTTGGAATCTAATAGTTGAGGTCACTTTTCAAAACCACTCCCAATTTCAGGACACAGAATGTCTTAGTTGTACCCAGAAGGTTTATTTAGCTAAAGAATGTGGCCAAAGCAAGGAAGCAGCCATTGGGTTTTTCAGAGGATGAGAACACATCCTGTCTGGGGACATCTATGCATGCCCTTACACACAGTGGGCCCCACAGCTGTCCAGTCTTGCTACAAGCTTTGTGGGGGGATGTGGGGCCCGGAGGGAAGCCTGCTATGGGCAGAATGAGGTTGGGCTCTGCTGGAATGAGCCACTCCCTTAGAGAGTCTAAATGAGGATGAAGAATTTCTGAATCAACTAGAGACCCAAACCCATCCAAGAATAGAGTTGGGGGTGGGGGGTAGGGAGAACAAGGGCTTTTTAAGTTTCTTCCATAGCAGTCCAGATTAGAACATTGTCTCTAAGGAGGCTTTGGTTTCCCCTTGGAGAGCTGTGGTTTGAAAGTGCCTTTATTGCACAAAGAAGTATTCAATAAAATTTGCTGAATGGTGAGGATAAGTTTGAATGTGCAGAAGAATAGGCAAGGTCCCAAGCATGAGTTGCCAGAGGAGGGAGAGACATCTCAGCAGCCACAGGTGCCTCATGAAAATATTAAGGTACCCAGACAAGAACATGGGCCAAGTAGGAAGATCATTTTGCACAGAAGTTATTAGCATAGACTCTCAGTGAAATAGACTTGAGTTCGAATCTCAGCCTCATCACTTACTAGTTGACTGATCTTGGGCAAGTTGCTGAATTTTGGTGAGCCTATGGTTTCCTCACTTGTGTGGGGATTAAGTGCAGCTACACATATAATATACTTAGCACCACGCCTGCCATATAGTAAGTGCTCAATATATTATAGTCATGATATATGTCAAATTTCTCTCCAAAATATATAGGTCAGTCAGAGAAGAGATAAGGAAAGAGACAAAATTAAATTCTCTTATGACTTGACTAAATGTCTGTGGAAGAAGACAGCCTCAGGAAGGTTATATCAGATAAACTCAATGGGTCCCTACCCATACTTAGGACTGGATGTTTATGTTCTCAGCATGACTTTGAAGTGATACGACCACAAGGTGCTGGCAGAAATGTAAGGATGTGGTGTGACTGAATTTGGGGTGGATGAGTTGCTTTGCTGGAATGGCCTGGTTTTTGGAGAGAAAAGTGCCATACTGTGATTTTGATAATAAAATTAGCATTTTAAAATCATTCTTTAATTTCCATTATAGTTTTTAATAAATTCAAGAAGTCTTCGCTTTTTATAATATGTTCTTGAAAACAGGGTCAGAAACAAAAAGGATGAAACCAAACCCCCACCCCGTGTGTCTACTGCACCACTCGAAGGGCAGCCTAGTGGCCCCTCGCCAAACTTGACCAGCCCTAATGTCCCAGCTGCCTTCGCTCCTGTGTGCCATTCAGACACTCCACTGTAGCACTTTCAGCCTATAGGACAAAAGGAAAAACTTGAGGGTATTTTTATAAAATACAGTTATAAGATCAAGGGAATGGTTTTGAATGCATTTGCTTACTAATGGGAATTTTTACGAAAGGGAAATAAAAGAGAAATTAGTTCAAATTTCCCTAGACAGATGTTTTAAAGAAATCTGAGCCTTCCAAAATGCCACAAAAAGCTCTTCTATTCTGAAAAAAAAAAAAAGAAAATTGTTGTTAGTTAAATGTTTAATGTGTGTTATCACCAGTATATTAGTTTTAGAGCAAATTTACACCACATTGGAGTTACATTTTCATGTTCTATGAGTACATTTTATATATAATTAGGGTCCCCAGTGTAAGCAAAGTAACAATACAATAGGCCCATTTTATAGAAGCTAGAGAAAAATATTAATATTTTTTTCAAATTTGTTTAGAAACTTACACTGTCATATCTTTTCTTTAATAATATTGTCGGGTAGTTAGCCAAATATCCCTGACCGGGCAATGCAATATTTAATTATTGCATTATTCCCATGAGAATAATTATTGTCACTGAGAGCATGTGATGATCCAGTTTCCAAGAGTACATTGTGGCCAGAGTCTGCTGGCCTTGAGGATGACATTCCCACATGTTCAGGAAGGTCAAAACTGAGTTACATCAGCTCTTTGTTGAAAGCATCCCACTAAAATCTGACAAATGTCAAAAAATAGAAGGCAGGGTGTTTTCCTATTTTTCCTATATAAAGTAGTATCATATTAACAGATCAGAACAAAACAGGAGGATACCATGTTGTTCAGAAGAAAAGTGTATTTAAAAATGCTATTCTTGACCAACTTAGGCCCTCACATGATAACATAGACGAGAATTTGGAATCCTTGGACTATAAGAAACAAGGAGGGAAGGGACACAAAATAACAAGAAACTTCATTTGTTGTTGGTTGATTATTGAATGACAATATTTGCTATAGTACTTGCTGTCTGTAGTAGTCTAACCACATATCCTGTTCCCTCGTGGACCATGTGATCCATGAAGATCATGGCATTTTTTGCATTTGCTTTAGAGAGACCATACATCAAGAAACACTTATTTACAAATCCCAAAACACTCAAATGTAGTAGTAAAAAATGAACATATATTGGGGCACCTGGGTGGCCCAGTCGGTTAAGTGTCTAACTTCAGTTCAGGTCACAATCTCACGGTTCATGAATTCAAGCTCCATGTCGGGCTCTGTGCTGACAGCTCAGAGCCTGGAACCTGCTTTGGATTCTGTGTCTCCCTCTTTCTCTGCCCTTCCCCTACTCATGCTCTGTCTCTCTGTCTCTGTCTCTGTCTCTCTCTCTCTCTCTCTCTCTGAAAGATAAATAAACATTAAAAAAATCTTTTTGAAATGAACTTATATGACATACATTAAGGTAACAGCTACTGACTTCCTCCTGCAAGAAAGCCAAGGTGCCACAAAGCCTGAGCTTTGCATGTGAGGACAGCAATAAGTAATTCTAAGTAGTTCTATACTCCCCGAGGAAAAGGATTACTTCACTTTCTGGAGAGGGGTTTATTTACACAGCATGAACAATCTGCTTAATTTTAATTCTGCCCTTTCTCAAAAATAAGTTTGAGCTCTGCTTTTCAAAACAACCCAAGAAATAACAGACTGAAGGGGCCTGAAATATGAAAACTTTTCAGACTGCTAGCGGGAATCTCAAATATTAATATTCCTCCTGAAATCAATCTCATACACTCTGAGCTCTTGATTGGGGGAGGAGGTCCATAAGGCTCTTCCTGAAGCTAAAATGTCTGTGGCCCCTCAAACTCGGCATGTGTTTGCCTCAAGCATGACAGTAACTCTCGCCTTTTCATGGAAACAAAAGCCAAAGATGAATCCTGGGGACCCCCAGTGCTCCAGGAATTACTCAGCATTGATTATGAGCTCTGTGGAGAAACCAAGATGAGCACAAGAAAACAAATAGGTGCAGGGTCAGAATTTAGGGTGACGGGACACTCAGAAATTGTTTTTTCTTTCTCGTTGCAGATTTCCCATTTTTGTTGTGATACGTGCTTCATTCACAAGATGTGTGACAATCCAGCAGCCACGCCTGTGTCTTAGTGTGGAGATCCAGAGACCAGCTGCTCACTTGGAAGGGCTATGAAAAATGGCGTCTTTCATTATTGAGGTTTCCCAGAGGTCCGTCCTCACTCCTGTGATTTTCTTTCTTTTTTTTTTTAAGTTTATTTATTTTGAGAGAGAGAGAGGGAGGGGCAGAGAGAGAGGGAGAGAGAGAATCCCAAGCAGGCTCCGCACTGTCAGCGCAAAGCCCCACACAGGGGTCGATCCCACAAACTTTGAGATCATGACCTGAGCCAAAATCAAGAGTTGGACGCCTACTGGACTGAGCCACCAGGAACCCTGTGACTTTCTTACACAACATATTCTCCTTTGGTAATATCCATTCCCCCTGAGTAATCTTACCCGCAGTTTCAATTATTAACTATATTCAGCCAACTCTCCAACCACCATATCTTCCCATGGAGCACCACTTCCAGATATCCAGCCTCCTGATGTACATTTGCCCTGTTGTTCTACAGGCCTCTTTCACTCAGCAAGGACCCCATCATCCATCAGTGAGCAGCACCTCCATCCAGCAAAGCACCTAAACCAGACCCCTGAATACCATCTTTGACTCTCTCTTCCTCACCTCCAATTCATGACCCAGGTCTCACAATTTCACCCTCAATTTCTCTTGACCTCATCCATTCCTCTCCATCTCTATGGCCACCATCTTGGGCAAGGAGGCCACCATCACTTTAAACCTGCATTACATCACAGGCTTCTTAGAAGTCTTAGAAGTGGACTTCTAAGCATTTTTAAAATCTCAAATCCGATTTTTCTTACCCTCCTGCTCAAAACCTCTTCCTCATTGCCCTTAGTCTAAAGCCAAATGCTTCTCTGTGGCATAAAAGGCACTTCTTGAACTAGCCCCTATTTATTACTCTAATGTGATCCTTGTAATCTGTAATCTAGACATTCTGGGCTATATGAAATTCCAGTCTCTCTTCTTTCTAGGGCTTTCTGACATGTTTTCGCCTCAGTCTAGAAGGCCTGCCCCCTCCACTCCCTAGGCACACATCTGTATAGCTGGCTAGATCTGTGTATTTTCAGGTCTCAGTTTATATGTCACCTCTTCTGGGGAAACCTCTTTTCCGTCTACACTGCTTAAGTGACCCACAGTTTTACATGGCAGAATACTTAAGCCACTATATTTCAGTTGCATGTTAATTTCTTTCTTCTCCCACTAGATTACAAATTCCTTGAAGAATGGGATTTAGACTTCTTCACACTTATGACCTAGCACCTAGCTCAATGCCTGACACCTGGTGAGGGTGTGATCACCAAAGAAAAATTTATTTCTTCCATGGTTTTATTTTTATTTTTATTTTTATTTTTTTAGGTTTTGGCAGCTATGATTGAAAGTTAGAAGATAACATAAATGAAACAAAGAGCAAATAAGTAAAAAGTTCAGATGTATGAGACCTGCCTGCACTCATACAAATACAGTCATATTTTCTGCAAGTAAATTTTTTCCTATTCAATGTGAGGGAATTCAGTACATCATTATTTCATAGTGTTAGAAATGGAAAACCTTGACTTTCAGGCAGAAAACACCCGAAGAAGTCGGATAGCATCTCTCTTAAAAGTCATCACGTTCCTGGGCTATTTAGGCATGCAAAATTCTTCATTAGTTACTCTCTCATTAGTGCCAGAAATCTAACTCAATTAGGAAAACAAAAACAGGTGATTAGCTCATGGAATCCAAGAAAGGATTGAATCACGAACCCACAAAAAGGATAGCCATGTTACTAAGTCTGAGGAAGGACCCAAAACCAAGACTCAAAGGCTGCTAGCCCTTTCTGTGACTCTGCAACTCCTACTCTCTGCAAAACAGCTCCTACTCTCTCACCGGCTCTCTGCATATGGTGGCAAAATTGGGCTGGTCTACTTTGGATGTCACTTAAAGGCTGCCATAAAAATCATGTTTAAATTTTTTTTACAATAGAAAATCTGTTTAAGAATTTTTAAAAATTAGGGGCACCAGGGTGACTCAGGGGGTTGAGCATCTGACTCTTGATTTCCACTCAGGTCATGATCTCACAGTTTGTGAGTTCAAGTCCCATGTCGGGCTTTGTGCTGACAGCGTGGAGCCTGCTTAGGATTCTCTGGCTCCCTCTCTCTCTGCCCTTCTCCCATTCTCTCTCTCTCTCTCTCTCTCTCTCAAAAATAAAAAAATAAACATTAAAAAAAGAATTTTTAAAAATTAAACATTACCTATAATTCCATCATTAATCACTAATATTTTGATATTTTAGTTTTTGCTGCATGTGTGAATGTTTTTTTTTTATTTTTTTTAACTTTTATTTATTATTGAGAGACAGAGAGAGACAGAGCATGAGCATGGGAGGGGCAGAGAGAGGAGGAGACACAGAATCCCAAGCAGGCTCCAGACCCTGAGCTGTCTGCTCAGAGCCGGATGCGGGACCGAACTAACAAACTGCAAGATCATGACCTGAGCCAAAGTCAGATGCTTAACCGGCTGAGCCACTCAGACACCCCTTTTTTATTTTTATGAAGTGATATTCATACCTTACAGTTTTCTATCCCAGGTTTTTTTGCATTTTACAATTTATTATGAGCCTGTTTCCCAAAATCATTGAAAATACCATTTTTAATGGTAGCATATTAGTCTATGGTATGCCATAATTCCTATAACCATTCTTTTATTGTTGGACATGTAGATTACTTATTATAAAGTATTTTTAATTATAAATATGTCCCAAATAGATTCATGCAAAGCTTTATAGTAAACACACCTAATCACCTCTCAGAGAGA